>NC_045560.1:38350000-38950000 GCF_009819795.1 Aythya fuligula | reverse complement strand
AGTTCAAGTGCTTCTTCTTGGTTAAGGAGCTGTGCCTCTTTTCAGGTGGACAGTGTCACAAATTACAGTTCTGATTAAGACGACCTAATGACAGAGACGATTTCAAGATGACATGAAACCAATGGGCCAGGAATCTCATGATTCCAGTTTTGAACAACGCTTAGGAAGATAAATGAGAAGGCTAATTACCTTAAATTATTCTGTAATTATTTTAATTATTAATCAGTTCCTCCTTCCTTGCCTATTATCAGGCCAGTGCTGGGAGTGTTCCTAAGTCCTGGAGGCAGGCGCTGCCCCCGGCACAGCTCGTGACTCACCGGGTTCACCTGTATCTCTTCCCACACCTTTCGCAACAGGACTTCCTTGCAGCTGTGTTGTTGCTGCTGGGAATACAGTAAGTCAGGTGCTATGCTGACCTAGGCTGACTCACCTGGGAGAAGATGTCAAGCTCCTTCTGCAACATCCTCTCTGCAGGTGGGTTGGGAGGCCCAGCACTCCTAGAAAACAGTAGAAGGCACTGGCCACCCATGCCTGCTGCTTGGCAGGGACCTGCAGCACGAGGCACATCACACTAAGGGAAGGGCAATGCCAGCAACGCTGAGTCCCTGTCACCTTTTCTGTATACAGGTATGACGCATTTGCTTGTTCAGCAAGAATTTGCAGTAGTGCAGCCTGTTCATGCCTATTAACTGATAATATTGTGATGGGAAGATCAGTGAGACTGTGACCTCCATTTTACATCACTCAGCCCTTCTCTGCCTCCTCCTGTCACCCTCAGGCAGGCGGGCACCTTTCCTGGTGCTGTTCTCAGCATTTCAAACAGTGAGTTTTCTGAGACCACTAACATGTAGCAAATACTGATAATACAAAGCTCAAGGAGGAAGGTATTCTGGACTTGAGATTGTACAATTTAATTGCTGACTGACAAAGGTAAGAGAGGAAGAAGCAAGCTCTGGGTGGAGACAGGAATGGCATGTGTCAGAGGGAGAAGAAGGCATGTGGGACGTCTGTTTCGCCACAAATCAAATCCTGGATCATTAAAACTCCATGAGTGGCATCTTCACTACTTAAAAAACAAAACAAAAACATATTGTAAAGACAAACTGCAGAAACAGAAAATAACCCCTCCTTGCTATATGAACAGCAAGCAGTACCAAGTGCCAGAGATACAAGATTTACTGAGATAATGGTATTCTCAGCCACACCAGCCCCTGGCCCACAGCCCTGTGGTCTGCCTCTGTTGTGCTGCTCTCACAAGTAGGGCAGCGGGTGGGCACAGCAGAACAGCAGGGCAGCCTCCCTTCCAGGCAGCCTCTCTTCCATAGGAGCAAGGTTGAGAGGTGACCAAACAGCTCTTTGCTGGGATACAAGGAGTAAATAAGATTCTTTACCCTTGAAAACACACGTAATCTCAAATGGTGGTTCCCTCCCCATTCTTCTCCAACTTTTTTTTTTCTCCTCACTGCACCTCTATTTTTAACTCAGAACATTAAACAGTGCCAGGTTTAGGCTCCCTAAATAGGCACAAGGAAATTGCAGTGAGCTAGAAAGCTGCATTTTCTCTTTCCCTTTCTGAGAGCTTTGGCTTCTTATATTGTGATGGCAATATCTCACTGTTATCCTTAAACCCTACAGCAAAACACTTGCAAGTCTTTACTTGTTCCTGATGAGGGAGATGCAAGGAGAGAAGGAAATACAAACTAATCTTTCAATTCATAAAAAATTAACAAAGGGATTTTTTTTTAATTTCATTTTTACCATGTTTTCAGCTTGTAAAATATATGAAGTATGCACAAATAATGAATGCATACTATACACAAATCTAACATCAAGGCTGTCCTTTTAACAATTATGAGCAAAACGATTTCAACTGAAGAGTTGTAGCATATCTTGTTATTCTACATGAATTATTATATACATCATCCTGGTTATTTACAAGTTGTAATAAACTAGGACCATTTTTGTCCTCCAAAATAGTGATTTATTAACACTTACACCCACTTACAAATATATATACATCTACAGAGTGTGCAAGTGTTAAGAATTAAGTTTCCTGAGGCCAAATTAACATTTTGTTGAAAACTTTCAACTTCCTGGCTGTAATTCTAAGGGCTTTTATACACACCACATGTAAAATGGGTTTATATTTAAAAGGCTGACTGAAAACAGCTTGCCAGATTTTCTGTATATATTAGCCCTAACTCTTCTCAGACATGAATGTGTCATTACGAAGACAGCAGTGAAAAGGCTTGTGCTCAGATTCAGACTGCAAAATAAAGGAAGAGAGACAAGCTGTGCAAGCTTGTCTTCTGCTGATAGTTCAACCATACACCTACTTATTTTGCGCCACTGAATGGTGCAGCACATCTGGAGGATTTCTGATGCTCGCCTCTAGTTGAGAGAAGGACTTTCCTCTAAACTGGCCCTACATCAGATTGAGAGCTGTAGCTGCTTGCAAGTCCACCTCAGTAAGGACAATGTATAGGATGGCATCAAAAGTTGTGTTTTTTGTTGTTTTTAAATAGCTCTACTAATACTTCAGCAGGTATCACTCTCTACAGAAGAGATTTTCCTCTTTATAATTTTATATTGTTCTACCTCAGCTGCTCACAGGTATTTGGATTCTTTAAGATTCTGAAAGCCCACAGGTAATGGACAGAAGGAGTGAGAAAGAAGGAAGCATCCTTCCCAGCTGAAGTCCTTGAAGAGGCAACAGTTGCAGAGGAACTGCTTTAAGGTGTGTCTGTATCAAGTTTAAAGACAGAGTCTCAGAAAATGGACAAGGTCAAAGCAGGATGGACTTGCCACATTTCAATGCAGCTGTCAGAAATCACCACCACTAAACTACCACTGTTCGTCCTGGTGGTGGATTAGCAGGAGTTTACAAAGCCTAACAAAGTCAGAAATCTATAAAGAGATTATGATAAACCCTATAACAAGTACATTTTTTCCTATTGTTTTTCATCTGTAAATACTGAACTAAATAACCAAACTCCAGGAGCAGGTGTGTTACCCAGAGATCTAAAATCTCAAACACTGCTTGGCCCACTTGATATTTTTGCTCTTCCTTATGCTTTCTTAATGTAGAAACTGACACTTTCAAAGAGCATCCCACATTAAAAGAACATTAACATTGCTAAGCCTTGCTCTTGTGAGAAAAACAAATTACATATATGTGGACAATATTTTATTGTCTTATAAAATCTTTCTTTTTCCAGTTGACTTCTAAATTCATCACAACCAAAACTGCTGCCAATAAGTGTGATTGATTAAAGAGATATACCAATGCTACAGGCCCATGCAAAATTTGAAGTTTTTTAATACTAATCTCAAATATATATATATATATATATATATATATATATATATTAAATACAGAGCCACTACACTGCTGTGTCTGGAAAGTGATGAATAGATACAGAAAAGCTGATGAAGTACTACTTCATACTTGCAGTTTTTAACAGTGCGAAGGCACAGGGCTATGCATCAAGTCACAAGGAGGAAACAAAGAACTGACCTAGACCTGAGCAAGTATAAATCTAAATTGTTACTCATTTTATATTTCAAAACTTTTCAGTTCTTGCATTTGTTGTATTACTAATTTTTAAACATAGTTCTTACACCTTTTATGTAATTTCATATATAAACAGGGGTCCCAGTATACAGTGATGTAGTTTAGAGCTTATAAAAAAGTGAAAAGAAGACCTAATATCAGAGTGTAAATTCATTGCATATTGAACTCTTATAGAATGACATGGAAGAAAAATCACAAGACAAATCAAACCCATCTCATTTTGAACTTTGCACAGATGAGGAAGATCATCTGGAGGAGGTCACAATTGCACCTGAGAATGAGGATGCCGAGTGCATTTCAGTATTTTGCTCAGCATGTCAACAAGCAGTATATCCAAACCATCTTTTTTACCATAATAAAAAACACAAAGCCCTAACTTCGCTGGGCTACAATAGCTCACAAACAGAGATGGACAATGAAACACTTTTAGCTCAGAGACAGAAGCTAATTTCAAAATTGACCAAGCTTCCTAAATATTCTGAAAGACATAGGCAGAAGATTGATTATTCATTTGAGTTCCTTATCGATGATCACACTCCTACATCATATTGTGATCTCAACACCAGTCCTGGTATTCTTAAAAAAATAAAAAATCCTTCAATAAAAGCATTATCAGTTTGCCAAGATAAAAATTCCACGTGGCAGGGAGACATGGAAGACAGATTTTTTGTAGTGGACAACTATGGAAATAGGTCAGATACGTGTTTTCTGGGGCTAGTCGATGGCTGTCATGGTGTGACAGCTGCAGAAATGGTTGCAGCAGAGCTTCCACTTTTATTTCTTGATCAGCTTGCTCAAACAGATTCTTCCTACAAAAAGACTGAGGAGGAACAGCAAATTCTGAATTCTTTTGCCACAGTAATTGAGGCAGACTACAAGAAAAAGGAGATGACTTTTTCTGATAAACAGGACAACGATGAGACCAACAAGACCAATAATTACGAATGGATTCACAAAGCATACGCCAAGTCCTTCTGGAGAATGGACAGACTTTTACGACTAGGAAGGAATGAAGTTTCCAAAGTTCGCTGGAGCGGCTGCTCAGCTGTTACCTGTTTGATAGAAAGACTCAACAGCAAAAATACAGATGGTAATGAAGAAGAAAGAACACACTTTGAAACCAGAGCACATAGTCCATTAACCAGGACAGCTGAGGATGTTGCTGGGTTACTGCACATTGCTAACATAGGTATGTACATCTCACATTGGATTTTTTTTCTCCACCCAATAAAGAGAGAAAAACAAGCTAATTCAGAGGCTTACTGGCAGTAAAGATTTGGAAATACAAAGCTGCAATTGCTTTAACTTGACAGTGTGAAGGAGGCACAATAAATTCCCTTGTAATTGATACCAGCATCAGACAATAAGTACCAACCTTACTGGATGAGAACCCTCAAGACGATATTTTAGTTAAGGTGGTAAATTTACTAACAGGAAAGACAATTAGGAAATGCTGCATATTATGCAAGTAATCTGTGTAAAAGTAGTGACTTTTATTTATTTAAAGTCAATAGGAGGCTAAGATGTCATCATTTTAAGGGCAGGCAATCATAAACTTTATTCTAGATCTGATAAATTCCTCATGTCACTGGAACATGCTTAAAATGTTTTCTGTTCTTTTCAGTCAGACTTAAGCACCACTATATTTTGCCACAAAGATTAACAGGAAAGTGACAATGTTTTGAGATGCGTCTCTTCTTCAGGAGGCAAAAAAATCCACGTTTGGATAAAACTGATCCCATATTTTAAAAATATAGCAAATATACGCGATTCTCCACAAATCTATGGAATGCTATAAAACAACTTGAACCTGCACTGACACTGAAATATGTAACTGCAGTTGACCCCCCTTTCCTCTCCTCATTTCTCCCACTTGTTGCTATATCCATACTTTTTCTACCTTCAACAAGCATTTTTTGCTGTCACCTGCATTTCACTGTTACTTGTAATAAAACTGTAATCTAGTGCCAGATCACATTCTTGCAGGAGATGCAATCCTACCTTTAACCAAGTACAGCAGCAACTCAGATAAAAGTTGTAATGTTTTCAGATTTAACAAACGCATGTTTTCATACCAAGGAAGACACTTCCCTGCCCCCCCCCCTTTTTCTTTCAATAAGCTTGAGACATAGGATAAACATTAAGAAAAATTATTAGAGAATTTTCCCAACTTAAGTTTTCTAGCTGTAATTACCTGCCTGCATCCTGCCCTCCCAGGTGAAATTTTATGCTGGCCTCATTTAAAGATGCTGTAAGCTCAAGCCCTGTAAATGAGGTAAGGCATGAAATTGATCAGAGATGCTTCAAGCCTTTTTGAACCACTTCTAAATGTATATTCATTTAAACTAATACATTAATTTCCCACCTGATTCATTACATTGAAGAAAAAAAGATTTGCATAAGCTTCATTTTTCACCCCAGGTATGTGTTCTTACAGCAGCATAAACATGTTCCTTCAGAAACAGATGAGGAACTGAAGAGAACGATCAGATACGCAGAGCAGGAGATGGCAGCATTGCTTTATTTCATACCATATAAATAGGTCAGCTGGTTCTTGTTGACTTTTCTGCCCTGTCTCTGGTTTGCAGATGAACTTGCATCATACAAAAGCAAACTAGATTTTACTCTTCCTTGCAAACTGTTTCACTTATCACACCCTTTGTTAGGGTTTCAGCTGGGGGTCTTATTCTGAGGGATCAAAGGAAGCTTTAGACAATCAACTCGCTCTCCATGGAAATCATAGTAAGGGGGAGGGAACAAGAATACATTCACGCTGCAGATAACTTAAGATATTTACATTATATAATCAATAAAAAAGATATTCTTCAGTTCAATGCTGTGAGTCACCTTCTAGAGAATCTGCCTTCACATGAACTATACTTGGAGCTGTCCCCTACACTAGATAACACCAATACTTCCCAAAGAATGCAACTGTTTAAGCACTGCCTACTTACAAACACTTTTCGAAGTAGATCTGTGCCCTACTCTAGTCAGAAAATATTAATTACACCATATAAATGAACACACTGTAGCCAGCCTAGCATCTGCAAAGCAACCATCCCACTCAAGCTCTCTTTATACAAGGATCTGGTATAGTCTTATGGATACTGGGAGAAAGATACCACAGAAAACTTTGCTGTAAAATGGAACTGGATTGATAGTCATATTGCTACCTATGATTGTGGAAATAGAACAATCTCAGCTTTTTTTTTTTTCCTCCCTCCCCTAGTCCTTAGCAAAATACTAATCATTGATGTAACAGCATCAAAAAAACGGTGTGCTATAACTCAAAGTATTTATTTCACTTTTAGGGAATGTGCATGCAGTTTTATGTAAAAATGGCAAGAGTTATTGCCTCTCAGAAGATCACAGCACATCTAATGTACGTGAGAGAAAACGCATACTTCGGAATGGTGGAAACATCAGCACTAATGAACTAGATGGATTAGTAGAGGGTCACCTTAAAACTACAAGGGGTCTTGGACACCATGGAGATCCAGTACTGAAAAAATCTGTTATACCTGTACCTCACAGCATCTCTGTCCCTATTGATAATACTTGCCAATTTCTTGTTTTAGCTTCTAATGGGCTTTGGGAGGTTTTGGATTACAGTCAAGTATGTGCAGTAACATTAACAACATTCACTCATTATTTGAGAATGTATGAAAACGTTCACCAAAATGGGGCCTCTCTGTATAAATGTCAGTATTTGATGACCCTCTCTGAAGAGGACTTAAACGACTCAGAGGCTACTAATGGTCTGCAAGATGGAATAGAGATGCTGTACTCCAATATTTTTCCTAGTGGCTCAAAAGGCAACTTCACACAAAGCAAGCCAAAATGTTCTAGGAGCAGCTATTTGCAAAGTGAAGACAAAGTTCGTAAGGAAACAAATGACCACAAAAACCAAGCTGATCCAGAGCTGTCTCTCTTCAGTAACGATGAAAAAGGTCAACTGAACAGAGGGATAAAACAGTCTGATATTACACAAGGTGACTCTGAAGAACTGACACAGTCAGAGGACAGAAGAATTTGTCAATATAAGAGTTTTCAGCCACGTTCACAGAACGCAGCTCAAGAAGAAACAGACACTGACACTTTTTGTGCAACCAGTTCAAGCCACATCCATGAACAGCTGCAAAAGAATGCACTGACAATAGGATCTACAGACATGGAACAGCCTCAGAAAGATACAGAAGCACACCTATCTGACTCATGCCCACACCTGGCAGAAAAAATGGACTCCAAGATACTCTGTGACAAACCTGCAAGTTATACCAGCCAGCAAGTGTTGAAGACCACATTGCCAGTGGATTGTAAAGCCCCAACAGATTTTGAACAGGACACAAAAATGTATCTGTCTGATTGTGAATCACAAGCTGCAGGAAGAGGCTGGGTCGCCTCTGAGAGGCTCTATGAGAAAGCAGCAAGCTACATCAGTGAACAACTGGTAAAGACTGCATTAGCTGCAGGTTCAAGAGATAATATTACTATTCTGATTGTACTTCTAAGTGGATGTGATAAGATCCCTAACTACCTCAACATCTGAAAATTTATCATACGGTAAGTGGAGTTCCACAGTACATACAGCACAAGCTTACATTTAGCTGAGCCACGAAGTTACACAAAATCATTTTAACTGCTGACCAGGGAAGTTAATCAGACATCTTCTCTTAAACTCTACTAATGCAATAAAAGCTTCTGAAATTCACGGTAAAAGAGAGTAATCACAATTTCTTTTTTAACCACTTTATTCAAACCTGAGCACCTCAATATAAAACTAAACACTGGTGAACTGTCATTTTCCTTGCTAAACCCAGATTACTGCAAATTTAAAATCTGCACAGGTAAGTTTCTGCTATCAGTTCAACATTTAAATAGACTAATTCATCTCTTCTGACACACTTGGTAGATTTCATATAATGAAAATAACTAAAAGAATTAGTGCAATATACTGGACAGATCAAAATAAAATGTACTTTGGAAAACAAAGTTGCAAAGTTCATTACTGACAGACAGCAGTACTTATGTTACAGATACAGGAGCATCATTTATTACTGTTCTAGCCGTAAAGGAAGAACTTAGAACCCCCTTTGATTAGAGAGGAAAAAAGTTAGCTTTAAGTAACTGTACATTCTGTATACCTTTAAGCAACTCTTAAATATTACAGAAAGTATTAAACAAATGTAGACTACAATGCAGAGTACCTATTTACAGTACATTAATATCCAAATTCAAAATCAAGTTGAATGTCCATAATTGTTAGTGCACTATTTTTTCCTTAGGGGAAAAAACAAAACTGTAATGGCCAGCAATGATCAAAACAAGAAAGAAGTCACAGACACCAAGTTTGTTGTGGTTTTACTTGAAGAGCTCTTTACAGTTTGCAAAGGAAAAAAAATCCTATGTTGCAAAGTTGAATTTACTGGTTTGTACCTTCTGAACAGATTAGAAATGAAGTTAAACTTGATTTATCACTATTCGCTTTAGACAACTAACTGGGTTGATATAATTTACATACAGTGTACCAACTAAAACTCCACTTTCCTGCAAGCATAGGGTTCTTAAAATTGTTAATGCAAGTATTTGTAATTAAATTATTAAACTATGGAATGTATAACTAAACAGTAGATACCTGCAGAAACAACTGGTTGCATCAATACTGTGAATAAGTTTAATTTTTAGACCCTGTTTCTAAAACTGTTTTAAAGCACAATTGAGAATTATGAAAAGATCAAATTCTATTCATTTTAACAGTAATCAGTATTGAAGCTACAGGAACTGGCCAATTAGGTCCATCGAAAGTAGTTCTTCTATATCCCTACTGGTGAGTGATTTTTAAAACTTTTCAACTGAAGGAAGTTTATTCCGCTTCCATCACTCCTCTACTGCTGAAACATTACAGACAGTGGCAGATACATGCATGTTAAAATTTTAGGTCAAAAGGAAATTCTGTATCATAAACTTGACTATTATTGTAAGTCTCTTCGCTGTTTGGAAGCTGTATTGGGCCAGGTTAAGCACTCCAATTCCATGGTTATTAACAGTTAGGAAGCAGAAGAATATTCAGAACAGTTTAAAGCAATTGATGTTTTAGTTACTACAACATTGACTCTTGGGTTGTTGTGTGGGTTCAGTAAGGTCTACTCCTCTTCCTCGGGCAGAGTTGGCTCCTGTACTCTGTGGTTCATTCTTTGGCAATTTTTTTGCTATAAAATCAACAAGAAATAATAGGTAAAACTGAGATTGTTCTGATGTTAAATCACTTGAGTACACAAATAATCAGCACTTTATTACTCTATAAGCATATCAATATAATCACTATAAAATCTGATTTGATTCAGCATTTTGGTAATAAAAGAAGTTAAGACACTTAACTTCTTAATGATTAACTACCTTATCTGAGATTTAGAAGTGAAATGCTTTAGTACCTTGAGCAGTAAAAAGTATTTGCCCAGGTATGCAATGCCAGTAAACAATGACTCTTGCTTTAAGATCAGGATGTTAGGGCTAAAAGATACAGAAAGACTGAAAAGTGATAAAACAGACAGAAATTGGTCAACCTACTGCCCAGATAACTAGACAGAGTAAGTATTGCTTACAGTGTAAGAAGTAATCCTCAGCACTAGACCAAGTTATGTTCCCTCTTCTCCTGATACACCCCCCCCCCCAAGCTGTACCCTATCTTCCGTTCTTAGGAGTCAGTTGACTGTGCCAACTTCTTTTCTGTCCTTGTAGCTCAAGTGCACCTTCCCGATTAGTCATGGAAAGTATCACTGACAAGCACTACCCTTATGAGCAGCAGGTCTTTCTAGCTTTCTGTCAGAAAATTGCTAAGTTTTACTTAAGAGGACTTCACATGGGCAAAACAGCCCCATTTATCAGGACCCAATCACCATCCCTGTTCTATAATTTGGCTGTGGCCAGCTTTTTAAAGAACAACTTTTTCCTAAAAGTAATGAAATACAACTACAAGAACGGGCAGCAAGAATAAAGATAGCACATCAAGTGAGATAAACTCAGTTGACAGAACGCAAAAGTTCATGTGATATTAAGCTGCACAGACAGTATGCAGACATGGCATCAGTAGAAAAATGCCTTCACAACACAGCAGTATTAGATTCCAGCTTCCAGATTCAATTATCACTGTCTCATAAGAGATATGTTACTCTAAGTTCCACACCTTCCCAAGGCATCTGCACAAACTGTAACATTACAAGGCACATTTATATATTCGCTCTTACATTCCTATACTAATTTGTTAAACAAATCCTAGGTACATTTTATGATTAAGATGAAGTATTTGAAACTTTCAGTGGTTAAGTATACCACGAGAAAGGCATACTTGGCTTCCTTTTTTGTCTGCAGTTGCAACTACATCTTAATTTTGCTCAAATTTGAAGCAGTACCATCAACTGCGGAGTCAAGACAGTTATATGAATCTTGCTGACAGAATTAAAGTTATTGTAACATTGCTTAGCTATTACAAGTTAATCCAAATGTTTAGGTGCTTGACAGAAGACCTCTGCAAACATGCTTCAAGTAAATTGTTCTGACATATCAGCAGGAGCTGAAGGGGACTAAGGAAACTTCAGTAACACAAAAAAATTATTTACATGGATAACTGAAGGAGCTTGTGAGTATACAAATCTCAAGAAAACAATTCCCTTAAATTCTCAGTATGTTCATAAACTCACCAATTGCCATAAATATTTCATTTACATTCATAGATGTTTTGGCAGATGTCTCCATGAACAATAAACTGTTGTCATCTGCATAAGCCTGTGCTTCCTGAAAGATAAAATAAGAATCATAGAATAATTAAGTTTGGAAAAGACCTCCAAGATCCTGGTCCAACTGTCCCCCTGCCACCAATATTACCCACTAAACCATAAACCACGTCCCTTTCTTTGAACACCCCAAGGGACGGTGACACCACCATCTCCCTGGGAAACCTGTTCCAACCTCTCTCTGAGAAGAAATTTATCCTAATCTCCAGCCTGCACACCCCTCCCCTCCCCCCAGTGCAGTTTGAATACATTCCCTCTTGTCCTAACACTAGTTATTTGCGAGAAAAGGCTGACCCCCAACTCGCCACAACTTCCTTATCAGTGGATGTAGAAAGAATGCATTAGTTAATTTTAAAAACGAAAAACTAAACTCAGTTATTACACTGTACTTTTACCTCTAATAAGGGACAATTTCTATTCCGTTTTGAAAGAAGGTTTGTTGAAACACGACAAATTTATTCATTAGCTACGAAGAAGTTATGACTCCATCAAGCAGTTAAGCATTTAGAAATGCAATCTTAAAAAACCCTACTTGTCTTAAAAATATCCCAGACTAAACCTACCACAAAACATAATACTAGAAGTATTTATTAAAGACAGCCCTGATTCAAGAAACTAGCTGTGATAGCAAGAATGAATAAGCTCTTCACATTTGATGGCCCATCTTAGAAGTCTCTTACCACCCCTAGAAAAAAACATAAGTTTCTGAAGCATCTTGAATCTTTCAGCTGAGGCAGATTGATCAGAACAGTTTCATTAACCTGACAGAAATTCACTATAATAAAACAAGTTTGAAATGTCAAGTGTCTTGCCACGTTATCTCTTTCTCTAGTCTGATTTTCATCTACTCACTCTGTACTTCAGTTCCCTATTTTTGCCACTTCCTGTTAGCCAGTTCAACTATGAATCCCTAGCGTCTTTTCATTATGTAATTGCCTTTGAATTCATCATGATATCTGTAAAAAGCCAAACTAGAATGCCTATGAAGAAAAAAGAAAAAAAACATCTGCAGGCTTCTATATTCAATTAAGTAAAATCTGTTAAGACACAAGTAGCTGTATCTGAAGTAACACATTGACCAATACCTAGAAATCTGCATTGTGTCATGCAGTTAGAAAAGGCTATCAAGCCCATGAGAAGACGACGAATCCATGTTAACAAAAAAACCCTAACATTCAAAAAACATTAAGAATGCAACTGTAAGAACAAAAAACAGTAAAGGTAGTTCTATGTTGGTAACTAAATTTGATTAGTTTTTTTTTTTTGACAGTACACATATATGATTTGTTACATACTGTCCTGGTTTCAGTTAGAACAGAATTAATTTTCTTCCTAGTAGCTGGTGGAATGCTGTGTTTTGGCTTAGGATGAGAAGAGTGCTGATAACACCCCGATGTTTTAATTGTTGCAGAGCAGTGCTTATACCAAGCCGAGGACATCTCAGCCTTTTGCTCTGTCCTGCCAACAGGCAGGCTGGGGGTGCAGTAAGAGCTGGGAGGGGACAGACCCAGGACAGGTGACCCAAACTAGCCAAAGGGGTATTCCATACCATCTGACATCATGCTAAACAATATATAGGGGTGGTTAGCCGGGGGGAGGGGGCCGGACTGCTCGGGGTTAAGCTGGGCATCAGTCAGCGGGTGGTGAGCAATTGCATTGTGCATCACTTGTTTGTACATATTATTATTATTTTCCTATTATCACCATTGTAACATTATTGTTATTATTGTTATTATTATTTTGTTATTATTATTTTCCTGTCTTATTAAACTGTCTTTATCTCAACTCACGGGCTTCACTTTCCATTTCTCTCCCCCGTCCCAGAGAGGGAGGGGGGAGGGTGAGCGAACGGCTGCGTGGTATTTAGCTGCCAGCCGGGTTAAACCACGACACATACCACAATTTTTCACTGATTTTTTTTCATGATTTAGTCTTATGGTACAATTGACATGGAAGCATAAAATTAGAAAACCTAAATGTTAAACTCTGGCCAAAAAAACAAAACTAAAATTGCTGCTAATCTTCATTAATAATAATTCTAAAGTTACGAAACAATTCATTACTGTACACAGCAGTATCTCACACAATGACACCAAATAAGGATTAAAACAGTAAGAGAATTAATGAGTAATAAATATGATCTTAAGAAAATTGGTTCAAATTCAACCAGCCATGAATAAAACAGAACATCTCTAGTGAGTTTTTATTTGCTTTGGAAGCCATTTTCTGATGGCTTAGTTAAACTTTTTAGAAAACAAATATGGAAGAGAGCACAGCTATAACAAAAAAGAATACCATGGAAAGCACAATTAGAAGTTGAAACACTGCTTCAATGATATGCCTTAAACAAGTTAAGTGTGTCAATCACCTTTATATCATACAATAATCAAAATTCCCCCGCTGACAAGCCACAGAGAATTGTTTTGCACATAGAGTTTGTTCCTAATCTCATCCATTGACACTCTATTTACTGGTGATTTTAGATAGAAGGCAGGAGAATAGAAATTCAACTACCCCTTAAAGATATGTAGATAAATTAGTTATTCCTCAAAAATTAAACTTTATTTTTATTACTTATTCTTCTGAATAAGTAAATAAGTAAATAAGAATAAGAATTGGTACATATCACTCGTACAGAAATAAGACTTTCCAATAGCATGTAGAATTCAATTAGTCTCAGCTGATGCTTATATTTAACAGCATGACCTCCGTAACAACTAGCTAGCCTATGCAAATAAGCTTCTCAGTAGACTTATTTACTTTCCACTCCAACAAAATGCTATTTCTATAAACAGAAGTTACATACATACCTGAAAATCCACAGCTCTTTTGTTAGCTAGATCAGCTTTGTTTCCTGCTAAAGCTATTACAATGTTAGGACTTGCTTGTCGCTGAAGTTCCTTGACCCAATTTTTCGCTCTGGCAAAGGACTCCTGTAAATGATTGCAAAATGATGTAACTTGAGTATTATCATCCTTTTGTACTCACCCATTATCCTAATCTGTTATCTCTACTTCCAGTGAAATGCCAATTGATGCAAGGCTACCACCTTTGTCCAAATTGGCAAACTCCAATGTGCCAACAGTCTAACACTTTTTTTTTTTTAAAAAAGATACATTCCTAGCTTAGTTCTAAAATATGCTTAGATGGGACAATGCTGAAAAAGTAAGTAAAGATAGGAAGATTTACGTAGCCCAAGTAAGGAAAGCCAGAAAATAGGAATTTTAATTCCTCCTCTGAAAGAATCAAGTTTATGAATATATTTGAAGAGTCTCAAATATTTTCTAACTAATAAGCACTGGCTAATACAACATAAGGATGCCAGGTTTTTGAGGGTTTCATTTTTTTAAGTCTCTTTTTACCAAAAGCAAATGAAGCTTATCTCATCTAAGTCCAGATAAAAAGAAATCAAATAATGTGAGGTTATGGTCTCAATGGTTTGTGCTGCCTTTCCAATCCTTACATATTACTTGCCAGAATAATACATTAAAACTTTTTCCACCATCACAAATAAATTGTCACTAGCATTGTGGTGAGTGTAACAGTTCGAGTCAGATGAAGTGAAGTAAAAGTGGGTTTAAAAACCTCTGCAAGTGATTTTTTTTTAATTTAAAAATGCTAGAAATGGTCTTTTGGCAAGAAAAATTTCCAGACACAATTTAACATTACATAGCCCAACATTACATGATCAACTGATACAGACAAGTCAGTTAAAAAAACAAACAAAGACAAACTCAAGACCACTGAACTTCCAGATCCCTCTCATACCTCTTTATATTGTACTTACCTCATTTGTAATGTCGTATACAACTATAGCTGCTTGTGCTCCTCTGTAGTACATGGGTGCTAAACTGTGATACCGCTCTTGCCCAGCTGTATCCCAAATTTCAAATTTTACCGTTGTATCATCAAGACACACAGTCTGTGTTAGAAAAGCAGCTACAAAAAAGATAGAGGTGCTGAAACCAGAAACCTGCTTCTATCTACATATTCATATGAAATTATATTACTCACAGAGATGCATCAGGCATGATTTCCTTGACAGTTCAAGCCTATTATTAAAATATAACAGGTCTGAAGCTGGTAGATTGGAACTGATCAACAGAGAACAGTTCCTTAAACAACCAATCTTTCTACACATTAAAGACATAAGAAAGCAATAATTGGAAAGATTTTTTTTCTAATAGCAAATCTGAGTAACCATGACTTCTCTCACATCTACTAGTAATACTTCATCTTGATACAACAGACAGCACTCCTTCATGATATACTCCAACAGCTCAGATATTTACAGTTCTACACTCCATTTACATTATTTGAATAGCATGTTAAAGCCTTGATTTGCAGCTCCTGGCAACTCCACCTTTGCTAATGATTGTGGAAACAAATCACTTCTCAGAAGTCCTTGTTCGTAAAGCAGCCATACAGGTGCATTTTTCACCAAGCCACCTCAAGAACTGCTTTCAAAGCACAATTTTCACAGCCTTCAGTTTCAGGGAAACTTATATTCAGCTGTAGTGGCAATGGATATATCTGCATACCTAAAAGCTGGATCTATCATTGCCCCTAAATAATGATCTTCTATTTACAGAAAACACTATGTAATTGATAGCAACTCTTCAAGCAGTTACTCCTAGCAGTATTTTCCATTCAGATTACAGTTACATATTACAAATACAAGGGTGAATACACATATGCTACAGAAACCACATTAACAAAATTAAGCTCAACAAAACACTAAGGGAAGCCCCTAGTTGGCAGGAACAGTGGACTCAGTGACCAAACTCAGTTTAAACCAAACACCTGAAGTGGCACAGACCAACAGATGTTAGCCTGTCCTAATTACTCCAAGACATTGTAGCCTATGAACCACTCCTGAACTGCTGCAACTTTTGACTAACTTATTACAGTAAAACAAAAGCAAGTCAACCTTGCTCCACAAAGGACACAGTAACTACCATAGCGAAGCTGACCTGTCAGTGGTCAGATGTTCCTGCTTCAGGGGTATTAGCATCCACTGGAGATGAGCAAGCAGGTTGGAGAAGGGAAAGGTTTTGATGTTCCAATGTTAAATCACTAAGTTTCTAAGGGCTAAATATCCAAGCACTGGTAAAACAGGCTCCGCTTGGTAGCTCCCCAAGCAGCCTAGAACCAGAAGACAGACCAAAAAAACACAAAACACTCTGCACCATACTAAGGGTTTCCTCCTCAACCAGCTTAAGGTTATATTTCTCCAAGACAGAGACAGGAATACTAAATGAGTGAAATTTGACATTCTTACAGATATTCTCTTCAACATAAGAATGTACTTACACTCCATAAATGAAGGGATATATTCAGGAAGAGAATTAAAACAACGGTTTTATTCTGGGCCACCCTCTCGCTTTTGTTGAAAGGAAGCTTTCAACCACAACAAAAAAAATTAATTTCAGCAAACAAGGTACCTTTCTTCTGTATTGCAAGGCCATACTTAATTGATAATCAACCATGTTAAGGATGATAGACTTTCAAGATAATTAACATCAATACTTTTATCTTAAGCAACTAACAGGCACTGCTGCACTAGTCTGAAGTAGAGAAGTCCAGTTATCAAACATGACCACCGTCCAACATGTCTGCCTTGAACTGCACTCTTTCAGAAGTTCTTATTCAGACTCTCAATGCACATAATCCTCCCTTTGTTAGAAGCCCCTTCTGTATACAAAGAAAACTACGCCTAAAGCAAATACAGGCTACAGTTGCACAGCTTTCTCTACAGAAAACTTTCAGAATCCCAATGTTGATGCACTTTATATTTCTCAGCTGTATTATACAGCATTTCCTTGCTTCTGTTTAGCACAGAAGAGGAATAAATTAATATAAAATTACATTAACGTGCACATATTTCAGCTTGGAGTTAAGTCTTCTTTAACCTTTGTATAGCTTTTAAACAGTTAAATAGAATTTGAGTTCTCTCTAATTCTACCAAGACTCTGAAACAGGAGAAAACAAAAAAGAGGTTAAATGAATTAAACATTACTGAACTTTAACAATGAATTTCACTGAATTTAGTGTTGTTTATTTTTTCATTTTAAAAAAGCAGCTATAGTGAATTAGCTTGTCAATGTATCACTGGGAATGTTCTCTATATTATCACATAACATATGTAATAATACATAAATCTTTGACACTAACACCTATCCCAAAACCATTATAATAAGTACAAAGACAAAAATGAGCATTAGTAAGGTGTTAAAGGAGAAAAAAGTGGTTCTCCATTTATGCTGACAGATATACAAAATAAATACATCTAACACCTAGTGAGATTTGGCTTATCTTCACTTTTGTAAGCTTAGTAGATTTTTACGTTTTGTCAACTGTTCATATGTAAAGACATGGATGACTAGAAGGGCTTGCCATAAATATAGTGAAACAACCTGATTCATGCAAGCAGCAGAAGGGGCTACAGGACAATACTAATCAATCCATATCTTGTTTTAGTCCGTATGCCATTATACTGTTTTAAGAATGTGTTTAAGTTTATTCAAGGAAGCTCAGTAAGCACAAACAATTTCAATACGCAAGCTAGCAGAAGAAAACGGGGGGAAAAATGAAAACGTGTCATAGTTAAACTGAATTTTTTTTTTGACTTCTTACAGTCAACACAAAATTTTTCTCATGTCACAAAACGTAAAAATAGTATATTAAATCTCATGATTAATGACAAAGGAAGTGCATGCAGACATAGCAAGTTCTCCCAGTTCAAAAGCAGAGCCAGGCTGCATAAATACCACCACAACCCTGTGAAAAAAATGCATACAGCATGATTAAAAGAGACACACACACACCTACAAACAAAATTCAACATGAAGTCCACTTCTCAGAACTATGCAGTTCAAGCATGTTTACTTTCTCCACTTTGACATACATGTTTCCTACAGCCCCGTGCCAACTACAGTTTTCATCTTACTAAGTTACAGTTCTCAAATAGAGAGATGTAGGGCTCAGATTTGATCCTTGCTGTCAATGACCCATTCTCAAAGTGCCATCACATTCAAGGTTATCAATGCCAAGAACATAAATTCAATGTGAAATAAATAAAAAAGGTAAATTTTCTCACCTCCAATTGTACTTTCTTGAAACTCATGAAACTGTCCTTTTACAAAACGAAGCACCAAACTTGATTTACCAACTGCAGACTCTCCTAGAAGTACTAATTTGAATTGGCAAATTTTATTTCCAGCATTTGGCCCATTGGGTCTTGTTGCTCCTCGATTAGCCATGCCCAAACTAGAAAGAAGTCCTTTGTTTCAAGTTCTTGAAAGCAAGTCCAGGATTCAGAACTCAGGGGTGCTTCTGCTGGTAACAGCCTGGTTATGAAAAGACAGTGGGTGGTGTTAGCAAGCAAGAAAAATCTAATTCACCAATGCACCATGGATTACATATGATTTATTTTACTAATGCTAAGTAATACTCAGAAGTCAGTAACAATAAAGAATGCAAAAAAAAAAAAATGAGGAGACTTATGGAAATCCCAATCACCGCATCAAGTTCTCTGCAAGTACACTTTATCAATTCATATTTATAATTTATAACAAATGCAGTTTCCTTATATAATGCTTTGTACATCAAGATCTGTACTTTTTAATGCCTTTCCTAGTTAAAAATGTACTTTTAGAAATAAAACCACAAAGCTTTTCACATGTAGAAAAATTTAGTCTTTTGACAACTAAGAAATCCAGATCACTTTGTGCAAGCCAGAGAATTATCAAATGGTAATAAACTGAAATTTCCAGATCTAATTTCTACATCCTAGCCAATCAATACATATAAGAGACCTTTGTTAAGAAGATGTGTTAACAGTGTATTCCTTGGTATATCTACTCTTCTTGTAAGCTTCTTCTTCTTCAAAAAAAAAAAAAAAAATCACAATGTTTATTCATATGGACAAAGAAGCCTTTAGTCTCTGCTATTCTCACTTCCAAGCCAAACACACACGGTTTTACACACTTAATAGTGGAGATTAGTGTCTACATGTGAAAAGATTTAACGTATGAAAGACTGGAATAATATTTTCTATATTCCCTTTCTTCTTACTTCCCAAAACAAAATTCCAAGCAAGTCTGCAGGAAGAATACCCAAGTGATGGTTACTCAACTCTCAGGAAAAAAAAAAAAAAAAAAAAGCTTGGCCTACAAGCCTAAAAACCCCTTGGCCTACAACTTTGTCCTACTGCAGATGGTTACATATTTGAATTAGATACACATGTTGAAGATACAGTTTTTCTAGCATCTAGGATACAAACAAGTTAGTTTAGAGCATATTCTCCAAGTGAAGAGAATGGTTTTAATACTGCAAAATTAAGCAAATTTACTACCTTCAAAAAAAGTCTTGCTCTTTCTTTGTTATGGTAAAGCTACTACAATTTGAACCAAGTAGTAGCCTTAGCTATCTTCCCATTTCAAAACATCAAGGACAGCTAAAATAATCATATAGCAGGCAGCTGAGGATTCCAGTTTGCTATACACCTGCCTCAGACAATAAGCCTTCATTCTCCTTCCTAACTCTCCTTCTGTAAACTCAGGACAATTTCTGAACAGACTGCTTCACAGCTCTAGCAGAACTCCATCCTCCACTAAATACTCCCTTATACTCAAGTTTCACAAGCATTATGTAAGAAATCAAAGCATTGGATAGAAGTGGATCAGTAACAAGGAGTTAATCTCTCCCAAATTACGTACAAGAGGAAGCAGCAAGGCATGGCCAACAAATAGGTAGCCCAGAATCCTGTTAGTGATTTGTTTATCCTTTCCTTTGGAAAAGTGATGAAAACAATTAAGTATTTTCTGTTTTAAAAATGCAACAACTGTTTGCACTGTAGCATTCTAGTATGTTTAGGTAACTATGAAATAATTTTAAATCTTTACTCTTAATTTATGTTTTATAGACTCTGGAGCATTAAGACATAAGGGCTAAATCCAGTGACCAACTATTTATCTTTTAACTATTTATCTAATTTAACTATTTATCTTACACTTACAAAGCAGTTTTTACTACCCCTTGCAAAACTCTTTCAGGACCTAGAGATGAAAGAAGTTGTCAAGGCAAATACTGAATTTTTATGAATGTTCAACCAGAAATCTTCAAAGTTCACACACCTCTCCCTCCTTTATCAGAAATCATTCTGGACACTCAGGTATTGTGCAAAAATAACCACTTGTCAAGCTGACAGACATCACACTACTTCCAAGGCCATTGAGTCCTGAAAACATACTGCAAACATTCTTCATTCAATAGGTGCATCCATGTGTCTAGCAACTTAACCATAAAACCTACCTACCACAGTTGTACCACACAGTTCTTACGAACTTAGGATAAAAAAAAAAAAAGACTAAAAATCTGACAGAGAATACCCAACTGCCTTCAATATATAAAAGTCACTATCATCTTCTATAGGAATGCATGGAAGTCATCATCTTTTAAAGTTTCAAATTATATTGAAATTGTTCAGTAAATTCAAAATCATCATACAAACGTGAAAAATGAGGAATACTTCCTTAATCTGAAGAGACACAGCCCACGTATGACATAGCCATTACAGAATGATGTTGAACTTTCTTTTTAGACTGGTGTGCTGAATGTACTAGGAAATAGGATGTAAAAGTAGACTTCAATACTACAGACCCCACATATGCTCCAAGCCTCAGGCCACACTTATTTTCCAGTTCTTTAAGTCATCTGTAAAATACTGGCTTTGAGAACCAAAAAAAAGCACCAAGCAGAAGACAGGAACACTACTTTCAGTACCCTACAAACACAAGTTTAATTCTTTTTTGACAAATTGCTTTCAAGGCAACTCTGAACACTTTCTTCAAGAGCTCGGCAGCTGTACCTATTTCTTACTCTTAGCTTGAGTCAAAGTCTCCAAGAACAGATCCCACCAAACTGCCCCCATTCAACCCTGCCCCTGCTAGCTTTGTGTACCGAGTAAATTTTGTCATCTACTGATGTGTTTGGAATACCTGAAAAAAGACAACCTTAAGACATTTCCATTCATCTACACAAAAAGAAGTATACAACAGTTTCACTTAAACCAACTTCTTAAACTGGTACATATGGATGTGAAGTTACTTTTATGTAAGAATCTGCTGAGGAAAATACTATGAAAATTTTTAAGTGTGTACATCCTCATATGAATAGAAATGGAACAGATTGTCCTACTTGTATGGAGTTTAATGCGAGAACTCCATCATATACTATCAGGCAAGGACCATTTTGCAGTCATGGGTACTACAAATAAATAGCTCCTTCTGGGGAGTAGGAACTTCCACTCTTCTCCTGAATATCCCCAGTGGGATAGCATCTCCGTGATGAAATGTCAGAATAACAAAGTTTACAGCATACGGTTAGGAACGTACTTCTGTTACCAAGTATTCCTACTAAGCAATTTACCAGATGCTGTGTACTCCCATCCCTTCAGAAATTTCTATTCTGCTAGGTAATCCTTCCTTGTTAATGATTTTTATTTACTGGAAGGAGAGAAGAATCGTAATTATATTCATAGAACTTCCCATAAAATTTCTTATGTTTGAGTCTGTGAGCAGAATTCCATCAGTCCTAACCAATATCTACAAACTCACAACTTAATGGAATAATTCACAGCTATTTAAGTGTTCAGATCAGTGCCTATTTTAAACAACAAGAAAGCTGATAGAGACTAATAGAGAAGTATCAAAATAACACTTGTGTCAAAAGCCAACCTACTAAAGGGATTAAGACAGCTAACACCATTCCTACAATGAATGCGATTAAGTGCATAATCAAACACAAAGACCACAAGAAAAAAAATGATAGATTTAAAACTGGAACATTCAACCACTTGAAAAGACTTCACATTTCAAAGCAAATAACATTTCTTATCATAAGTAATATTGTAGTAATTTCTAATTCATGAACAGAGGAAGACTGGTGTAACAGGGAGTTTGCAGCCATTATCTAATTTCTTTATAATGACTACCTTCACTGTTTTAAAAAAACAATATCTAGATCAAGTTATTTATTAAGCACTCACACTAATAAAGTTTTCTATTATTCCCTTCCAGGGTTGACAGAATTAACATGGCATCTTACTGCAACATTCAAGATAGCCGTGCATGTCACTATCTAAATATTTGTTGTATTTAAAACAGTTTATATTGAAACATAGTGAGACAGTAAAGTTACAGAACTGAACCAACAGTCGCTGCAAGAAGATCATGGCTTTCCAATTAAATGTAATAGCCATCTCATCAGCTCATATGAATGAAGGATAGTACTGATTGCTTTGTGATAAACTGGTTTATCATACAGGAAACATAAGCAATGATGACTGTACTATCATTGTTTCTAGTCACCTTACTTTAGCTAGTATTTACCTTTTACTGACATCTTTTATTACAGGATAAAAATACCATCTAGGTAGGCCATCTATCCTGCCTGCAACGCTGAGAAATCACCACCAAATTAGAAAAAAAAATGAAGATGCCATGCTTTTTATTCAGTCTTAATAGTGTGTGGAAGGAGCTCTGTAATTTCAGTTTAGCTAGCAGTTCAGCCTGGGGATGGAAGACAGACCATGAAAGAGACAAAGGTAGGGAAAAAAAAAAAAACATGGAAAACGTTGAGAGAATAATGGCCTTTTACGGGCCTATTGTTTGGAGCAACATTTTGATAGTCCTTAAACAATTCAGCTCTCCTGGAAAACGCATAAGGACAGAGGCACGATGCCTTCATCCCCAGCTAAGCCGCAGGCAGCGCACACGCCGTACACCAGGCCCGCCGGTGTCCCCGGGATGGCGACGCGCTGTCTTCGCCTTCCCACCTCACCCATCGCCCCCTTCTCCATGCACAAGCGAAAGGGAAAGCGAGGGCCCTACCACCCCACCTCCCGCCGCACACCGCCCGAGGGCCTGGCGGGACACGACCCTGCCCTGGCAGGCAGCCCGCGGCCGAGGAGCCCCCTCCCCGCCCCTCGGGGCCCTGCCGCCGCCTCCCCTCCCCCGCGGCTCCCTTCCAGGCACGGGAATAAGGGGAAGTGGGAGAACCGGGGGCGCCATTTTGAGGCGGCGAGGCGCCTCCGACACAGCGGCCTCCGCAGGCCCGCACCTCAGCGGCCCGGCCGCCCCGCGGCTCCTCACGGCGGCGGGGGGGGGAGGGTGGGGGGACGCCCTCGGAGTCCAGCCCAGCCCAGCCCAGCCCGGCCTGCCCCACCTCACCCGGCCACACACGGCGTCTGTCCGCCCGTCCCTCTGTCCCTCTGTCTGTCCGGCCGGGCTGCAGGAGGAGGAGGAGGAGGAGGAGGAGGGCGCGAGGAGGGCAGGGGGAGGCGGCCCCGCGGTGGGGGCGAGAGGCGGGGGCGCAGCCGGGCCTCACCCAGAGGCCGCCGCCGACTTCCGCCGCCTCCTGCGCCCCGACCCAAACACCCGCACGCACACACACCACGCACACGTATTTCCGCCGCCGCCTCCACGTCACGGCCCGCACGCCGCGTGCGCTTCCGGCTCGCGGCGCGTGCCGTGGCCCCGCCCTCCCCTCTCTCTCCCCCCCCCCCCCTTCCTCCATTTTCTCGCCCCCTCCCCGCTCAGGGGCTGGGCACGCCCCGGCCCTGCCTCCCTGCCAGCGGGGGCGTCCCTCAGCCCAACGGGGAATTCAGCTCCTCTAAACTGAGCCCTCCGCAGTAAAGCCTCACAGATCGCCCCAGTATCGAGTGCCAACGCAGCGCGTCTCCCCTGCTAGTAGCAGGCACGCCCTGCTCTACAAGGCACTGGGCACAGTCATCCACGTTCCGTGCCACTGGGGCGTCGTGGCAGCCCCACGTGCCTGTCCAGTGTCTAGACCAAGAGGAATGTGGAAAGGTTAGGAGGTGATGCCTGTAGGAATGGCAAAAATGACTGGAAGACCTGCCTCACAGCAGAAGAGGCGAAGACCTGCTGACCCCATAAAAGAGAAGGGTGTGGGTGGCGTGGTGCCATGCGTGGGACCGAGAAGTGGTCCGTGTTAGAAGCAAAACAGCAGCAAGAAATATTCCTCAATCAACTATATTCAACGAAAGCCAACCATGAGATCTTGAAGGAAATTCAAAGCAGAATCCATAAGGTGTTTAACATCAAAAATTGTACCCATGATTAAGTATCATTAAACGAAAGTTGTCTAGATAATCCATCGCTGGAATATTGAATCAAAATTTGATACTGTTGTCCTCTTAAAATACACTTCAGTTCAACAACATGAGAAAAGGTTATTTCCATCCTAGCCGGATCCAGCTTGCACAAAAACATCTTTAGATGAAAACAAATTAAAATATTACACAGTAAATCTTTAGAATGACGTGAACTTAAATAGAATTTAGAGAGCAAATACTTATGTGGCTGCAGGTGCCTGCTGGATAACCCTATGACTGTAACACAGAGCTACAGTCTCCCTCCTGCTCTATGAAACTCCAGATCACTCACAGCTGGTTGAAACTGACAGCAGGAATTGCTGTCAAGCAGCTGGTCAGAAAACAGCAGAGGTTCACTGTGAATGTATGAAATAGAGGCAGGAGAGCATGCAGCAGTAATTAAATGAGTAAGTTTCATTTACCATATTTCAGGCTCAGTGAGTCCGTGAATGTTAGCAGTGAAGATGAGTTTCTTCTGTTGTAGTCTGGATTAATAGCCATGTAACAAAAGGCCTGAAATCACCAGGATAGCCATTCCAGTGATCATGTTTTCATATTTTTTGACATCTAGGGTCATATGTCATTGTTAAACTAAAGTGAAACTTTGGGAGATGTTAAAAAATATGTAAGTAGATCATGATTTCACCAGATGGAGTTCTGTATTTTTCAGCATTTCTCATAGAATTTAATAATATGTTCTGTTCGATCTCTTTGTATTTAAATCTAAATATAGATGTGTAATAATAAATGAGGCTGTCTTTAGAAGATGTGCATAATCTCTTTATTCTGTTTGAATTTTCTTCTTGGTTTCACTTCTCCATTTTTTTTCCCTTCATGCATCCATCTGTTCCAATATCCTCCTTTTTGTCTTTCCTCTATCGCTATTTGTGTGCATTTTCTTTAATCATATCATCCATTGGTTTGGCCATATCATAGCATATAGAATGTGTGCAGCACACAAAAAGCCATATTTTTCTATCTGTAAATGAGTTGAATAAAAGCAAATAAACTGAAAGTAACCATGCACTAACAACAGTGAGGGATATCAGCACAGTTAGTGTCCATCAAGAGTTTCACAAAACTTAAAGCATTTTACATCAAATTCTCTGGTCTTCAGAGACTTCAAAGAATTTACAAACTTAGAGTACTGTGATGGCCATCTCCATCAGGAGCACAGAATGAGAACTGTGTTGCAGAACTTTGGCTCTTTGTGCTTCATAAAGAAAGTGAAATACACATTTTATGTGGTTTCCATTCCTTTGTTTCAGCCAGTGCAAGATGGCACTGTACTGCGGGTATTGGATGTCAGCAAACGTCCAAACATCCATAGCAGTAACGTTCAGATGACAAACACTTCTTGATAAATAGTACTTCTGTAGAAAGGAATATTTTTCAACTTTCTTTTAAAACAGTTCCCTGGAGATCAGATTTTTTTTTTTTCCTTAACACAGGAGATGACAACTTCACACTGAAACTAATTTGACTCAAGAAAGATTTAATCTTTTTTCCCTAAAAAGGAGCATTTTTTTTGTTTGTTTGTTAATTTGTTAGCTTGTCTTTAAAAATTATAGATCTTTCCTACCCTGCAAGTGTTCTTCCTACACACCAATTAACTTTCAATCTATGAAAGTATGAATGTGACACTGATTCCTAAAATAAGCAGAATTATAGGGAGAAGGGGCACCCCTTTTATTGGATACATCTGAATAAATTTTGAATTCACGGTTTGTATCTGCATAATGAATGAAAATACAGGTTAAAAAACAAACAAAACACACTTAAATATCTTTCTCCTATTGTGTATCTACTCATAATTTACAGCATATTATTCAGAGAATGCGCTCAACCTGGCTTCTACCAGGATGAATCTTGAGTTAATTTCATATGAAAGCAAACTGTCTCCATATTCATCTAGTACTATTTTGGTTACCTCAAGGTTCACATTTTAAAGAACCTTGAATAGGTTTCCTAACAGGGAATGAAAATATCTATGCACTTATTTCAACTTAATAGTTGGAGTTTCTTTTAGTGGTAGGAGGTGAAAGGGATGTACTCATCTCTATCTTTTTAGAAGCAAGTTTTCTATAGTATTGACTTTTTAATAATTTATGATAGAAGCAGCTCCTGCAGATAAAAACGTTTTCCTGCTTTCATTGGCAACTGGTTGTATCTCTATGGAAAACAGTCAGTGAGGCATCATCCTCTTCCACAAATTGGCTAGCAAGAGCATTTTTAAGATCAGGTAAGATAGCTCAGCGAAGCATGTGTATTGCTAGTAGGTTTCAAATTGATTCATAGAAACCCTCATCTCTGTTGAAAAACACAGGGGAACAAAACAGAAAAAGCTCTACTTGTTACTGCTTTCATATTGCCAGGTGCTGTTTTTCTGACTTTGATACAACCCACTCCAGCAGGGCTGAGTGGATTCTTTCAATTAGCAAGTGTGGCCACCTACTGGGGAAAAACACTAAAATAAAGTCACAAATAACAACGTACAAAGTGGTATACCTTGAGTACAGGAAAATAGCTAGGTAGAAATGCAACAAACAAGACAATAAAAGTTTAAGTCCTGGCTTCAGCTTTATTTGATTCCCTCCCCTTGCCATATATTTTTTGTAATATTACACTGCTCTTCCTCTGAAGTAGTTTACTGGCAGCTTTGCCTATGCCAAATTAGTCCTTTCAATCGTATCAAATTTGTGCCTGGTTTCTATCACCTGCAGTTTTGTTCACCTAACAATTTAGCCTTTCCAAGACAGAATTGTACCGGACAGAATAACAGGTCACAAGCAAAGACATAGCCAATCGCGTTCTTTCACTTAATGGATTACAAATAATTACTATATTATTTGGCAGAAGCACTCTAAATTTAAAGGTAGCAACAAAAATGATTGAAGGAAGTATAAATGAATGAAATGTTTTAAGAATTTTCTAAAGCTTATTCCCCAAATGGTTGCGTATGTTCTATGTTAGTGGTTTCTATTCATGAAAAAGGGCACCGGCAATGGTCAGAGCTAAATAAGAGCCAAAGATAATGTATGTTACCTGGTGAAGATAACACTATTCTCACATGTGCAAGCTGATCACACTGCGGGCATGTAATGCTGATGTCCCTGACCATCGGAGCAGGTTGTCAACTGTCCCTGATGTCTGGCTGGGGGCTCACCAGAGAGCAGTCATTGCTGGTCTCTAATCTTGAGCTTGTAGGGCAGGCTCCAGAGAGCCCAGCAGTCATTGAGCCACCTTCCTGTAAAATCCTTGTCAAACAAATGTTAGAGCTGGGACTAAAATAGCAACAGCTGGCAATGTTTGTTAATTAATTATGGGTAAGGTCTGCATGTTTACCGAAAAATCAGCTTTGCCATCAAAGGAGGATGGAGAATGGAACATGGATGGATGGAGAATGGAACAGGATGCGATTAAATTTAGATGTCTCGCTGGGAGGAAAGCGAGCGTTCACTAAGCGTCACCTGAGAGCGAGCTAGGCTTACTGAAAGGAGCTGGGCTTGTAAGCAGCAGTGAAAGTTGGTCGGGTTTACCAAAGCTGCTTTTCTGAGCTAATCCCTGCCCGTTTCCACAAGGCAAATTAACGCCCGCATTAGTGTTCCTCCCGAGGGGCTGCGGCCAGGAGGCCGCCGGCGGGCGCTGGCCGTGAGGGAAGCTCGGCAGGAGCCGGCGGTGCCGCCCGGGGCGCGGCCGTTACCAGGCCAGCGGTGAGGGCCCCGCGCCGCCATGGCGGGGCCGCTGCGGCCGGTGTACGAGGGGCGGTTCACAGACAGGTTCCCACACATCTCGGCCGTGAGTGCCAGCGCTGGGCTGGGGGGGACCCTAGGTGCTGCCCGCCCGCTTTCTGCACCTTCCCAGCACCGCGGTCTGGCTGTGGGCTGGGGGAAAAGGCTGCAGCGGGGGCAGCCGGTGGGCTGCACTCACTGCGATCCCACCTTGCCCCCAAAATAAAGCTGTGGGCTCCGTTGTGTCATCGTGTGGACGGTTCGACAACACCTCGTGTGAGGTGTCACAACCCAGTTTGACCAGTTTGACTTGGTTACACCTTATTTTTCGGTTGTGTTGCATAGGCTGGGAAGTTGCTTTCTACCGGCGATACGGCTGCGCGTTGCCTCACTGAGATTGTACCCAGGGTGAGTTTTCAGATGCTCCTTGTTAAGCTTCTGTGATAATTTCATATGACTGATTGTGCCTATATGATAGACAGGCCCAAAATATGTTACTTCTGTTCATGCCGTTTTTATAAATAATTGGTGAAACCTTGGCAATTTTTTCCCATCTATTTAGAAACTGCTAACTTCAATTTTTTAGATATTAATAGTTTTTATTTAAAGGAAAGAAGCTACTAGCTAAAGAAGCTACTAGGATTCCAAGATGTTTCTGATAGTTATTTTTCCATCTGTGTGTTTTACAAAATTCAACATGCCTCCTTAGGCAGGATTAAAGAGAATTATTTTACTGTTTTTTTGCTGTTGATACAATTATAGTGATTATTATGACTTCTGATGGAGGACCTTCTACTTTATTGAGGCTGCCCTGTTTGAGTTGTGATCCCTGCTGGCCCTTCCCGGTGTTCCTGAAGAGGCAGAGGCCTTTGAAACGCAAGAATCCCCTCAGTGTCGTCTATCCTTTTAAATGTGCTTAATAAACAAAACGGTGGTTAAAGCCATTTCTGAAACTGACACACTGATGAGGGACTTGTTGTGAATTATGCTGAATGTTTCTGAAGCTTGTAACATAACACACGTAAAGAAGCTGTAGTTCATCTTAAAGCCTAAACCA
This sequence comes from Aythya fuligula, assembly GCF_009819795.1. Classification (NCBI taxonomy): domain Eukaryota; kingdom Metazoa; phylum Chordata; class Aves; order Anseriformes; family Anatidae; genus Aythya; species Aythya fuligula. The sequence goes on along the minus strand of NC_045560.1, from coordinate 38,920,671 downwards.
GAAATGTGAAATCTAGGCATTCTCTCGTGACTTCTGTTGGTGGTGTGATTAAATTTAAGCTGGGCTGTGTAGGCCTTGCGTTCAGAACGTTAAGATCTGCAGGAATGCAGGCATGTTTTATTGTCTTAAAATGTCTTTCTATTTTGCTCTTACATTTGTGGAGTCACACTGAATTGGCTGTGGTATGTTTTCTTTTCATTAATATTTTATGGAAAAATGCCGTAAAACTGTTTTTTCTTTGCCTTATATATAGCCTGTTACTCCAACTATTGTGCGAAAGTTTCGAAATACGACAAATCCAGCTCCTGGTGCTGAAAGAATATTCTATGGCAGAGCAGATGATCCTGACATTGCAGCTCACTTGACACATGGCATACAGTCACGTTCTTCACTTGGTGTAAGGATGTGTTTTGTTTCCTTTTGTTTAAGAATGAACTGCTTAAGAATGTACTTAGTAAAAGCAACTGATTTCTTCGTGATCAGGGATAAAGGTTTGTAGCTGAGTGATAGCTTTGTGGCATTTCACTGCTGCTGTGAATTATGTGAAGTCTGAGGTCAATTCATAAGATTTAGTTAGTATAATTGAAATTGGAAAGTAGTTGAAGTTCAATCACTTCTGTTGAATAACTTTTGCAATGACTACTGAATTATTCATTTCATTTCAACATTTAACTGTCTTCTACCCACAAATTTTTCTGCTCTTCTCTTTCCTAACAACAGAAGTAAAATTTGTTGAGCTCTTAACAAGAGAACTATAATCTGAGAATATACTCATATTCTCAGCATAATTTTTCTGTATTCTCTAACTTTTGAGTTGAAAATGATTTTATTAGATAAAAAATGCTATTTTGGATATGGCAGCCTGTTTTGTGTGTAGTCCTCACAACTTATTTTTCTAAGATGTAATCAAACAACCAAAGAGCTCATTGATGACTATTGTTCATAACTATTGTTCAAATAATTCATCTCTAAAAATAACAATTGTTTAGTAAATACAGTTTGCTCATTCATTTTGGCAGCAGGTCAATAAAAAGCCCTCTTTTGGATTACCTTGATGGGTAGTCTGAAAAATAAAATGACTTGAGAAGATCAAAGTTCCCTGTTTTGACATTTTTAAACATTTTTTTGTTGTTGTTTTGTTCTGAGAGGCTGCAGTCTGGAATTTTGTTTATCAACAAGTGGAAAAAACTTGCATAAATTTAAAAAGTTCTGTTTTATAATATGTATTTTATTTCTGGAGATTTAACATACCATTTATTATTAGTGACCTTATCTCACAATGCAGTTGTGTTTTGCAACTTGGTAGATAAACTTAGGTCACTCTGATCATCTAAGATCTCATTGCAACTCTTACCATCAAACTGCTGTTCTTGTGTGTGTTTGAGGAGGTAGCCGTATTGATGTGTGAATGATTAAAATTTGTTTGTTTTTCTGCCTTTTGTGTTGTTTGTGACCTTTTTAGGCAGCTTCATTGATAAATCCACTTCCTAAAACTAATTTTCAACAAAAAATACAAGATAGAAAAGAAGCAATCTACTTTAGTAACCGTGAAGCACCCTTGGGCAAATCACATGATCAATCTCCTATGTTACCTCAGGGCTTAGATATAACTAATACCACATTTGGAACAAAAATCATCCAAGGTAGGAAAACTTAGTGTTAAAAATGGTTCTCCTAAGTATGAGATAACCTGTAACTTAACATTTAGCATATATTGTATGCTTCCAACAGTTCTGGTTTAATAGGAAACTTATTATAATGGGTATTGAAATGGATAAAAATATACTAGTATCTTTCAGTAATGATGAAAAAACAGGCTCCTGAAACGTTTTGTAGCTACTAGGGCTTTTTTTTTAAGGGTCTAATAAAAGATATTACCTTGACCTGTGAATCTATCCTCCACAGATAGGAGCTAGTAACATATGTGTTGACAATGTAATCTACTTGCAACAATTAGGCTCATCTCAGTTTCTCTGACTTAGTCCCGTATTATCATGCTGTGAGATTCATACTGCTTTTCTAGTTTGGTGGAAGCATCGTACTTCCACATTATTAGCATCTTCTCTAACAGGATATTGTTTAAAATTTAAAAACAAGCAAACCCATATATATGTTCCTTGCTTTTCAGATGCACCAGCTGGAGAGCTTATAAATCCACCAAAAACATTTGAGGAAGTAGATGAAGAAACCAGAAAAGGACATGATCTGTACGTTGTGTCGCACAATGATTATTATGCAGGTATGTTCAAGGCTAGTAAGAAGTCCTATAAAAAGACCTAATGTGAATAATGTTAATTGAACCTCTTTGTGTCTTCAAAACTTATTGGGAATTACTTTTTTTTTTTTTTTTTTAGATATAAGCTATTACTTTTTACTTTTACTTCTTTTTACATCTTTACTATTACTATATTACTATTATTTACTTCATTACTAATATTATTTTAAAAAGTAAAGATGTGAAAAAAATCAGATATACAGCTGAAAGAACACTTATTATAACACCTATAATGGTAGGTCACTTCGTTATGGGTGTAGTAGGTAGTGTAAGAGATTATTAATGGAATTGAAAGACTGATTTCTTTTGGGTGCAATTTGAAAAGCAGGCTACTTTCAAAAAGGAAAAAACTCTGTGCTCTAGTTGGTTAGTGAGTTTGCCATTGTCTATGCCTTTGAGAGCAATCAGGTTTAGATCACACACTGTAAGCCTAACTCACCCTATTACTTTATACCTTTGTGTTTTATTAGGATCTAAACAAAATTTCAGGTCACCTAGACTTCTTGACAGGAAGCTCAACATCAAGCTCTGTTTACATCAAGGAATTTCAGGCTGCTGCCTGTCTCTCAGGAATGCAAGTTCCTCAGCTTGCAGTGCCTGCACGTCTGTCCTGCAGTCTTGGTCTCTGCCCTTCCAGTGGGCTTTACAAAGTCTGAAGAATTGCTTCAGACTTTGGAGGCTATACTTACTTAAAGTGGTCTGCTCACTGTAGGTTACCCTTTATCATGGTAACAGAGTGACAAATATGCAGGACGTGTTACTTTTGCTGCCCCTTCTATTTTTTCCACTTACACTGTGAGACTTACGTTGCTGGTCTATAAAATTAGCATTACAATAAAATTACCCATTGTGCTATTACCAATAATTTTGAAGGTGGAGGCCCAACCTGTAAGAAACTGTGATACAAATATTTCAGTTGTAATAATGTAAACTTCATATGGATGCTCTTATGGAGAAGTGAAATTATGGTACATTGTTCTCTCACTGAGAAACTCTGCTTGTGCAGAATATGGTGCTATTGCTCTAAATTGGTGAAACTTGTAATGTTATTTCCCCTCCTCCCTAACTTTATTAGGTGTTCTAGTGGAATTATCTGTTTCTGTCTCTTTCATAACTTCTATGCACAAGATCATGGAGAGGTCAAGCCAACTGAGCAGCTAGAAGACTGTTTATGTAGAAGGAATAAAAAAACTCAACTATGTGTTCCAGTTTTGAACAATAACACAAAAATTCCATGCTGAAATATAGACAGAAGAAGCCTTTCTTAAAAAGCGTGCATGAACAATGTTTTTTGAAAGTTTTAATTGCAATTCTTTTCCAAAGGTGATTGAAAGTGCAGGAAAAATAAATACTTTGTGTAAGCAAACTACAAGCATGTGACGTTCTAGTATGTGAAACTTCATTTTACAGGCAAAGCTGTATTAATAGCTGTAATAAAAAGTAGGGCAACATCTTGTTTACTGTGAAGTCAGTGGAAATATTCCTATTGAAATCAATATAGCAAGAGTATATCTAAAAGTGCAGCAGATCAAAATATTTTTTACTTTTTAGTATTTTTTTTTAACAATAAATTTGATGGTATTTGATGTATGTTTTTGCCTGAGTACAGACATAAGGTGTTTTTGTTTACATGATTAAGCAATCTGGTGTTTTTTCATTAATTCTGTTGGACTTGTCTTTACCCCTTCTTTTACTTCAGAACAAAGGGTAAAGGATATCCAGCTATTTTATAACTTGGATAGTTTGAGGCTTTTTTGTTGCCTTTTGTGCTCTCTTTTGACAATGAAATTAATCTTAATTACTTAATAAGTAGTGCATGTGTTACACAAATTTTATGTCTTTGAAAAGAATTGTTAATTAGTTATTTGCTTTTATTTACTGTTTTATGAATGAAGGTACCTATTTTAGTGTGTTAGTATATTTCTCTTGCTGAAGTATTTTAAACAAATCAAAATGTTTCCCTTCCCACCTCCCCTCACCGCAGGAGAAGCTATAAATAGAAAGTATGACTCACCAAACTTCAACAAGTCTTTTGCATATGGAATAGAAACCCCTCACTTCAAAGATGGACGAAATGTATCCAAATCCTTAAATTGGCTCTGTGATCTGCAATGGTAAGTTGCCATGAGTTAACTAATTAAAGGCGTGAGTTTTAAAGAATAGTCTTCATATTTGAATATAATTTTACATCTTGCAATCCTGTCCTTTGGCTTGTTAGACCTATTGAACTGAATAGAAAATGCAAGAAGTATTTTTCAGAATAATGTATCCAAATCAGTTCTACCATAGTATGGCAGCACAATGCTTGGCATTTCTTCAACATTACTTTTAAGTTGGGCCTCTTTATTAATTTTTTAACTTTTTTTTTTTTTTTTTTTTTTTTTTTAAAGGTAAGGCCTCTGATTTTTGAAATAGCAAAACTTATCAATTACTCAATTTGGTTTTCATGTGAAAGAGTGTCTGTTTTCTTCTAGCATATAGTATTTTTGAATGTTATTGAGCAGTTATTGAATACTATTAAACAACTGTTTGAGAATTATATTCAAATTTTATAGGAAAAAAGCAGCAAAAATTGTATCTAAAAGAAGTGATGATTTCAAGGAAAAATTTCAACCTCAAGTTGGAAAAGTCCTTGATCCGTAAGTAAGCAAAGATACCTTCCAAGAACAAAATTTCACTCCCATATGCCAAGTCTCCAATGTCTTGTTTTAGATCACCTGTATTCATATAGAAAAGGACATGACACTAAATTGTAACATTATCTAGCAGCATGTCTTAATCTCAGTTGAGGCATTACAATGCTTCATGAACTGGTGATCTGTAACAGTTTTTTAAGTTCACAAAACAATGTTTATGGAGCATTGCAGTTGTCTTAAGGCAAATAGTGGTCAGGATCCAGCAATGCTGTAAGTCTGAGGTTCCTGAATGTATACTGTCTGTCTATATCCATACTGCTGAATATATACTGAATGTATACAAAGGCTGTCTTTGCAGTTGTATTTCTGTATAGTTGGAGACCCACAAACAACATTATTGACTTTGGTAGCCAAACTTAATTTTAAGCTCAAGATCACAGGCTTAAGTGACTCTGGAGACTATGCCCTTGCTACCTATGTCCCTTGGTGAATGTTTCTCCTTTCTGTAGGGAGAGTCACTTTCTCCTGTGTCCTTCATGGTGTGCTTACTGTCAAGGAGATCTGGATTGTGAGCAACATGAGGCAGTGTAATTAGTCAGGGAATCTAGGTTGCAGTGCAAGCTCAAATTCAGCACTAATATTACCAGTTAGAAACAAAGCTCAGTTTCTTTTGTGAATTTTACATCATCCCAATCCTGTTTGTTATAGGAAAATGATTAGAGAAAATTGCACCTAGTAGTATTTAGATTACTGTGCTTCCATCTCTCAGTAGGATTTTTCTTTTCTTGCTTAGGAAAAAAAAACAACAAAAAACTCTTTTCAAATTCGATGGTGTTTTCTGATTCATGTAACAAAGCTTTAATTATTAAACATGCAGAAAAATTAATGTTGAATCTTTTTCAAATTAAGGAATAAATTTTTAATGTTAACAACATCATCTTAATTTTCTGTTTAAAAAAATGGGGCCAAATTTTCTAGAGGAAATTGGCTTGGTTACTATTCTTTGTAGATACAGCCTTGCTTATGAAAAAGCAGAGATGTGATTAAACCTTCACACTGTAGCCAAAAGTAGTTTATTCAGAGGCATTGCTTCAGTTGGAGATCTGGTTTGTCCAAAAATTAAACATTATTATTATCTGACAGGTGCACTGTAAGGGTTTTTGCTCACTTATTTCTGTCATTTTCATAGAGAAACTATTTTAGCAGTAGAATTTTTTTTGTTTGTTTTTGCTTTTTACCTTTTTAAACATTTCTAATGAATAATGTTTACATTTGTTTGTGTTTAGCAGCAAATGTTCTAAGTAGGTTTATAAAGGGATGCTTTTCTGCAGTTGCAACTTCAAGTAGTGATGAAAAATTTCAGGTTAACTATATGTGTCATTCCTAATTATATGACAGATGATCACATTTCTTTACTAATAGCTTAAGGTTTATTTTTACTGTTAATAAACTACTTTACAATTAACAAAGAAATGTGCATATTGGCAGTATAGCAGAAACTATGAATGTTCCCCCAGGCCATACGTTTGGAATGTTACTCCGTCCAGATGAATGTGGTAAGTCTTGTAGCAGCAGAATAAAATCCTATCTTGTTGATGAAATGAATTTAAAGTAGTTACTGTTAATTGTGTAGTGAATAATTTTCTTATAATCTTAGAGATAATACTAACTTTTTTGAGGGGCAATTTGAGAAAGAATAAAGAAAATTTGGTTTGGCAATTTTTGCTTTTTAAGCCCCTGTATCTGAATGGAAATGAAATAGGAAGCAAAGAAGAAGGCAGGAAGCTCATATTGACATTTAAGTGACAAAGTTAAATTGTGTCTTTCCTCATAATGATTTTTCTAGTATTTCTAGAAAAAGAGTAAAAATAACAAGCAATAGATGATTAAAATAAGAATTTATTGAAGGTGGTAGACAAAACAATAAAAACTTTTCATTATGGTGAAATTTTGAAAGCTACCCCACTCAAATAGCAGTTGTTGGAATTGATGATATTTTAATGTAACTACTAATGGTTTGGAAATGCAGTGAATAATTAAGAAGCAAACTATGTAAGTGGCTCAAAATTATTTAATTGGTCAAGACCAGAGAACTTTGTTTAAATTCTACATAAGCCCGTGATATAAAGCATTCTACATGCTTTACTATGCAAGGTAATAAAGTTAAATATATTGAATGTGTAGGTATGGTTGTCCTATAAGAAACTTCAGAAGAACTGGTCAAACAAAGTTAAAAGAAGGCAGAATGACAGATAAATCATTCTTAACAAGTAGAGAATTATGCATGCATGCTTCTGTTTGCATGGGATTAGATGAACTACTACTGTATAATAACTGGACTCTGAATTAACTTCTTGTGCTCCAGAAAGTGACTTCAATGTAATGGTGAGGACTTGAATGAAAACTGTAGATCAGTGTATCAAAGTGTTTGAAACCTACCTAACAGTGTTAGTATACATAAGAAATGGTAAGAATAACACAAAAATAGTACTTTGTCTTTTTAGAAATCACTGATATAAAGGTACTTGAAATATTTACATTGAATATTCCATTGATTCCTGCAAGTATCTTGTAACATGACAGATTTGAAATGATAGATTAATAATATATATATTTTTTTGCTCTCAACTACCTGGACATAGAATAACTCTTATTTCTCTCAGAAACTTCTGGAAGCAATGAATAGATTTGTGAAGCTATATTAAAATGTTTCAAAATGTTCAATGTTAACTGCATTTGAGTAGTGAAATCATCAAGTGGACCATTTAATCTTTGGATGGCTATATCAAACGTTCAGTAGTGCTGAAAATCAGCATCTTGAAACTGAAGTTCTTCTCAGGTCTCTAAGCCATTTTTTAAAATGTCCATTTTCTGTATGTGTGCAACTAATTGATGAAGTATTTATTTTTTTATAGGAGTTGGTGATCTTCTTCACTGTAGGGCTCCAAGTGAGTTCCTCCGTGGTAAAGACAGAGAAAGAGCTGTGCTAGCTGCAGTTCGGCAAAGTTTGAAGAAAGCTAACTATGAAAATTTTGATATGTTGCTAGAAGCATTTAGGCATTATGATAAGGTTAGTGCTTTAAAAAAAAAAGTTTGATGTTAGCTCTTCTGTGTCATGGAGATACAGACATGAAGAAACATAGTAATAATGGAATGGTTGATGCATGACTTTCAAAAGGAATCTTGGTTTTGCCTCAAGATGTATGATTAGATTGCTGAGCACAAAAAGAAACCATGAGTAAATTTAAATTCAAAATCTGAACACAAGAATAGTTAATAATTTTCAATGCAAATAGTGATTTGAGATTTTAAAAAAAGTGTGTCAATATAAAAAAAACAACGTTATTCTTCTAAATTAATATAGCTGAATATACATGTTGGTACATTTTTATAATAGCTGTTGTAACAACTGTTTTATTTATAATAGAATGTTGATGGAATGATAGACAAAGATGACCTGCGGAAGTCCTGTTTTCAGCTTAATCTGAACCTAGATGATGAGCTCTTGGATTCCTTATTTGACTATTGTGATTTGGATAAAGATGGTCTGATCAGTTATCTGGAGTTTGCAAACTTTCTTAACTGGAAAGACAAAATGGCTGTTAAAGAATTTGAAGAAAAAATAATTACAGAAGGTAGGTGAGTTAATACTGGAAAACTGTGTGGATGATCTTGTTCCTACAACAGCTATTGAAAGGACCCTGCTGAAGCAGAGTAGGTGCTTCTTTAGAAGAACAGGATGTTGAGAGTCCTTTCCTGCCAGCCAGTGGTAGCAGGAGATGGGAGAACCTTAGATATAAATGTATTTCAGAACCCAGGAGTTTTGTTCCATTTGGAGAAAGTAAAAATTTCGAAGAATCATTATAAAATATGCAGATTAATTATTCTATGTCACCTACCTTATAGTTTCTCAAGGATTCAAACAATGATGTTTTTTTTTTATTATTATTATTATTTGTTTGTTTTTACCTCTTGCTTTATAATGTGGTGATAATAAATCCTGGTTGTTCCATAATTTTTGCTTACAGGGAAAAAAATGAATGTTCCTGCTCTGTCTGGCACAAATACAGATGATGAACCACTGCTGAAGCAGGAAGATCTTGTATTAAAAGAACCAGGAAGCTCAGAAAAGACACCAAAAACACTTACAAGACCAACAGACAGTGTATTTGCAGATTATCAAACAACTTCTTCTCAGTATAATGCTGTAGTAGGTGGTCTCCCAACAACCTGTAAGTACAGTGGACTGTACCACTCACTTCTAAGCATTATTTAAGTCAAAATCAGAAACAGGTTTGAAGAATACACTGGTGCTGATACTACTAATGCACAATAGTGAAATAATTTATCTAATCTAGGTTTGTTTATGATAGTGGCTTGGAAGTTGCCATGGCCTGTATGTTTGGCATGGATAATCCATTCAAAATTTGAAATTTAGTCTAGATATGCAAAACCTTTGACATTGTCCCACATGACATCTTTGTCTCTACATGTATGTTGGAGAGACATGGGTTTGGTGGATAGAAGGCTCAGTGGATAAAAAATTGCTGAGGTGGTCACATTCAAAGAGATGCAGTCGACAACTCTGTCCAGGTGGAGACCAGAGACACGTAGTGTTCCTAAAGGATCAGTACTGGGACCAGTATTATTTAACATCTTTGTTGGTGACAAGGACAGTGGGATTTAGAGCTTTGACAGGCTTGAGAAGTGGGCCCATATGAACCTTATGCAGGACATTTTACTTGGCCTTCTTGAACTTCACCTGGGTCAGGGCAATCCCTAGCACAAGAACAGGCGTGGCAATGAGTGAGTTGAGAGCAGCCTGGCAGAAAAGGACTTAAGGGTGTTGACGATTGAAAAACTGAATGTGAGCTGGTAATGTATGCTTGCAGCCAACTGTATATTGGGCCGCATCAGAAGTGTGGCCATTAGGTCATGGGAAGTGATTCTTCCCTTCTACTCTGCTCTTATAAGACCTCACCTGGAGTATTGTGTTCGGTTCTGGGGCCCCCAATGTAAGAAAGACAAAGACCTGTATGAGCAAGTCCAGAGGACGGTCACAAAGATAGGAGAGGTGCTCCAGCCCTCTGATCATGAAGACAGGCTGAAGGAGCTGGGGGTGTTCAGCCTAGAGAAGAGAAGGCTCTGGGGAGATCTTATAGCAGCCTTCCACTACCCAAAGCTAGCCTATAAGAAAGATGGGGAGAGTAGTGATAGGACAATGGGTAATGGCTTTAAACTAAAAGCGGGTAGATTTAGATTAGACATTAGGAAGAAACTCTCTACTATGAGGGTGGTGAAGTATTGGAACAGGCTGCCTGGAGACATTGTGGATGCCCCATCCCTGGAGGTGTTCAAGGCCAGGTTGGATGAAGTTTTGAGCAGCCTGATTTAGGAGATTGTGCCTCTGCCCATGGTGTGTATGTGTGGAATTAGATGATCTTTAAACTCCTTTCCAACTCAAACCATTCCATGGTTCTGTGCTCTTGAGAAATTAAGCTGGTAATTTTAGGATAAGATCATCTTGGAATCATCTAAAAATGTTTCTCACTGAAGTACTCCGATATTATTGCAGTATTTCCTGTTCTCAAGCTACATGATGTAGTTTGGGATAGGAATTCTAAAAATAAGAAAAAAAGAGAAGGGGAGGAAACTCTTGAAGCTGTGTAGACAAAAAATCAAATTTGCTCTCATCTAATGCAAAATGTTATATCCTCCCTTGCAGTATTTTTACAGATAGGCTTTTCCATATTAGCTATTGATTGATTTCCACAGATTATCCAGTGTGTGGCATTCCAACTATTCGTTCAGATATTCCTGCTCCTCGAATTCGCCGCATCAGTGACAGAACTAACTATGGTGATGAGGCCAATGCTTATGCATTATTGTTCCCTTCTGTCTTCAGTCAAAAGGGAGTGTATGAAAATGACTTCTTTAAAACAAGACCAAGGGCAGAGGTATGGTACTTTTCTTCGGAACATTCTTCCAAGACAAATGTAATATGTGGGAGTGGAAAACTGTATTATTTAGTTAGTTGTAAAATTCGTTGTTCCAACATTGCCATCTTTCTTTATACCCATTCAGACACTTGAAAAGTATATAGTCTTCACATTCAAAGTTCTTCATAAAGATGGTTGATCTTCATTTTATTGAGATCTGACTTCCTTAAGTAATAGAAGGAAGTATGTTGAGTTGTTACTCACATGCTCACATGCTGTATTGAATGAGGGCTGGTAATTAATCTAGGGCTTTGCAGCCTGTCTTCCTAGTTTCTGCAATGTGAGAAGAACAGAGCAGCTGTGATATTTCCATCCTTGAATATATTCAAATTCCTGAGCAATGACCTAGGTAATATAGTTTAATGGTGAAGTTAGTCCTGCTTTGATAATATGGTTAGACAGATTTAACTCCAGAAATCTCTTTCAACAGACATTATTGTATGGTTCTATAAGTAGATAGAATACATAGTCTTAAAAAACAAAACAAAAAAGCCCCAAAGGAAGAATTTTACACCTGTATAAAACTAGTTTCTATCACACAGGAATATTCAATGGAAAATTTTACCCAGGCTGTCTTCCCTCAAACTCCCACATTTTGTTAATGGCAAATTACTAAAATTTTTTATGTCTGATATCTCTGTGGGTTGCTACCACTCTTACCTCACAGCTCAGAGTTCTTCAATCATAAGTGAAAGGTGTTTTTCTCCTTATTCAGTATTGTTTACTGTTTGGCTTCTTTATTTCTATGCTTTTTTAATGAAAAAAAACTAATCATTATTTGAAGAGATATTAGATTTATAAGATTCATCATTTGAAATATGACTTATGAGACAATGCTAAAAAAATAAATAAATAAATTCCAATCTAAAATGAAAAAAGAAGCTGTGACAACCTCTCCATCTCTATTAGTCACTTTATTAGATAAAGATTCAGTCAAAAAAAAATGGGTCTGAAACTTGTGTGTATGTTTTACAGAAAAAGGTGTTGCTAATTAGTGGCTGGAGAAGTAAAAGTGCTAAGTATAAAAGCCTATTGTCATGTTCTATAAATATCCGTAAAATGGCTTGTCAGAATGTCGTGAACATGAACACTTACCATTTTATAACCCAGCTCTGAAGCAGGAAATCCATGCATGCAGAATATAGCTAACAGTAAATAGAATTCATGCTTCATTGAGAAGCCCATTATACCTGTCAAGCATTAGATAGAGCTCTTCTCTGAAGTTATAATGTGGCCTGAGATGTCATACTCTATTGTAGGCTATATAGGCTATACAGCGTGCAGCACTGAACCATCTTTGAGTGTGTTAAATCATCCAATACTTGTGAAATAGATTAAATCAAGAGACTATCACTGACACTGCAGTATTTTGATATGGAATATTAATATTTTCAAAAGTGTAGTAGCTAACCTAATGTTTTCAAATGTGTAATAGCTAACTAAAGTATTTGAAAACCCGGAGTCATGTCATACTATTAGTTTTTGAAATGACCTGTAGAAATGAATGAGAACTCTCTTTTGTGTTATGAAGAGATGCTCTACAGTCAGAGTGCTTAAAGAGTGCTTTATAGTCAGGGTGTCGGTAGGGCCTTCTATTTTCTTCAGTGGAATTCATCATTTAAGAGAATAGAAGTTATTTAACTTAGTAGTAGCGTGTAATTTATATTCAACATGATCATGTTGACAATAGGTAAGGGCCAGATTAACCTGTCTGTGAACTCAATCGTCAGTGATTATTTTACAGCTGTTGATGAGCTAAGACAGAATACTATTTTAATATGATGAGTTACAAGAACATGCAGTTCTTTATGGTCCCTACGGTGTCAGCTATATTTGATTTTTCAACGTTGAAGTTGTTTCAATGTTATTAAGTGAAGTCAGTTTTGTATATAGTACAGCTTTCATCCCAATAAGATTGTTTCACTTAAATTGGGGGAACTTCTTTTTTTTAAGGATGCAGGATGTGGTCTGTAGTTTTAATTAAAAGAGGAAAAATATTCTTTGGCAAATAGATTGCCAACATATGTAAGAGCTGGACTCTATAGTTTAAAGAAAATGCAAACCAGAATTACTTGAGTTGTATTATTTTGTAGGTTGCACAAATTCTCCGCAACAGTGGTATGAACATTTCAGATGAAAGATTTGAAGAGATATGGAAGCAAGCCTGTATGAAACAACAGGAAGAAGAGGTTTGTGTACAAAATGTCAGGAATATACTGGATGAGATAAACGCAACGCCCGAAGACTAGAATTAGCAATTGTTTTGTGTGCATGTGATGCATATATTTAAATTGACATCAGTCATAATTCTGGTGCTGAATACAATAAAGATTTAAAATAAGATGTTTTTATATAACTAGAGTTCACTGTTTATTGTCTTTCTGAATACTGTATTTACCACAAATTTATATAAATGTTTCTGCCCTAGTTGCAGTTACTAGGAACCGATGTCCATATGAAGAAAAGAGGATACATGTACAATGTTTGTGAAAGGAATTCAAATTTTTATCTTACGTTCTTTATTCTATCATTTTTTTTTACATAATACTTTAGAAATGGACACTTGTGCATTTAGGATTTTTTTTCTCTCTGCAAGACCTCTTAAAGATAATTATCATAGAAAAATATCTAGCCTTGTTTCTAATGTTCTATAACTCCTTGTTAGTAAAATGGTAGCAAACAGAGAACTGACTAGGGTGCTATTTGATGCTTTTAAAAATCCATGCGACAAAGTGCTTTACAGTAAGATACTTAGTCGTGTGTGTGGGGTCTAATGCATTCTCATGAAGCAGACATCATAGTAATCAATCTATTAAGTGCAAAAATAAATGCCCAATTGTGTGGCAGAGGGCTCATATTCTATATCCCAGCTTATGGCTATTAGGTACTAGCTTTGAATTTTCACAATAAAAAAGAATGGGCTTTTAGAAGAATATGTGCATGTTACATAAAAATACAGACTAAGTAGTCAGAGAAGTTTGGGAGGTCTTTCAGAGTGCTAACTGTTCACCTTTGGCTAGTGCAATTTCTTGGGAATAGTGATCATAGACAAACCCTTGTGAATCACTGTGGAAATCTCAATGAATATATTATGAAGTAAAGTAAGAATAAACAATGGAAAGTAAATAATAGTAAAATCTGCAACTGTGAATTGAATTGTTCAGTCTTTACCTACTTTACCGAGTTTGGTATGAAACAAATGGAAAGTGTTTGGTATTGGCAGTGAGAATAATTGCTTTTAGAATTTTTTTCTTTTTAATTGAAAAAAAATTGAAAAGAAAAATCCTTGCCCAATATGATAGTAGAATACAGGATTTCAGGAATGATATTGCTTTCTCACCTATCAGTGCTTCCAATATGTTACAATAGCAAGATTTAAAGGATTATTGAATGTTGGTGGCCAAAATTGTTACCAAGTTCTAAAATGTAAGCAAAAGTTCTATTTATTTTAAATACTAACAATGAATGTCTAATGTCAGTTTAAAGTTTAGTTGTGTTGCTTTGTTTCACGTGGCACTTGTGATTGTTGAGCTTACTCCTTCACAGACTTTCTAGGAGCTTGTAATTTATTGGTTTGTACAAAAACATCTCCCTTCTGGATCACGTAACAACAGAAAATGCTGAGTCAAGTAATTCGGAGGTTTTAGCAACAAAGGGTTCAGTGACTCATCTTTTTAATCATCATTGCAGCATTTTAATAGTAGCTGTCTTGCATCAAGTAGAAAGAATGTGCTTTCTGCACCAGGGAGCAGTTGGTGGAAATCTTTCCTGCTGTGAATGAAAGTTGTTCTGTGCTTTTGTTGCCTTGCCTTCTGGATCTCCCTGCATGCACCGGGAAGTGTGCAGAAAGCAGACTGACGGTATGAAGTGAAATCATGACAGAAAGATGAATGTACTGCTAATTTAAAATTGCATTTATTGTGTCAGGATTTAACCACCTCAGTGCAATTCCCTAAAGCTCCTCTGCTCATACAAGGTGGGAGGAAAGAAACTTTTACCTTCATGTGGTCCAATTCCAAAAGCATCAAACAGAATTACTGTTAAAGAACATATTGCTGTTCTTGTTCAACAGAAAATTTTGGGTGAAAAGTTTAAGCTTACTTCAGAGAAAAATGGGGAAAAAAATCAGATGTGAATATTCATAGAAGAGATTTGTGTTTGTTCAGCAGCTAAAAACTGTATACCATATTTTTGAATCTACTGTAAAAATACCCACTTTCATTTTTTTACTTTCAGTAGAATATTTTCCTTTGTCAGTGAAACAGATTTAACATTGTTCTTGGGCAGTCAGCTAAATAAATGTATAATAATAAAAAAAAAGACCAGTTTGGGCTTTTTTTGCAACTACGTTTCTAACTGCATGCTAAAGGTTTCCTTTTGAGTTTGTGTTTTATATGAACTTGAAGTGCTGTTCCCCTAAACTTGACTCTTTTGAAGAATAAAGGCTTAATCACTGCACAGAGCTGTAAATTCTACTTAACAGGTTCTTGTTTTCCATTACATGCTTATGAGACCTCTGAAATATTTAATTTCTGTGATACAGCCAGTTAATTCTGTGGAGTTCCTGAATCCTTTTGTTTTCTTTTGTTAAATGCTTTATGCACAGAGACTTGGTGAAGATTCTTATATTTCATTTTTGTCTTTACAATGTGTATGAATTCAAAGATACATTTATAAGCTTTTAAAGCACCAAGTTGTGTTCATGACTTTGTGGTTACTGTGGGTCGTATCCAAGGCAAGGTTTTCTGGAAATGGTCAGCAAAACAACCTTCACTATGACTTAAAAACCACACATTCTAAGAACAAACACACGAATTTAGCACTCAGGTCGATTTATTTTGTTAACAGCTACATTACAAAATCACAGGGATTATATGTATGTTGACTTTGTAGACATAACAAGTAAACAGAAAATCCTGATAAAGATATATGTTTGGATAAAAAAATCTGTGTGACCAAATTTTGTTCATAGAAGAGTGCCTACTTAAAAGTAGGCACTGGCTAAAATACACAGCACATTCAGATGTTAATATGCTCTTTCCCCTTTCATTTTACCTATGTGTCAACCCCAAAGAGTAGTTCAAAGAACAGCAGATTTAATAAATAATGCATTTTTAATTGGTTTTGTCAAGTGAATTCTTATTTTAGAGCAAATGTGTTGTTTTCCAGTGACAGAGAGTTTTTCCTTCTATAGAGCAATTTCTTTCCCTAAAAACCCATGCCAGAAATACTGACTTTCAATAGTGGAAAATACTAACCTGTAAAAGATAAGGCTGAAGATTTGCATGTGCCAAAAATATTTGTTATTTTTATATTTCTGACTTTTAATCTCTAAGTGTGAATATTAGCATAGATAAGCCTACAGTTAATGTGGCATTTGGCAGTGACTTCTGCTATCTAAAGCAGCTGCTGGACTCAATTATTCTCTTTATTGTTGTCTAATGGAAAAAATCCTACTGTGCAATGGCTCATGTTTGGTATGCTGGAAAATCCAATCCACTGTTTCACAGAAATCTACAAGTAAGTGTAGTTCTTGCCTCAATACCATTACTATGTAACATATGTCTTACAAGGATTAAAAACTTCAAAGTTTTTTTTTCCTCCCATAAGTAAAATTACTGAGGATTGCCAGTTTCAGTGATATACCTGACTTAAGTAAATTTCCTAGTCCTGGAACTCATTTTCATGAGTGAAAGGCCTTTTTTTTTTTTTTTTTTTTTTTTTTTTCTCTGAATACTTTAAAGTATTCTATAAGCAGAAAATTGGTTATCAGGGCAAAGTGCTCAGAAATACAATTTAAGTCTTCGTCTTGCTAACAAATGTGAATAGGTAGGATGTTTTTGTAATGACTTGTATGGCTTAATTAGTTGGTGTTTTGCATTAGGAGGTGTTTCTTTAGAAAGTGGTTATTTATGTTTGACAGTGTATTCTTGGGTACCATCTGCCCGTGTGGTTTTACCTTGCTGAATGGCCAGAATGCTTCTCTAACAGATGGGTAGGATTTGGAGCATGGCAAAGAACCACTAAATGCAATGTGGTAGGGATAGGATGTGCATTTCTTTATTACTGTTTAAAATTGTATTAATTTTTGAAAATGCCAACACAGATTATGCAAACCTGCAGGAAAGATTTTGGCTTCTTTGACCAGTGTTAATCTGCACAGGGAAAGGTTAAAACAGTCTTCTTTGTTTTCCAGTTTGCTAAGAGATGTTCTTGTTGACTTCTGCCAAATGCATGTGGTATCTCTGAGCATCTTGGAGTAGCTAGAAAACTTGTATATTCTAGGTCCAGGTTCCTGTGATTTCCAAATAGCTTGTCACACGCATAGAAAATACATATTCCTCAGATTTTAAGTATATGCAGGTGTGAATTGAAATTATACTGTAGATTAGGTGGCAAATTCTATGGTACCTAAATAGTAAATCTTGGAGGTATTGCACATGTTTTCAAAGCTCACTCCTCATTCCAGTAGCTAAATGGAAATTAAAACAATAAAAATAAGACCTTATCTGAAAGAAGAGGAAGGAATAATTTCACTGAGAAATTACATTCACGTAGCTTTTGTAAGTCAAGTATTTCTTCCTTTATTCAGAGGGATTGTACATTCTGCATCTTAAAATAAATCTTGCTTGAGGTCTGTACTTACTAGGAAAGGTTTTACAACACAACCAGAACAAGAGCACGCAGTGGAGTATCTTAGGAACATCTAAGATACAGTGGAGTGTCTTATAGAAAATGACTTTTCTATAAGCCTTCAAATTTTCTGTAGATTTAGACAATGTCAGATATTGATTTGACTTTGAGGTGAAGCAAAGGACTGAAATAAGAGCAGAAGGGTTTTCAAAAGATAACAGTAAATCACAAGTGATTTTTTTTTTTTTTTTTTTTTTTTTCCCCAGCAGTATTCAAGAGATTGTAGAAAGAAGCATGTGCAATCCCCTGTAATACTTGACTAGAAGTGTGTTTCCCTGCCTTTCCCCTCATCCTCAGGAGAGCGACAAGGCTGAATGCATAACAAAATTTAGGGCTAACTTTTTGCTAGTAAGTAATGAATATTACAGAATATAAAGAATAGCTGTACCATGCAGCCCAAAAGTTCTGTCTAGCTCAGTGATCGAAAACACAGCTATGGGGAAGTAGCAGTTCAGGACAAAAATGCTATTTCTAGTAATCTCCCAGTGCTTCAAACACTTGAACTTCCAGAGGCTTTTGGAAAAGGATGTATTTTCTTTATATTCAGTAATTTTCAACAGCCTTGTCTTAATGAACTTACCCAGTCTGCTGTTGGAACTGTGATGCTCCGTCCTCTCCAACACATTTTGGTAAGGAATTTGATAGCTTTAGCAATATACTAAACAGAAAATATAGCTCCTTTCTGTGTTTTAAAATGAGGGTTTACCATGATGTAAAATATTTATTCTATTTGAAGAAACAATAAACAGTTTGTAAACACTGCCAACGGTGCTCTTGATTTTATAGGGTATCATATATCGTTTCACAGTTGAGGGACTGTTTGCTTAATGATTTCTTGTATACAGAGTATTTCAAAATCTTCATTTGGCATATTACTTTTCTCTAAAGCTTTCATGTTTCTGCGGTACCTTTTCTGAAGTCCAGCGAACAGGGATTTAAAAGTGGCATAAGGGAGCTTTCTCCTGTCTTGTCAGCTTATTTCCCCTGATAATTCTGAGTAATGACTACTACGTTTTGAGCATGGAGGCAAGGGTATTTGCAGGGATGTTTTGTACAATTACAGGGTGGTTTGTATAGACTGAATAATAGTGCAGCACCCTTGTGAAACACAGGGTGAAACCCCTGTGACCTGCTTTTCTGCTGCAAATACACTGAGTCAGATGGATTTGATTCCAGTTTGTGAGTTGTGAAAACGGGATTTGGTTCAGTTAACACACCTAGACAGTCAGTCCATTTTCTTTTGAGAAGTGCTTTTGGGCTGTTGGATGGAAGATGAAGCTGATCATCAAACTGGTTTTGCTTTAATAAATGTTCTGTTCAAATGTCACTATGGTACACAAAGCAAGGCAGTTTAAAACTGCTAGTGAGAGGTGTTTGTCATATTGAGATGTAATTCTTTCTCTGCGTAAATTCAGCAAGAAGATCTATCTCTTACAGCAACAATAGGACCAGATTAGTGCACAAACTTGTGCTGACCCTGTGAAAATAAAGGTCAGGTTCAGTCTGTTCGCTTTTTTTAAATGGCAGGTCTCTTGATCTGGGGCCAAAGCTGATGCTATCTGCCAGCACTTCTTTTGTTGTTGAATCACAGTGGGAGTGTAGAATGATGCTCTCTCTGTATTTTTTTTTGTTGTTGTTGTTGTTGTCTTATTCCAATGGATTTATATGGGTAACAAAACACAGCATTTGTAGGATGACTTGCTCAAAGCACAGTACCACTAAAAGCCAAATGTGAACGGATGCCAGACTTCTGAAATAAGCTTCTCTTTTGTGTCTTTAGAACAGAAAGTAGTATAAAAATTTTCTAAGAAAAGAACAAGCTAATGATTGTCACCTCATTTGAACTGGACTTAAATTACAGTGAAAATAGTAATATGACTCATAGCTTTTTCTAAGTCTGCTTTTGTCCTTGTTCTACAGACAGGGAGACAAAGGCTTACATTTCCATTTTTTTTTTTAGGACAGGTTTTAAATGCATTTGTAGCAGTGCAGCCCTCAACTTAAAACAGTAGGCAACTGTCCCTGCATGCATACAGGCATGTAATTACCTGTCACAGATCTTTTTTCTGAAGTTAATCACACAGGTGGTAAGTAAACCAGTTAACCCTTGTTAAACTATCATCAATGTTTAATTCATCATTGCTTAAGTACACAATTCATCTGTAATGCTGCTTTAATATGAAACCTAATACCAGTAACATAGGGAGAAGATCAGATGCAAAAGCTCAGGTATCATAACAAGTATTTCCCATATGAATAATAAAGGTTTTTTTTTCTTTTTTTTTCTTCTCTCTTTTTTTTTTTTTTTTTTTTTTTTTTAATTGCTGGAAACAATAGCATTAGCTGGGGCATGTTGTCACAAAAAGTACTTTTACTTTGTTACTGACTCAATTTTGCTTAATTTCCCACCATTTATTGTGTTTATCAGCTTTTCCAGTTCAGATAATTTACTTAGTGATAATATTGAGGACAGTAGGAACACACAGCCTATAACAGTGTTTACGGTGGTCAGAGATGTGCTAACAGTACTACAATGCCATGGTTATCAGTCTTATTTGAGAACAAAAGAAATGAGATATTGAATTAAACGCAGCATGGCAAACATTTGTTCATAAAACTGGGCACGGCTCGGGTGAGTGCTGATTACCTCCCTTTTTACTGCTTCTTCATTCACAAGCAGAGTGCTATTCAGAGCAGAGCTTTGCATGAATTGAAGAACTCTGAGCCCAGGGGCTTGAAAGAAAGGGGCTCAAAAGTCATTTAATATTCTCCTTCTGGTTAACTAGTTACTAGAATTGATGGAGGGGAAGGCAACTGTTTGGAATGAAAAGAAAAGCAACTAAAATTTTGTGTGCTGTTTCTGTGGGTTTTTCCTTCAGTGGAAAAAAAAAAAAAAGTAGGTAGGGAAGTGCTCTCTATTGCTTGTCTTTGCTCCACTGAAAAAAAAAAAAAAGGAGAAAAATAATAAGAAAACAAGGGTGTGAATATTAGAACTATGTAATACATGAAAATGAATACTTTTTCTTTTCCAGTAGAAGAAAAAACTTGCATCAAAATGACTTTGAAGAAATGTGCTGCACTTTTTTCAAAAGACTTATACAGGATGGTTATATATCATAGTTGTTTCATGTCTAGCTATGCTTCTAATAACCATAACTACAATTATAAATTGGTGTAGTGAAACAAAATAATCAGAGTTTAGAAGTATCTAGAAGTAATAGATGTGTTATATATCGCCCATATTTCTTAAAATTATTTCATTATTATAACTTTAGTTACCTAGCAGCTTTTAAACTGAAAAGCAAGTCCAGAATTTCAGTATTGCAATTTCCAAATAGAAAGTGCTCATTTCTAACATAGAAGACACATGAGATATTCAGACAATATTTTATCCCAAAAGGCATGGGAGGAATCATTCTGTGTTAGGCAAGTTATTATTTTGTGGAGAAAATTGGATGAAATGAGGGAAGGAGAAAGAAGAATAGGCAGTAAGGAAATTTCTACAAAATGTGTTTCATCCTTACATCCTCCCTCCCCCATATTAAATCATGCAAGAATTTTCCATACAAGAGATTTAATTCTGTCAGTCACCTAATTAGTTAAAGACAAGTGAAGGCAATAAAATGACTGTCTCCTTATATTGTTCTTACTTTTTCTTGATATGTTGAAGAAATATTGTCAAGACCCAGAGTACTTCTTTATATGACTCATTATGAACTACAGTAATTTATTCTGCTGATTCTTTATCTTGAATGAATATAGAAATTTGCTCATAAATCATTATTCTTCACTAAGTTAGCTGTGCAATAACTACAGTATTTTGATCTTCTTAACTGGGAATTGTCACTATATTGATTTTTGCCTTGCTCTGCTGATAGGGTGATGTGGAAATATTTTGTAGTGTTCCATACAAGTTGGAGGATACATTGTATTACTTTAACTCAATTTTCCTGGAATTGCAACAGCTTCTTGCATTTCTGACAAGCAACCAAGTTTTGTGAATTTCTAGATATGTCACATCCTTAATTCCAGGGTAATGTTACCTGGGAATTATGAGTAGTCCAAAATGTTTTCATCCATCATTGAAGAATATATTGAATTTTTAATTATAAATGTGCTGATAGAAATATATTTATGAAATAAGATAGTTGGTGATGTTAAGCACAAAGTCTGTATTCCTGTAGCTTAATTGTAGACAATTTTTTGAAGGACTAGTTTGCCTAGCCACCCTTTATATTAAATGGAAAAAAAAATAAAAATGTGAACTTCTATGGCAGTTCAGTTTTGAAGTATGTTTCCTGATTTTCAAAGACCAAGGAAAGGTTAACAACCCTTTTGGTGCATCAGATGAGCACATGAGCTTGGTGGGATGTTTCCATGCTCCGCACTTTAATTTACCTTCTGTCCTCAGCCTTCATTTGTGCATTCCATGTATGCATAAATCAGATTACAACAATAAAGAAAATATTTTTCCTCAAGTTTAATTTACTTGTGAGTTTGATGTAAGACTTTTTTTTTTTTTTTCTTTCCTACTTTGTAGCAAATATTGGGTCAACATTTGCTCTTGAGTTGTGATTCAAAGCTGTCTGAAGTATGATTAAATATTATTTTTACGAGGTGGTAGTAGAAGTACTGGGAAGCAAAGGCGAAAAATCCCTTTTTCCTGAAATAAAATTTAAAATATAGAAACTTAAAACCTGTAATTATCCACCGCTGTAACTTTTTTTTTGTTTGTTTGAATATTACTTTGGCTGAAAATAATATAGTTATTTTATTTTATTTTATTTTATTTTATTTTATTTTATTTTATTTTATTTTATTTTATTTTATTTTATTTTATTTTATTTTATTTTACTTTATTTTATTTTATTTTATTTTATTTTATTTTATTTATTTTATTTTATTTATTTTATTTTATTTTATTTTTTTTGTTGAGTGGTCCCTTTGTAACATCCCTTCTGAATTAAGCAAAATTCAGAAGAAAAAAAGCTTTGGCAAAAACAGTGATAATTTCATCAGTAGGGGGCATTCTCGTCTTTCCACAACAAGAAAGAAATACAGCTCCTGGGTTGTTCAGCTGTGTCGGATAGCGTGTGCAGAGCAACAGCATCCAGCAGAGAAAGACTTCAGAATAGAAATAGTAGATGTTAACTGAAGGATAAAACAGCTTAACACTGTGTTTTCTGAATAATGTCAAGTGATATATGCATAGTTCATTTCTATTGAATGATAGAAGTAAATTGAATAATAGAGTATATTATGTCCCTTTCCCTGTATTAAATTTTAAAAGAGAACATTAATTTGGGATTGTTTAATATTGTGAGTTCATGTAACCTTGTTCTCTGACAGAAACAAATTTTTCAAGTATTTTAATGTGTAAATAAATGCATTATCATGCTTTTTAACCTTCCATACAGATGATTACTAATCATCTTTTTATAGTATTCATATGATTTGAGTCCCATTGAGATTTTACTGTGCAAATTTAAACATGTTGCAGATTTTCAGTCAAGTTCAATAAGTTTTAAACCAGCATGGAACTGCTTATGCAGATGGAGCTGGAAATATTTTTGTCTTTGAGGGTTAGCGTTTTCATATCTGTAGTAGTTTACAGCTCAGGGATGTTCAGGGAATATCGCATTTCATTATTGATACAAACAATAGTGGAAATTTATATTAAAAAAAAAAAAAAGTCCTTTTAATGGTAAGTTTGTAAGCTGACATATGTAGCAGCCATGGTGAATGCTTAGTGTGGCATGTAAAAAAGAAAAATAGAAAAAACCTTAAAGGACCTCCAAAAGCCACATGATGTTAGTATTGCAAAAATGGTTAGAAACAACCTAACAATTATGGGGGAAAAATCATTAGATTAGAGAAATATTCAAACAAAAATATTTTTTTTTTTTTTTTTTTAATTTTATTGAAGTAGCTATAACATAAACCACTTTTGGACTAAAAGAATGGAAAAATGACTTTTAAAAAATTAGAATCATTAATCATATTTTACTACTGATACCCTGATAACAAATGTGTT
Source organism: Aythya fuligula (assembly GCF_009819795.1). Classification (NCBI taxonomy): domain Eukaryota; kingdom Metazoa; phylum Chordata; class Aves; order Anseriformes; family Anatidae; genus Aythya; species Aythya fuligula. The sequence continues at coordinate 38,897,034 of NC_045560.1, read as the reverse complement.
TAGTTAATCATTTGGCTGTGTAAAGCTTAAGTACAGGATTTTCAGTAACTAAAATTTCAGTAACAAGTGAGTGACTCTATTGCTTGAACATCTGGTAACATCTTTTCTGTTTGATTCTCATATCTTCTCAATGCTAAACTTACTTCACAGTAAAATATTCTCAATTTCACCCAATAACAGACTAAATACTAAATAATAAATACTTACTCCTAAGAATTGTCGCAGAACAGGGGGACAGACCTGGGAAATGTCACAATTCCACCTCATATGTTTCAGCTATATTAAAACCTATCTGTCTTCCTCTGTAGGAAGCAAAATGAAAACAAAACAAATTGAGCTGAAAATCAATGAAATTGTTCCTTTATTAAGCAAAATATTATAGTATTTTTTTTTTCTTTTAAATCCTCAACTGACAAATTTATTTTGCAAATAAAACCATAACTCTAAGCCAAAAGAAATCCCCTAAAACCATAGAGATGAGAGAATGAAGTATAAAAACTGTCCTGTGTTCAAATTCACTTGAGTTACTTCTTTTAAAAGGTCTGGTATTTCAAAGGATAGACTATCAGCATTTTCTAAAAGTAAAGGCCATTACATTTCCTGACAGAGTAACTAGAAATGTAGGCACTCAAAGGCAAGAGATATTTCAAGTAATGTAAGGTCTTCATATTATTTTACTCATATTCTTTCAGTGATTCATGCTGTAACTCTAGTGCAGGGCTCCTGAATTTAACTTCTGCTTTAAAAGTAGTGAAGAGGAAGCAAGGCCAAGAATGTCATAACCAATTTTGGACAAGAAATTGAGCCAACATCTGAATTCTTTGAGTGTCACATTTTATGATTAATATAGGGAAAAATAAAGTCCCAGTCCTGAAGTTACCATGTTGGCTGCTGTTTTGCCACTTTTTTTTTTTTTTTTTTTTTTTTCCTAAAGGTCAGTGAAAAATTTAAAATTTCAGCTGAAAGAGCAACTTAAACTGGATGAGTATTTTGTCTTTGTTTGGATCTACCCTTGGGGGGTGAATGGCAAACATGCTTTTCTTGCAAAAGCATATCCTCTCCAGTGCCATCCAACAGCAAAATATTGCAACCCTTGCACGGAAGTCTCCATATTATTAAGAGTTCTTGCCTCCAGCAGTGCTGCAGAAAATCATGGTAGTGACACAGAAGTGGCTCAGAGGCTGACACTGCATATTAATCTGTGAAGAAATGCTTCATGGTCAGACCATTGTGCAAGTCATTTGAGCCATGTTCTATGCTTTTTGTGCAACTTTGTATGTGGAAAAGAGATTATTTAATTAAGGGCTAGTCACCTATCCACTGTTTTCTTGCGGCAGTTTAAAATTATTTCTGATGCTCTCTTTAGCTTAAACTGAAATTATTTTATTGGAACTAGCAAAATTACTTCTTTCACTAACTTATGCTGTTGAATTCATTCACTGCCAAGGCTGTCATCTCTGACTCTAATCTTAAAACTCTGAATTTATACTAAATTTCTTAATTCCTCCCACTTTCTGTAAACTCATTTCTGACATCTATCCCAAAGTTCCTACTACTAGCTCTATCTCTTGATGAAGGCTCCTTTTTTTTTTTTTTTTTTTTTTTTTTTTACAAGTCTTTCATACTACTCTTGTACCCTCACTTTGCTTTTTCTCCTAGAGCCACAGTCTTACCGTCTTACTAAAGGCTTTTCTCCTTCTTTCCCTGAGTCTGCCTTGCATCAGATTCCTTTATATTATCCTCTGAAAGTATTCTAAAGCCTCTTTCCACTTTTCTCAGCTGTTTTAACATAATCTTCTTTATCTTCTACCATATCATCTCCTCACCTCCTGTTCCATTTTAAATGATGCAAATAAAATCATTGTGCAATCATTGTACAATGAACAATGTCCCATTGTTCTTTTTCATGTCTGTCTCTAATTCCTTTGATCTTTTCTGTGAGCTTTAAGTGTATCTTATTGTCAGTGAGGCTAACCTAGTCTGGTATTTTGCTCATTTTACCTCTCTCTCATTCTTATTTCCCTTTACCCCTTCCTTTACTTGTGTTAGCATGTTGCCTAAGGCTGTGACTACTCCTGCTACTATTTTTATGCCTTTCCCCATCGCACTCTCCAGGGGCAGAAGGGGGAAAAGCTATCTTAATATGTTCAAAATAGATTCCTTTCCTGTATTTGGATATTTCCTTCCTTAAAATTCAAGTAGTGTGCCAGATGGGACAGCAAACCCTAGCTCTCAATAATCACAAATGTTCCAGTTAGGGGAAAGCAGGAGTTGGAGATGCTGTCAACTACTTCTGGAAGAAACAATATTTCCCAGCTCTATCTATCTGTCTGAATAATGTTGAATTTGGAAAAGTACAGTTTAGCTAGACTTGCTAGCCTGAAAAAAAAAAAAAAAAAAAAGTCAAATTCTGGCACTGTTTGCCTTAGACAAAATTTGAAATACAGGATATTAATGGAGACAAGGCATTTCTTTGCATTTTGCAAATATGTGTATGTCCTTTTCTAAAAGATGAAACAGAAATAATTATCTTACTGCTAGTGCTGACAGTGCTATCAGTACATCCTTTCAGGACAAGGAAGCAAAATAGGGTGATGTTTTATGTGATTATGTGAAGACAAATACCAGTTGTAAGCTATAATAATGGTAGGGCATAGATCTTGAAATTTCTACCGTTACTGAAAGTTTTCTCCTTGCTACTTGGGACAGTGGATTGGTATGTATATACAGGTTGGTGAATAAAATTGAAACTGTTTGGTGCATCATATCATTACTTCTGTTACCTGCTGCTTCCAGCATCTCCTGTTTTTGAAATTGGAGTAAGATAATGCAGAAGTGATTTTTTTTGCCATTGCCTAGGTTTCCAGATTCTGATTGTGCTGAATCAAGCTATTCCAATTTGTTGGGGATAATGAACAGTAATTGACTGCATGGGCTGTGGGGCTCCTGCCATTGCGTATTGACCTCTAACTCAATATCACTTTTATAGGCATAAAGCAGAAAAAAATCCATGTAGATACAAAAATGGATAACTAGTGAAAGGAGAAACAGACCCCACATTCAGATCTGAAATAAATATTTGTATAACTAGTGCTGAAACCTGAGGAAATATACTTTTAAATATGTAGATAATTACATATGAGTCAAGTGGAACTTCTCCACAGATAGGGAGAAATGCCTGCTCCAGCACTACTTACTGTGGCCTTTGGACTGAATACAATGGACTGATAAAATTGAGTAAAAGGTGTTGTATTTGGATGCTGAAATTGGATACCAAAACAATGAAGTAACTGAGATCATGCTTTTGTGGGGACTGCTGGGGTGACCAATGCTTCTGTTTTCAAGGCGTTTTAAACTCTGTGCAGCATGAGGGCCTCACTGGTCCTGCTTTGTGAAGAATGTATCTGCTTTGTCTAATACTCTCAGACATATTTCACGTGTGATTTGGCAGATAATAAAAAGTGAATAAGCCAGACATCTGTGCCCAAGACAGAAAAAAAAGAAAAAAGGAGAGATGATTATTTTTCAAAATGATTTGTGGCTAATTTCCCCAAAGGAGGGGGAAAAAAAAAAAAAAAGAAACCCCAGAAACCCTATGAAAGCTGCCTTTTTTTTGTTGTTGTTTCATCTCCATTAAAAAAGAACAGCTGCTCTTGAGATCTCTGCACGGCAATTCCTTTAGGTTTTGATTACCCAAACACAGCAAAATAACGTTGATAGATATAGTAGACTAAAATAAGTATTAATCCACAGGTGTAAGTGCTGTTCCAGAGACAGACTTGGAAAGTATTTTGTATTCATATTCATTTCGTTTCAAAGGTAACAACAATATCACTTCTTTATTTGTAGCTTTCCAATCAACATTTACTAATTTTATTTTAGAAATCTGTTGTTAAATAAATTTATGGGCTAGCAGCAATTTATAATGCTGTGTCTAACCACCTCCATTTTTACTGTCCTCTTATTTACTTTCACTGTTTTTCAAAGCTACATGTTTAAACTCAAATGCAACATGTTTCTGTACTTGAATTATTAATTAAATTGCTAGATAAAGTAAAATTGTCAGGAAATATTCTTCGGTAAGTATGAGTTCTTTGTATTTTAAAATAAAAACTGGAAGTTAATGCTAAATATCTTTGTCACTCAAAATGATAAACAAAAGCTGTAGTTGCTGTAATTACCCCATTGTCTTAGAGCCTTACCAAAAATATAGTTATTGGTCCATATGTCAGGGGCTGATTCATGTCCAAGAGGTGAAAAAAAATTCTGTAAATATTTTTAGTATTTCAAACATGCTAAGGCATATTAGATGAAGAGTCTAGAGACGGTATACTAGATTAGAGTCTAGAAAAAAAAAAGGTTACTCAAATTTCATAAATACAGAACAAAGACTAACAGAGAGAAAAAATAGTTTTCATTATAACTTGGTGTAATGAAGCTCTGGATTTTATTTTTAGTGTTTTTATTATATCAAGATAAATTTATCTTTGTATTCATAAATAGGTAACTTTCCTATAAAATTTATCTAAACTCCAAGGACAATTTCATAGAAAGCTGTATTTTTTCAGACAGAACAGTGCTTTCCATAACAAAAATTGTATTAAGATATTACTTGTTACCATCCAATGGAATACAATGAGATTATATTTTATGTGAAATATAGTAATAGAATAGAAAATAATGAAAACATAATGAAAATTATGAAAACAGGAATGGAGAACTGATTCAGTCCTCCTTTTCACAGTTGTCATACATTACCTAACAGCCACAAAAGCCAAATGTATTTCAGCTATATCTCTCTTTCTCATACTAGTTTAGGGAGACCAAAATGGAGACCAAGAATGGGCCGTGTTTGGCAAGCTTTAGTAGATGAAGACTCCAAAACAAAAGTGCAGCTATTTTGCATATTTTTTGCAGTTATTTACAACTTCCAAAGTAAACCAACCTAGTCTTTTTTTTTTTTTTTTTTTTTTTTGGTAGAGGAAGCAGCCCAAGTAGCAGAAATTATTGAATATTTTAACTGTTTTCAGCTCATCTGAAAATCGTTTCCTCTAAAAACCTCTATTCATCTCCAGTCTCTCATGGTGCTTCTACGAGATACGTGTATTTTAACTGCACTAGAACACTGTGTCAAGTTTGAATAGCCTCCCCTCAGCCTGGAAGGGAGCATGTCAATGTCTTCCACATGGGAAGAGCCACACGTTTGCACTAGCAAAGCAACACTCAGAAGACAAAAATACAAAAGAGAGGCTTCCCCCTTCCCACCCCGCCAGTCTCTTCTATATCTTTTCTCCACTGCATGATTAGGTTGGGAATTTATTCAGGTGTTGTTCTTAATATCTCCTATTCTGGTTTGATGGAGGAAAGGGTGAATACTCGAATACTCTCATGTTATGGCATAATTAGGCTTCTGCTTTCCCTTAGTCTGCAGATTTTTTTTTTTTTTTTTTTTTTTTAGATTATTGCTAAAGCTGCAGTAGTTTCATGTTAAGAAGAAATAAGAAGACGTAGGTAACAGTCTTCTCAGTGCTGTTAGCTGCTGTGATACCTGTGTAGTCTGCTTTTGTTCAAGTTGCAGTCCTGGAGCTAAGTGAAAGTACTACTTCTAGCTTTTTTTCTTTTTCAATTCTTATATTTTTAAATAAATATCTGAAAGTGTGACTAGAATCTACTGTATGGATAAAAATTTGAGCTATTTTTCCTAATTCCTAGGAATAGTTATTGAGGTCTTTGTAAGATATACTACTAAGTTTTATTCAAATTGGACAAATTACCCTTGGAACTAGAATATGTAGGTGAGTTAAGGGCCTGAAACACAAGTTTGGAGCTTGAGTACTTCTATTTCTCCTTTCCTGCTGGGCCCTAAGAAGCTGCTGTAGCAAAAAGTTCAAAACAAGCTTTATCAAAATGTATTTGTTTGTTCTTCTCAGAAGTTTTATTTGTTTACTGTCAATGTTTTTGGACCTCTTGTCTCAATAAGTGACTCTGCAACCTCACGCCCCCAGTGGCTATACAAAATGCTACCATCTGGCTTTCATAACACTTTTATCTGTCTCATCTAATAACTCACATCTGTGAAAATATGATGATCAGCACCATGCAGGGAAGGACCTTTTTGTATCTGAAACTGCTGTCATATAAAGTGCAGTAAGATAACGTGAATTTTCAATGTGTAAGTTTTTTGCTTTAAGTTATCTCTGCAGATATTCCTAGTGTGTGTATTTAAAAAAAATGGATGCTTTCTGTCTGAAAATAAAGCAATTTTAGACTCTAGGAGTAACTTGTAACTTGCCAGTGAAGCACAGTACACAGTAGTGCAGTGTAACTTCAACATTCCCCTGCACTAGATATCTTCTCTACTTCTGTGGGTGACAGAGCCAAATAATAACCACGTAGTTGTTGGCCCTGTCCCTTCTAAACTGAGAAAGCAATGCTGGTAGCAATCCATTGGAGACATATCATCGATAACTGCTGAGTTACAAATCAATCGTCTGCACTTCAGTACTGTCCAGATCAAGAATTTTGTTGTGTTTGTAATAGTGCCAATTATAAACAAGCTATAAATGTTCTTTAAACAAATCAGAATCTCAGATAAGAGCAAGGAGAATCTTCAAATCTAGCAAAAAAACATAAATGAGAAAAGCATAATGCAAATGCTGATTGTGGCTTAGTTGGTGTAAAATCAGGCAATAGTGCTGTTCTCAGTGGTATTATAGATATAGGATTCATCTGTTCATATGTCTAGGTGTTTTGAGCATGTTTCAGCTTAAGGGTGGGGGGCAGAGGAGGTGGGGTCAAAAACCAGAACACTAATTGTTGAATAGAATGGCCAACTGGATTTCTACAGACTGTTGAGAACGTTCAAATCAAGAAAACAGTGAGTCAGTAATGAATAAACATATAGAACAGAAGGTGCTCCATTTTTATTTATTTATTTATTTATTTTCTTTTTTGGATAGTAATGATGAGGAAACAGAAAGCACATAAATAAGAAGTGATTGCAGAACATTCTGTTGATGTGGTAGCAGAACTTCAGCTGGAATGGTTTCCAAATATTTTAATTTTGTTCTTATTAACAGCAGACATGTTTTACAAAGAATAAATGTTTTTGATAATGTCACTAACTGCCTTCAGTGTGAAATCCATACGTACTGAACATTTTCCCCTCTTTTGGTCTAAAGGAAAGGATAGTATAACTATTGGTTTCTTTAGATTAAAAACACTATAGAAGATGTTTTTTATTGGTTTGTACCTCCTGTACCTTCTCCCTGTACCCACAACAAACAAAGTTTTATTTCTTTTAAATAAAGAGAAAGGGGGCTAGGGGGAGCAAAAGTGTTTGATTCCCAAACACTCAGTGTTAAGTGTTCTACCTGTTTTTATAACAAGCTTTTCAAAATGAAACAATTGTAACTCACTACTTTGTCTTCTGATTGTTGTATTATTCTCAGAAGAAAGAGATAAGGAATCACATGTTCTCATTTTATTTGGGTGAATTTTGTTCTTGATTTTTGGCTATTGTTAGATATTTTCGTTTGATGCTTCAGAGAAAAAATATAATGCTGCAAAAAGTCTTGTTTGATGGTGCTTTCTCTGAGTCCTGTGAGATAGAAGAGAAGAGGATGAAGTGGCTTATTCCCATTTCTTTGCACATAGGTGCAAAGCTGGCTGTTACTTCATGCAAAGAAACCTGTCCTAAAGGCAGGGCTGATGCACTTTGTCCATCAAGAAATAATTTCTCTGTCCTCTCTACAAGCATGTTAGTCATGCACAGTGACTCTTCTACCTAAGGACTGTGTCTTCTAAACCATATTCAATGCCTAGTGTCTTTTACAAGCATTTCTTGCATGAATGAAATTGGAGAACACTGACTATAACTTTTTTTTTTTTTTCCACAGCACTATTGTCTGATTAAAAACTGCATGCAGTTTACTAAAAAAGCTAGCAAAATGCATTGCTCCTTTAAAATGGAGGAGGTTGTACAGATAGAAAAGTGTTGTTGACTGTGTTGCTTAAACGGGGTTATCAGGTATGTTTTTTATTAGATACATATTGGGTATTTCAACTGTCACTATTCAGTAATTAAACTTCTGACATCTACAGGTATTTATCTGTCTTTAAAGCCTGGAATCAGAGGTACTGATTTCCTCCTTAATCTTCCTAGATCTTTCATTCCCCCAGTGACTTGTCCAAGGTCACATGAAGCAGTGCGTGATAATCCAGGGAGTTCATTCTGGGATCTTCTGAAGTATAGCTCAGAGTCCAAGTTGCTGAGCCATCCTCTTTTATTGCAAAAAGGAGAACTATTGGATGAGTTAAGTATTGAGATAGTCCTGAAAGTAAATGTCAGTGTTTTTACATTCATATTCAGGAATGAAATTTGTCTAATGTTTCGAAGGTGGAAGCAGTCCTGGGGATTTTAACAGTACTATCGCAGCAGTAATTAAAATGTTGCTGACAAAATATTCAGAAACTTTGTTTCATGAAACTGTATTATGTTGCTTGTCTGAAAATAATTTAGTGAGAAAAAAACTATGAGCTCCATGTGGGGTTTTCAGAGTAATCAAATGATTGATCAACTATACTTCAAGGTACTGAAATCACCTCTCTTTTTCAATTATCTTTCTTTAGATGGAAGATTGGTGCAGTAAGAGAATGAACTGATCCAGTTCAGATGACAAATTGTTTTTGTTTTGAAGCTTTTAACAACAAAAAGAGCAACTACAAAGCAATAATCTACTGCCATTGTGAAAATGAGGAGAAGAAAAAAAGAATAATCTGGGCTTGACTCCCCTGATGAGCTCAGCAATACCGGTTGTTCTCTGGATACCCAGTACCCAGAGCTGGTGGAAGGGGATGGGGAGCAGGATGTGGCCCTCACTATCCACGAAGAACTGGTTGGTGACCTGCTACGGCACTTGGATGTGCACAAGTTGATGGGGCCGGATGGGATCCACCCAAGGGTACTGAGAGAACTGGCAGAGGAGCTGGCCAAGCCGCTTACCATCATTTATCAACAGTCCTGGCTATCGGGGGAGGTCCCAGTTGACTGGTGGCTAGCAAACGTGACGTCCATCTACAAGAAGGGCCGGAGGACTGACCCAGGAAACTACAGGCCTGCCAGTTTGACCTCAGTACCAGGGAACTTGAGAGTCATCTCGCAGCACTTGCAGGGCAAGCAGGCGATCAGGCCCAGTCAGCAAGGGTTTATGAAAGGCAGATCCTGTTTGACGAACCTGATCTCCTTCTATGACAAAGTGACACGCTGGGTGGATGAGGGAAAGGCTGTGGATGTGGTCTAGCTTGACTTCAGCAAGGCTTTTGACACCGTCTCCCACAGCATTCTCCTCAAGAAACTGGCTGCTCTTGGCTTGGACTGGCACACGCTTCGTTGGGTTAGAAACTGGCTGGATAGTCGGGCCCAAAGAGTCGTGGTAAATGGAGCCAAGTCCAGTTGGAGGCCAATCACTAGTGACGTTCCCCAGGGTTCAGTGCTGGGGCCGGTCCTCTTTAATATCTTCATCGATGATCTGGATGAGGGCATTGAGTGCACCCTCAGTAAGTTCACAGATGACACCAAGCTAGGTGCGTGTGTCGATCTGCTCGAGGGTAGGAAGGCTCTGCAGGAGGATCTGGATAGGCTGCACCAATGGGCTGAGGTCAACTGCACGAAGTTTAAAAAGGCCAAGTGCCGGGTCCTGCACCTGGGGCGCAATAACCCCAAGCAGAGCTACAGGCTGAGAGATGAGTGGTTGGAGAGCTGCCAGGCAGAGAAGGACCTGGGAGTGATGGTTGATAGTCGGCTGAATATGAGCCAGCAGTGTGCTCAGGTGGCCAAGAAGGCCAACAGCATCCTGGCTTGTATAAGAAACAGTGTGGCCAGCAGGGCTAGGGAGGTGATCGTCCCCCTGTACTCGGCTCTGGTGAGGCCGCACCTTGAGTACTGTGTTCAGTTTTGGGCCCCTTGCTACAAGAAGGACATTGAGGTGCTTGAGCGGGTCCAGAGGAGGGCGACGAAGCTGGTGAGGGGCCTGGAGAAGAAGTCCTATGAGGAGCGGCTGAGGGAGCAGGGCTTGTTCAGCCTGGAGAAGAGGAGGCTCAGGGGCGACCTTATCGCTCTCTATAGGTACCTCAAGGGAGGCTGTAGTGAGGTGGGGGTTGGTCTGTTCTCCCATGTGCCTGGTGACAGGACGAGGGGGAATGGGCTTAAGTTGCACCAGGGGAGTTTTAGGTTGGATCTTAGGAAGAACTTCTTTACCGAAAGGGTTTTTAGATTTTTACTTAGATCAACTCTTGAGCCACAAAATTATTATTATAATTGATTTACCATAGAACATGACTTGAAGTCCAGAATATGTCAGTGAAAAACTGTTTAGATATTTGTTCTTGGGGAAAGCAGAGGAGGGGAAATAAGTAATTTGCTGCTGTATGAATGACAGAGAAAAAACTCAGAATATTATTCAAATTACTATTTTGCCTTGGACACTTGTAATAATTTCTCAAGATAAGCATAAATGCTTTAAATGATCAGTAAAAAGTTTATCTGCTCCAAAGTATTGTTTGTTTACATATATGTCCCTCCAAGTGCTTTAAGAACTTTAGAGAGAGCTAATTAGGAAACTTCCTTGATTCTCAGAGCTCCAGAGCTTCCATGCTCTGATGGCTGTGCCTTCTTGTCAAAGATGTGGACCTGTATGCTTTCTTGTGAATTGTGAGTGTGTAGTAATGGTGGGGGGGTCAATAGGTTTGTCGTGCAGAAGTGGTTTTTGGGTGGCCTTGTTTTCTGGTCAGCAGGCCTTGAGAGAGAGATTGGCTTCTTAGGTTTCTGTGTACTGCTGCTTATCCAAGAGGATGCAGGTGGTAGAAAATGCAAAATCCTGGTGTGAGACTGTGGTGGTTTATCTCTAGTTTATATTTGTTTCCCTATTTCTCTTTCTTCCATATAGTGTTATCTGTCACTGGAAAAATAACTTATACAAGATGAAAATATTGTCCTGCTAAAGATTACTTACAGCAGCCTGAAACAAGTTTTGTACAAAACAAAACAAAACAAAAAACAAACAAACAAACAGAAGAAAAACAGTTAAATCAGTGTCTGCAAACTGTTTCATTTGCCTAGTGATGCTCTTGTTTGAATCAGAAGAATTATGATAATTTTTAATACACAGATAACCTCTGCAGGGCAAGGTTGAATATGGAGTTCTTTGTGTTTCTACCAGATGACATTTTGCATGCAGTCTTTTCCTTGTATTAAATCCTTTTAGTCAGAATAGGGAACAAAGCTTCCATCCTTCTAATCATCTCTTCTTTGAGGATATTAGCAGTAAGTCTTTAAGGGGTTGAAGAATTCTGATTGTCTTGCTTGTTTGCTTTAGTAAGCTGCCAATACTATTTTTTCTTCATGTTATAGGCTTTGGTTACTTGAGCTGTCCCTTTCTAAATTAAATGGAAGCACTTTTGATTGCAGTTGCTCTTTTTGAATATAGACAGGCATACTGAACTTTTTTTATACCCTTCTCTGCACTAAATTGTGAATAGCTTGTTATTACAAAGATGTAGCTGTTTATAGGACAGACTTCTGCATTTTGACTTTCTCATATGAATTCCACCCCCCCCCAAAAAAAAAAAAAAAAATTAATATTCTGTGTTTTAATGGTAACAACCAAACCTTAAAGAACAAAATATCAAACTCTAAGTGCTGTAGAGGCTCTTCAACAGTCTGGACCTACAGGACAACTTCCAGGAAATAAAAGGGCGTGGGGGAGAATCTATTTGAATGTGCTTGGTAGCTGGTGGTGCTGGTAAATGGATGTTAATGTATATCAAACAGAGAGCTTTACAGATCTGTGGAAGCTTTTCAACCATCGCTACTAAGATTTTCTGAATGCTCAGACAGAAGTTCTGCTAGGAACTGTTACAGAAATTAATATTGCTTGTGATTTTGCTTTAAATAGCAATCTTGTGAGTCTGGAGAACTTCCAGGAAATGAGAAGAAAAGCTAAGGTCTCTTCAGCAGTTACACAGAATAGACAAAATAACCAAGGTAACTGGGCTGGTTGCCTTGACACTGACACCAGGCAAGATGATTGAGACTGATATGGGATGCAATCAGACTAATATTAGCAAAGCTAATGCCAGTCAGCATGGTGCTATGGAAAGCAGGCTTCCTGTTGTATTTTCCTGTGAATTAGATTGGGGGTGCTAAATGAGACAGTCTTCACTTAGATTTACTTATGACACAGGGCTTGGATGCAGTGTGAATTTTCTTAAGGAAAATGACATGCACGCAGCAGTAGACAAGTAGAGAGTAGATAAGAAAAATTGCAATGAGGTCAGTTCATAAAGTAACTGTAAATGCAGGTGCATTCAGTTATGTGAATATTTTCTAAGCGAGTTCCCTGAATTTTAACTTTTTGTTTATTCATTTTGTTAATGAGTGTTGTGGGGAAAAGCATATAATCACTGTTGGTTTACAGGGGAAAAAAGGAAAATACTGAAACCGGCACTGTGTGCTTGAGCAATGGAGAATGCAGAACACTTGTAAGCAGTGAAGTTATACGATGCAGTGCATTAACAATAATAATTTAAAAATATTTTTGGAGACTATATGTGATATATTGACATAGAAGTCTCTAGGTAAATATGTCCATAAACTTATTCATAAAAACCATCAGTGATAAGTATTTGAGCAAATTTTCTTCTGATAAAATAAATGACCTCAATCGTTTATTACTGTGTGCACAGTGAGTTACCTTTTCTCTGATGTGTGTGGGAAAGATGCAGATCACCAGCATTATTTAGAATATTTTTTTCTAAAGAATATTCTTTTACCTCAATACTTATTCAATTACTAGGTAACTGCTCAAGCAACTCAGGCATCTGCTCATGCATTTCTCTCATATGTACCTTTGTGAAGCCCCAGCTGGGCCCTCAGAACCCGATGTGGGGGCTGTTTGTGTACCCTGGGCTTTTAAGTGGCTGCTTGGAGTCCTCTGTTCCAGCAGTGAGATCTGCTTTCCAAAACCTTCAGCTGCACCACATGCTTTGTCTTTCTCTGAAAATTCAGTGCCATATTCCTAAACTTCTATCGCATTTAGAAAGACCTGAAAACAAGCAACCTCACCCACAACTTTAGAGCCCTTGTCTGATACTTTTCACCAAAAATAAATAAAAATTAATTCTGTGACTTTTGTCAAATGACAACAGAAATTCATACATGCTGATAGAAAATCAAAGATCTAGTTTGTGTAGTTTGTTTTTTGCTTAGAGGTACAAAACTTTCAGAGACATTGAAGCTATAGTGGGTATCACTTTTTTCCACTTCAAACAGTGGAAAAATTAATTTTGTTGAGAAAGAAATTCAGTTTGTAAAGCTGTATGCTTACTGAAACTGTTAGATTTTTTGAGGGAAAAATTTCTCGAAGTTACCTATACATGTATGTATGTATATATATATATATATATATATATAACTCCAAATTTTCAATGTCATCTTGGAATTAGTTTTTGAGCTGTTATTACTTGCAGACTGCCAGATGATAATAGTCTGTCAAAAGCTATGTGGAAAGGTTTAGTGATATCCAAAAGGGAGTGACTCTAAGAAACTTCAAAATCTCTGGGAGTTGATGCATTTAGGATCTGCTTTTTCATTTTTTGAATGGGCAAAACCTCACTGAAGGTGGAATTGTGCCATTTCAGAAGCTGCTAAACCCTTCAGTGGCTTCAGTTAATTCATTCTAAATATATCATCAGACATACGGAAATGAAATCTTGGCAAGAAACACATCATTGTGGGTTTTGTTTTGGTGTTAAGTGACGAGAGAAGCCATGGATGTATACAGTCAAACAAAAGCTGTAGAAAAGATCCTAGGAAAAAAAAAAAAGTCTTTGAGCTACATGCTGTCTGAAAACGGCCTTGGCACTAAGAAAAAATAAATTTTAAGTTACTACTCTTTCCCTGAACATGGAGGATTTTTTTTGTTCCTGTTATGCATTTATGTGAGTGAATTGCATCAAGAAAATTACTGTACATAAACATTTCCCTCTGGATGGAGATGAGAGGGAGATAGGAATTATTTTCTGAAAACAATACAAAAAATCTCTTTTGCAACTCTTAAATAGATAAGGAATGGCTGAGTTTTCCAAACATTGAAGGAATAAGGGTGAACAAAATGATTTTAAATTGTACTTCAAAGAAGCAAGAGATACTTTTAGATAATAAATGCATTACATATCTAGATTTATTTAAAGTATATAATGTTAGTAAATATTCTTAACTGAGCATTGATGTTCTAAGCTTTTATACAGATTAGTGAAGTTTAAGTATGTATTTATGAGATATAGAGCCAGTTGAAGAAACTGTGCTGCCAGAGTCAGCTTAAAATTTGTCAGCTTGAAATTTAGACAGCTTCCAAAAATGTGAACATCACAATGCATGATATAACATACCTTGAAAACACTTGCTCTGTTATAATGTGAAGTGCAAGTGGATAACTACAAAGATTAAAAAGTAATTTTTATTGAAAACAAATACATGCTGCTTCTGCAGTCTTTTTGATATATCTAGTATGGAAAACGCTGGTGCTGCTTGCAGTTAATTTTGTGACAGTGGATCTTTGCTTAGCTATTTATGGTTATTAATGTAATTAACATCTCCCAAGGCATTGTTATAAATCAGTTTACATGGAAATAAATAGTTGATGCCTAGTGATCAGAATGACAAGAAACCACTTGACTGCTTGAAAAGGATTCAATGTCTGGAGAAGGTCTGGCTGTCCCTGGAGGTGGAGTGTCTCTGTTCCTGTTGAGCTCTGCTCAGTTGATCCAGCTCTGTTGCCTGGCTAGTGTATGTGTATTTTGAGAGCATCCAGTAGAGGTCAGAGGAATGCTGAGGGAAAACCTAAAGTTCTGTGGTGTACACCACTGAGAGACAAAATCAAAATAAACAAGGTACACCAGTCTGTACAAAACGGTGCTCTGTGGGGTTGTGACTGCCTTGCCCTGACACTGGACTAGTGTGCCACACAGACAGCTGCTCAGTGATTGAGCCAGGTTAGACTGGGCAGGCAATGCCAGCCCACATTTGAGGAGTTGGAAGTATAAAGAATGTTCTAGATACCATCAGATGGGATTGGCTCACCTACTCCTAGATAAACCTCAGTAGGTACACTCTGACTGCTAAGGCCCCGAGGCCTCTCACTGCAAAGAGAGAAGACTGCTTCATTAGCTGTGTCTGTCCCCCGTAATGTTACTGCAGCCATCAGATGGTAGCAAGCACAACCACCTCATCAGTCACTGTCTTCCTTCCTCATGCCTTCTGACCTATGCCTACAGTAAAAGAGAATATGGCGTATATCAATGCCAGGCACTAGAGCCAGCAACTGCTATGACAAAATGACAGGTGCCAGAATAAGTGGGTGCCAGTCACAACCAATGGACCAAATGGGAGTTGTTACTTGTGAGCAGCTGTTCTGTGAGGCAGGAGAGACAATTGGCAGGCCCTACACAGCAGATGACAGAGCTACCATAATATGCAGCTTCCTAGGAAATGGACCCATGCGACTTTTCAAAGAAAACAAAAACAAACAACAAACCCTTTTATTATAGCCAAATGCCATTCTTGTTAAAGCACTTTAAAAACAGAGACAGAATTCTACTCTTCTATTTCTTGGAAAAAGCGCCCAAGTCCCTCAAGCCTTTGTTCTCCTAGAATTAGACTTACCTGCAAACTCATATGATGTTTTATTATGTGAGAAATTCAGAAGCATGGTACAAATCTGAATTAAGAACTTTCATGGAAGCCAGTTAGCAGCAGTGTAAGCAATCCTGCCCGCAACTATGTCTTAGATGTTTAATTAAAGGAAAAAATCCGCAAAGCATCAGATACCTTTCTCCAAACACTTAAAATTAAAAAATTCAGTACAGTAGGAGTTATTGAGGGGGTGAATCATACTTAAACAACGTAGTGGTAGATTAAATATATGCAGTTGTTCTTCCTGCTCAAGTCTTAGACAAATACCAGAGGCAAACCTGCTGCAAAGATAAATGTGAGAGCTCTGTGGCAATCAGTCAAGTTATCACTTCTGATGTCCAGGGTAAATTTAAATATTAATAATATGGAGATAAGGCCTGTTATCAATCACGGAGTGGTTTGGGTTGGAAGGGACCTTTTTAAGATCATCTAGTTCAATCTTCCTGCCATCAACAGGGTTTTACTGATGTTTGGGATTGCACTGACCTAGGAACGGCACCTGGCCTTGCTGAACTTCACAAGGTTCATGTGGGCCTACTTCTCAAGACAGTGTGTCCCTAGATGACATCCCTTCCAGTGATCAAATGGAGGCTCAGCTTGGTGTTTGTAGAACTGCTGAGGGTGTGCTCAATCCCACTGTCCATGTTAATAAAGATAATAAACAGGAATAGCCACAATATAGACCACCGAGGGACACCACTTATCACTGATCTCCACCTGGATATTGAGTTGGTGACTGTAACTCTCTGTGGCCATTCAGCCAATTCCTTATCCACTGAATATTCCACTCTTCAAACCCATCTCTCTCCAATGTAGAGATAAAGAGGTCATGTGGGTCTGTGTCCAAGGCCATAAAGAAGTCCAGGTAGATGACATTGATCAACCTTCCCTTGTTGACTGTTGCAGTCAGTCCATCAGAGAAGGCCACCAGATTGGTCGGGCATGATTTGCCCTTGGTAAAGCCATGATGGCTGTCTCAGATCACTTCCCTGCGTTCCATACTCTTTAACATAGCTTCAAGGAGTATTTGTTCTATAATCCTCCCAGGCACAGAGGTGAGGCTCACTGGTCTGTAGCACCCCAGCCTTCCTTTCTACCCATTTTGAAAATGAGAGCAATGTTTCCCTTTTTCCATTTACCAGGGACTTCACTTGACTGCCAGGGCTTTTCAAATATGCTGGAGAAAGGCGTGGAAATTCCATCAGCCAGTTCCCTCAGGGCTCTGGGATGCATGTCATTGGGTTCAATAGACTTGTACTTGTTTGGTTTCAACAGGTAGTATCAAAACTGATCTTCTCTTACAGTGGAAGGGACTTTGGTACCCCAGCCTTTGCCTTGAGGTTCAAGCACTTGAGAGAGATGGGAAGAGTGATTGCCAGTAAACAGAGGGAAAAGTGTTTTAGTCATTAGTCAAAATGTATTATTCTTTGAAAGACGTACAGTTGCATTCGACTTTAAAAAAACAGAGTGAGCAAGGACAGCATTGATGTCACTGGGAATGTCCATTGTGGCATTGAAGCATCCCTGCATAACACTGCATGGGGCTGAGTAGTAACGAAGGAGGGAAAAGGACAGATCTATTGCCTTCTTCAGTAAATCCATGCCTCCCTAGGAAAAACTCTCTGAAAGGCTATAGGTTGAACTGCTGTCAACAAGAAAGAAATGATTATTAAAGAAAATAATCCTTGTCTTTCGATAGCTTATTCAGAATTTGTACGTGAAGCAGAACATCAAACACAACTTAAAGGCAAAATAGATATTTTCTGTAGACTGACATTTATTTTTTTTATTTCCTTTCAATATAATGACTTTAAACAGCCATTTGCTCAGGATTTCAGGTGATATTATGTGTGTGTTTTATGTATTCATAAAGAGAGAGCAAGAGAAAGCTTTTTGAAATTCTATGTGCTGAAGCTAAATACAGGGCCATAAAATTTCTTCTGCATTGAAATTATGCATGCTCTTAGCTCAAGCTGTGATTTTGCAGTGTCTGAGAATGGTCTGGTTAATTTTAAGAACTTATCAAAGTGGAGCATGGATGGTAAGCTACAAAACTAGCCATGCAGTGGACTTATTTCTGTGATTTTCCTTTTTTTTTTTTTTTTTTTTCTAATTGGGAATGTGAACATTCTCCACCATTACAGATTCAGCTTTCTATTTCACCTGAGGTCATGTTTTCTGTGTTTATACCTGAAGAAGTTGGAGTCAGGCATTGAAATGATCATAACTGATTCATAATTACTATTATGACACTTATAACTAGAGCGATTTTTATTTGGCTTTTGCTCTCTGTCCTTTAGAGCTGTTTTGGGTGGAAGGCAGCTGGGGGATAAGGTTCTTAGGCTTCTGCTCCTTGTCCTCATGAAGTACTACAGATGTAAAGAAACTTCTAGCAGAACTATTAAATTATCCTACTAAAGAATGCTGCTTTTCTTTCATCTTTTTTGCTCAGGTCATTGAATCTGTACTGAGATCCAGGCCTGCCAGAAAATAAGTACACTCCATAGTAACATGCTAAAAGGCACAGAGGGTCCTTAGTGACCTCCCACACTGGCTTGATTGTGCATCTGCCTACTGTGCTAGGACGTTTAGCTGTGGAGACCTGTGTTAATACAGCTAAGCTACTGTTCTTGTAGAGTTTGACAGTCATTATACCTTCCTAATGGAAGAAAAGGGATTTAAATAGCTTGCTTCCTTATTTAGATACTGAAAGGTTTCTTTATGCCTGGAATTTATGTTAAAATACAATAACTAATTATAAGTGTGATGTAATGAATGAACAGTTAAATTACAACTTTGTTTTCCTATGATGTAACTAATCATAGTGTAGTTTCCTTGTGTTGAATAAAGACCAGTATAACTTTCTATTCTCTCTGGAAACTATGATTATTATCTCTCAACTTTCTGTAAACCTTGCTCTTAAGATGCTAGGCATAAAGAATATTAAAAATACTAGTATTCAGTCTACCTTACATGAAGACACACATAACAGAGATAGAAAGGAATTTAATAAGAATATAGAACAGGCTGTGTCAATCAGGTTCAGGATATGGACAGACAAACATAATGACCACCAAATGATTCACACACATCTGCTCTTTTTTTTTTTTTTTTTAATCCCATTACTCCTCTATTTTCCCACAGTTGTTACTTCCCAAATCACCTAAACCTCCCCCCTTCCCACCTTCTGTTCCTCTCATAAATGTCCTTTTATAATCTCCAAATGCTCATCATTTACATGTCATGATGTGTCCCACATTTCTAAAGAGCAACACCCCTGGTCTGAAAGGTGATACAGAGAGCTGCTCCTGATGGTTCATCTTGGTGGGTTTCATGGAGGGACACTGGAGCTCATGGCTGTCCAGCAATGCATGCTCAAATGTATCAGTTTTAATGTGATGGGGATCTGTCTCCCTCTTCCAAACTGCTTTGTGTTGAAGAAATAGTCAGAGACCACAACTGCATTAAGGTCTAAGAGGCGAGTTTCTGCTCTGTGGGACTGGGTTGTGGACTCTATTCAGACACAGCAAAGCTGAGCCATAAGTTACTGTCTGCAAGGACAGTATCACTATGATGGAGCTATGTCTCCTTCTCTACCCTTCTCATGGTATTTCCAGCCACATGCTGTTTAAATTACTGGTCTGGGAGTAAGCATGACAGGGATTTCAGAGACAGCTTCCAGGAATAGGTGTGTATTTTACATTGGACCATGCCTTAGGTTAAAAAAAAAAATAAAAACAAAAATTCCACTACCGCAAATAGGGTAAGATGTCTTCTTGCCTCTTGTTCAGACTGGAGTGGTGTTAACTGCAAAGCCCTAGTTAGGCTCTTTTATGGGTTTAGAAAAAAAGTGGTGAAGATATCTGTGGGAAGTAGGGACTCCATCCCATCAAGGTCACAAGCACTAGAGAACCAGAGATAAGGCTTTCATAGGTGAGGGCTCTACCCTCTAGGCTCTTATCCAAAAAGCAAATAGCAGGTATGGAAATAATGGGTATCTTAGCATCTGGCTACAGACAAATGTCATTCACTTTTTTCCTTATAATCCTATAAAGGCTTTCTGTTTTAAGAGGACTGGGTGGCTGTCTGGATGTGCCTATACTCAGTCAATGAACAAAAAGGAATGCCTAAATTAAGGAAGACTGAGGTTATTCAGAGGAAGGTTGAAATAAACTTGCCTCTATGTGCTCACATCCTATATTCCTCAAATAGTTAATGTCAGGCAGGCTGGATTAGCCCTTGTGCCATCTGTTAGATTGAGTTAGCTTGCACATTTTTTCTTAGATTATAGACAGCTTTAAATGAGGTTTGACTGTTCCAGCCCAGATGGGCCCCAAAAGTCTCAGGATAGTGAGAAGAATGACCTCGTGGCTATTTGGAAGATTTTTTTTTTTTTAAATCTTTTCAAAAATTTGCCCAAGATATCCAGTGGAACTGGTATTGCTATGCAGACACAATAGGTCAAAATGAAGATTTGAGGAGAAATACACTGTACCAGAGTGTTCCTGTCCCCTTTCCTTGGCTATCTGAATCCTGCCACACATCTCAGTAGGCACTGCATTTTAATCTCTTTTCTGGCACTGCAACATAAGCCTCAGCTGTCTCAGTAGAGAGTTGAGCCCTGAAAAGACACTGTGTCCTAAGATCAGGATCCTGGGGAGCCTATTTGCAGTCAAAGGCTTTTCTGCAACAAAGGCAGCTGATCTTTCCAAATGTGTGGTAATTTTTTTTTTCTTGCCCTTTGTAAATGACAGGTCCCTAGTATTAAGGGTGCTGCTCTCCTATGTGTTTCATG
This sequence comes from Aythya fuligula, assembly GCF_009819795.1. Lineage (NCBI taxonomy): Eukaryota > Metazoa > Chordata > Aves > Anseriformes > Anatidae > Aythya > Aythya fuligula. The sequence goes on along the minus strand of NC_045560.1, from coordinate 38,876,488 downwards.
GAGAGCCAATTAATGTTGATTTCTTTTTTTTTTTTTTTCTCTCTCTTCTTTTCCTTTTTTTCCTCATAGCTCTTTTCTCAGATTGGAGAATAAGAAGGTTGATGAGTCATCTTTTCAGCTTTTCAATCCTTATTTTACCTGTTACTTGTACATCTCCTAATAAACTATAGGGATTTGTTGATATTTTTAATAGGGAAACAGGACTGCAATGAAAACATGAATGGTACTGTCTCTCATGGAATAAGTTTCAGTGGCACTAACTCTCAGAATAAGCATCAATAATTTAATTGATAGTAGACATCAATGACTTGGATTTAACTGATAACCAGGTCCACTACTATGTGCTCATTATTTTCCATAGCAAGTCTTGGTTTAAACAGCATCATTAGCTGAGCAAATTTATTAGCATTGCTTTAGGTCAAAATGGCAGTTCAGCTATTTGGATAGTTCCCTATAGAAAATATCCAAGCAATTTTTCCTCTTTCCACGAGGATAGTGCAGCAGCGTAGGTGGTAATGAATATTTAGAATGCTTTTATTAAAAAAAGAACAAAAGAAACAACCCTCCTTCCCCTCCCCGCCCCTCCCCCCCCCCCAAGCCAAAACCACACAGCATTCATTATAATTTAATTGGAAGTTTACTGAGATGAATGCAGTAAAGCACTAGGTTGCTCTAAAGGTAGGGGTTAGATTTATCCCTGAAGCATTTCCAATGGACTGTGGAGCTATGCCAAGAGTAGATTTGGCAAGCTTTCTGTATATGTTCTTGAGGCTGTTCAGGGTTAGTTAAGAGTTACAGGCATGAGTTTCAGCAACAGACTAGAGAGGAAAGTGCCTCTGTGGTGCTTGTGATGATTTAAAGAACTCTGTATGTTCCATCTTGGGTGTATTTTCTAAATATCTCTGTTAATAAATATATTATTTTCTGGAGATATTTGATAGGCAGGGAGAGGCTTTACAGAAGCAATGAAGGGACTGCATATTAACCTTGTAATAGTCATTCTATGTTGAAAAATGAATAGAGAGTAGAGTGAGAAAGTGGTCTAAACTGCGTATTCATAGCAAAGCCCCAGCATGCTTAACCTTTGAACCAAGTTATAGAACAATTACAGTAATAATACAGTTGGCAAAATTTTCCTTTACGTTCACAACTTCTGATCTAGAAAGCTCTGGGAGCTTTGTGATGGGTATAAATGACTTAATGAAAGGCTGGGACTTTCTAAACAATAAAGGAGAGCCTATTGTTGTCAGGAAGTATGGTTTCAAAGCAGAGAACTTGGCTGCAATGCAGAAAAAAATATTTTCATGCCTTACAGCAGCTCTATGGTGTAAAGGAAAATCACTTCTAGTGTGCTTCTTTTGTCTTTCTGAAAATTTATAATGCTTTATTGTATCATCATGATCTTCACAGTTTAAAGTCTAAATAAGACTTGATACAATCAATAGAATTCCCACCTGTAGAATGTCATGGAACAAGGGACATATGCATTGGCAACCTGTTGTTTTGGACACAGATATTTTTTCAGCCTGCTCTATTTCTTGGCTTATCAAATATTGTTATGGTTAAGAATCAACATTGCATATATTTGAGCAAAACACTCTGATTGATTTGAAGCTTACCCGTGATGTGATTTGTCTAACTTTTTTTTTTTGATCATTTCTAGACACACTCCTTTTTCTCTTTTCTTCCCTCTGTAATAGATCTGTGACTCTGCTTCCCAGATACTGGCATCTCCCCAAACCTAGTTTTCACTAAGGAATTAACCTTTTATTTCTTCTCCAAAGCAGCATGCTTCTTTCCACAGGGTCTCCTTCCCTTCTGTCTGTGCAACCCTTGGAAGCCCCTCCTGTGTTCTGGAGAACAAGAGGCCCTGGGAACATCTTTTGTACTCCTCAGCCAAGCTTGTTGCAGCTCTCACATCACTGCCATTTTCTACTTTGTTATCTGGATCCTTCCTGAGCAGAAGTGTAGCTAATGAGACTTTTGTACAACATAATAAAAAGGGGCTGCTTAAGTCTTTACAAACAAATGTGCAAGCTTCTATTAACTCCATGGAAAAACTAGGTTCATCTAGAGGCAATCAAACTTGCGCCTTTTTTGGGGGAGAGGTAAAAAATTCAACAGTCAACACTCAACTCAACTCAACTACAATTCAACACTCAAGCAAACAAAGTCCTGTATTGCTCATGAATTGCAACATCAGAATCCTAGAGACATCTACTCTATGACTATTGCTACCTTATTTTTGTGGTAGGTGCTACATGGGCCAGTGAAGAAGTTGTGATCTTCTGTGATTGATAGGACTGTTTTCAATACTAGAGTTTTTAAAAGTCTCTTGAATGTTCTTCCCAACTTACTGAAGAACACTAAAATCTTTAAAATGAAGCATATACTTGAGGATTTTTTTTTCCTTATTCAGAACTTTAGAATTTTGTGTTTAGTCTGTTTGTTTGAATTAAAGACCAAAGTTTAAATGATTCAATCTATAACTTCTTTTATTTCTATTCTACCTGCAGGTAGGCTTAGATTGTGTTTTTCCTCTCAAGGAAAGGTTTGGATTTCTTTATTGTTCTGTATGAATTTTAAGAGGACAGAAATAATTTTATATTGTTCAAAAATGATCAGTATGACAGAGGTAAATCTCTCTAAGAATAAAATGCCCCCTTGTACCTAATTACAGTTTTTCAAGTGGAATGAATGAATGTTTTTCTCTTATTTTAATTTTCCCTATTCCTTATCAAGCAGGTTGCAAGTAATTAATAAATTAATTTTTGGAGACGAGGTCTTTTTCTATTTAATTCTTATTTGTTCTATTACTGGAAAAAAAAATACTGCACAAACTTCCTTTTAGGAATTATTTGGGAGAGACTTTACTGACAATTCTACTGTGCTTGCACAAATATTTTTTCAGACACTATTTAACTTAGATACCTTGTCTCTTTGCCAGGGGTTTTCAGCATGCTTTCTCTAGCTGAAGGAGTTTTTCATTTGCTCATGATGTCTTATGTAGCCTATGGAAGTTTGGCTATAGCTTTTCCTGATAGCTTTTCTCCTCAGCCCCAGGCCAGAGAAGAAAAAACACATTAAGCCTGATTCTTCTTTTTGTGCATCCCAGTTTGATTACCCTCTGCGCTTCCTCCTTCCCCAAAGATATCAGTCACTCCTCTAATTCCTCCCTTTTCCCTTTTAACTTCTGGATTCTCTCTGCCCTTATGCTTAGACAAAGTCAGCCTTCACATTGCTCTTTTTCTGTCACTGCTCACGTTTTTCTCCCATTTATGGTCACAGTCAAAGTTCAGAAATTGTCCTCTCTGACTGCTCTGCTTGTCATTTGAATTTTCTGCCTCCCCCTGTCATCTTACCTCCTTTGCTCATCCTTCCTTACCTGTTATACCAGATCATTCTGCTGCCTCCAGTTCATTAACACCTGTCTGACAAGCTGTTCATTTGGGAGCATTTGAGCCATAGGACACAGCCCCATCTGAGAAGAGGTAATGACCTCCCTGAGCCCCTGTCTGCTTCTTGTCTTTGTGCCTGACTCTACACCTAAATCAGTGTATCTGACACAAATCCAGAGTCTTCATGACAGAAATGATCAAAGCCGTCATAATCCTTCTCTAATGATGAGATGAAGTATTTACATGTTCACCTCTGATCTTTATATAAATGGCCACATTTTTGACATTTTCCTCTCATTAAATGGATTTTGCAAGCTAGAGGTTGTCAAAATAAGTAGGACAGCAGCTTCTGGCACCATTTTTTTTAGGGTGTTCTGACTTGAATGCCATCCTTAGAAGCACTGGCACAGATATTTGTGTTTGGCTGCTGCTCACTCTGAACTCTGCACAGGAAGTTTTTAAGGAAAAGAAAATCTAGTAAGGGAAGAAAGACTGCTATTGAATTTCCTTAATTGTTTATGCTACTTTTTTTTTTTCTTCTTTTTTCTTTCTGTGTGTGTATTTGTGTGTATGTAATCTTTACACTTACCTTCTTATTCTAGGTCTTGTGTGATCAAATAAGTCTCAGAGTGGGCTGCTGAAGGATAGTGCTTTATGGAGGTCATGGGTTTGTGTGCACCTGCTCTGAATCTGTAAGAAGGATATGCAATTGATTTTCAGAACTTGCATGATTTCCTTAAAAAATAACAGCTCATATTCTTAGAAAATTTGATTTTATTCTGCTACCCTTTAATAAAACGAAGTCTGAGTCATGGTTGTCCTCAGGATTGTACCACATCCAGCAGCTGTGTGTAGATGTAATGGATCCAGAAAATCCTCTTGATTACCTAAACTTGAAAGTCAAATGTTCAACTTTGTTATGAAACAAAATAAATTTTGTGAGTTTTAAATAAAATACCAAAGCTAGATTCATTTGTGATGGAGACAATGGTGTCCTCTACTCTCCCTTATTAAGGGACACTTAAGACCAGGATTGAACCAGCTGGGTTCATATTTTTTGTTGTCAGTCAGAATAGAGATTGAAATGGCAGTTACCTCATTTAAATGTGGATTAAATATGTTTTCCTTCTGAGTTTGCTAAATATTTGGTCTCAGTTTCTGAGTTTAATTCAGTGAATTTCATAAACACTGAATGAAAGAAAGAAGACATCTCCACAACGTTGCATTTCCATTCAAACAAAATTATTCCTGAACTGGATGTGATAATTGTTCTTATAAATAACTACAAATCAGCAACCTTAATTTATTCAATTATTTATTTATTATTTATTTTTAATATCTATTTTTTAAATTTTATTTTATTAATTAATTTATTTTCTATATATATATTGGTAAATAAGTTGTTTGCCAAAATGTTTGTAAATTAAAATATTTAAGGATAAACAATTTTAACAGTTCTGTTTTAAGTACTATTGATTCTTCAACTTTGACAAAAAGTTGTGTTGTTTTTTTTTTTTTTCATATTGATGTCACTGAAATTGCTACTGATCAACTTGCTGATATAATTTCTATATTGGTATAACTTTTTAATGTTGTGTACAGTTTATTCTGTTACTTCTTTAATCTAGAATTCTCTGTTTTTCTGTCATAAAACAATTCTGCAGCCAGAATTAGGTCCCTTTTATCATATTAATTTTGTATTGCAGAAACCTGTTATCTTTTAATAAAGTTCTAATATTCCCTGAAACATAATCCTACTGTATAATCATACAGATTCAGGTATTAGCACTTCCTTATTACATATTACTTTGAAAAAAAATATGCTTCTGGAAAAAAGAGAATACCTTAATACCTGAAAATGTACAAGAGCTTGTAATACAGTTTCAGATTCATATAAATGTATAAAACCTCTTGAGCATAAACTAACAGCACCTTAAAGAGTTAGAGAATTTCACCTTTCAAAGCACCTAAAGCAAGTTTAATATTATCTACTGTTTGCATGTTTTGTTGTCTCTTGCGGTTTAATTATGATTGAAAGTAGTACTTTATGAAGCTCTTTATCCTTCTTGTTATGCACAGACAGAATCCTTTGAGGCAGAGCTCACAGGATTAAAAAGAAAAAAAGGCAGCTTTTCAGAGAAAGTAAAGACCTAGTCAACACTGGGAAATGCTGGTCCAGTAATGATGACAAGATAACTGTAAAGAGAGATTATCAGAATAGAGTCTATTTATAGACAGTATTCATCAAGAGCATAATGCACTGAAGGGAAGATGAAATTCTTGTGCTGATAGTGCACACAGCTGTAGCTATATATAGCTCTTCTGTACTCTATAGAGGGTTCCTTGTGAAAGTTGATACAATAAGGGCTTTAGAAATAAGAACCTTTTCACTGCCTGCAAGCAGGAGAAAGTAGGAAACAGTATCACAATAAAGTTGCTTCTATCAGTACTTTTGAATTGTTTTTTAAGGGCACCATATGACAGATGAAGCCTTGTTTTTCACACTTAATTTACAGTTCAAGCATTTCAAGATGTCTTTGGCTAATGGCTGTGTCCCCAAGCCTTTTCATTTGCTATTAGTCCCCTTGGCTCTGGAGAAGGAACATCTTACAGCACTCATAGTGGTGCCTGAATAGATTTCCATGCTGGAGTCTTGTAATTACAATGCTCTGAAAAAACATATAAACTAACAAAAAAGTTCAAGAGGAATTGTGGTGTCTCTGTATTTTTTAGGTTCTTCATCAAATTTCTCTAGTTAATAAAACCTTCCTTAACCACAATAAATACATCTAACCTTGTTCTGAAAGTCCTCATGCATGTCCCAAGTTTCTTAAGAAGTCCCACAGGTAGCAGAAGTTCAAATACGTCCCTTAATACTGTAAAGTGTGAGTTCTTGCCAGCTATCAGAGGTATTCCACTTATTATCTGAATAATTAGCAAAGAATCCCGCCATCCCACTTAAAAAAAAAAATATATATATATATATATATATATATTTGTAAAGAATATTGATGATGGAAATTAAACAGGTTTTTGTCCTGCTGGATGCTATGTTATGTAACTTAAACATAGTAAACATTTATTATCTTGTGCTAGGAAGTACTGTTTGCTTAGATGTCTTCTTGTTTTTGGAGGTCTTAGAAGGTTTAAAAAGGCTCCATCTAACACTAAGCTGCTCTCCTCTTCCCTTAAAGACCCTAATAAATGAACGAATCAACAGAGAGAAGTCACTACACACTGTTTCTGAAATAACTTGAAGTATCCCACCCTGAAATGCTGCTGCAAAAGACCAAGTCTCAAAATATTTCAGTTTCTTGAGAAAATGAATAGAAGTGATCAAACTGAAATTGTTTGGGAGTGTATGATCTGATCTGTTTTGCAAGTCTTACATAGCAGTTTGGCTTCCAATAAAAAAAAAAAAAAAAAAAAGTATAAAAATTTCTTTTGAATTTAAAAGAAGTATTCAGCATTATTTTTCCACATTCCTGTCTTAAATGGCCTACATATTTGTATACTGATTTGGTCAGGAAATAGTGTCTGATTTTCCCCTCTTTCTGTTCAGCCAGGTTAATGTTCATGTATTTTTTTTTTCAGTGTTTGTTTTTATTGCTATAGTGGCATGAATTATTCTTAACAATATGATATCTTTCATTAGGCCTATTGTGATAAACTAGAATAAAACACAGCAGGTCAGTGTTCTGCACTGCAATCAATTTTGCAGTGACTGGGTTGCAGACACAGTAATATATCAGCAATCTAGAGGATAGAGGAAAGGCTATTTCACAGCTGTAATTGCCAAAGAAGTATGAAGATTACCTGTGAATGTATATACACTTGGATCCAGATGTTCTTTTTCCACTTTATGTGTCCTTACTTTCAAAGATAAAGTTTAATATGTGTAGTTTAGAGGAATATTTTAATTACATTGTGTGCCTGGTGAAAGGTACAAAGCTATAGTGAAAGGTGAAATTACTGGAGACTCTGAAAAGAATTTTAGTAATTATGTTTTCCTGTTGTGGGTTTAGACTTAACAGGGAAGAATATCTTCATAGTATGGCCATTAAACACACAAGGTTTTTGGATCCCATAAGTAAATTCTCAGTTATTAACAGCTGCCTCAGATTTTTATTTATTTATTTTTTATTTACTGAGGGACTAGGTGGTATTTCTGTTCTTATTAGGTTTCTGTTATTCTGTTATTCTGTATTATATTTCTGTTCTGTTATTATTAGGTTTCTGTTAATTGTCGTTATTGGGAGCAAAAGGATTTTGTCTTAAAGTTACGTTGGTACATACAGATGTACTGCGAAAAGGACAAGACTCAACAAATTTGAACTTGTCTCATTTTCAAGCCAGACTCTTTGGCAGTGTGGTAGATCAGTGTGAGGAAACAGATCTTGCCCCTATGTGGGTAGCAAAATAGGGGATCTTTTTGTTGTCCTGTAATTAGTTTAAATGTAGTATTAACTCAATATGTTCTTAAATTTTAAGTCGCTGATATAGATAACATTATGGTAGCAGTTGGAGGAAAAAGAAAAACCAAACCAAACCAACCAAACAACCAAACAAACAAAAAACAGAAGAAAAGCCAGAGGAAAATGTAAAAGTAGCTGAGCAAAGAACAATTTCTAGCTTATTGGTACCCAAATCTTTCACAATACTGTTTGAGAGGGAAACTGAGTAACTGTATTTGCAGTGCTTTTTCCAGGACTCAGTCATTTACTCCAGATCAAGATTAATGGTTAATTGATTTATTGCAGGATACATACAGCATTGTATTTGGTGAGTTTGTACCAACAACATTATTCATATCGGGACAGAAAAGAGTAGATAGCAACTTCTCAGAACTTAGGGAATACCAAAGTTCATCTTTAATTGTGAAACCTCAAGTTAATTTTCCCACAAGATTTCTTCATGATTTATTGTGCTGAATATAATTATTTAGAGCATGAGCTAACGAAGGGTGATTTTTGTACGGCTTTTTTCTTGCTTGTTGCAAATTTGGGAAAGAGTTTAAATTCTGCTTTTGCTGGCTTTACTACTTTAAAGTGGTAAACTGTATAAAGTTGGTGAATGGTTTTAATTACAAGAAAAATGAGGTGATGATTGCAGGAAACTACATACCACTATCATGTTGGAACTCTAATACCGGTAGAGTCAAACGCCAGCAATTACTAAGCATGAGTACTACTGTGAGACTACATATTCATGTAGTCTCCTCCAGTATTTAGTTTCATACCCTTCTCTGAGCCATAGGTACTCAGGGCAATGCAGTATTGGTGTTTACATGACCCTTCTGCCATAGCAATGAGAGGAGCTCTGTTTTCTCTCTCCCTGTTTTATTACCCCATCTCAATTCTACTTCTGTTTCTTCTCCAGGCAGTAGTCCTCTCCTCTGATTCCCCAGAAAAATCATGTAGCAGAGAAGTGCTCTGTTCATGGGATATAGGTTGAGGTGGGAGGGGTTTCTCATTTCATGTGAAAAATTTATTTTTTTAAATGACTTGTAAATACTTTTTGGTTTGCCTGGTTTATTTTACTTCTATACAATTCCTTGCCTTCTGTGGTTTTCACTGGCATTGGTTGTTCCTCTTCATTACTTTATAGTAAATCTGACTTTGAAACTGTCTCAGACATGGAGATCAAAATTAGTTCACTTTTGCAGGTGACCTGCAAAACTCTGCCCACTCATTTTCATAGAAGGACTGAGATTTATACATACATAATAAGCAATTCATAGGTGAAAAAAATTCAGTATTATTAGCATTAGTAAAACACAAGTACCTGCATATTCACCTCATCCCTCTATCTTTGTCTGGATAAATCACATGGCTTACACTAAAATATTAATCTGTGCCATATAATAAGCTCCTTGGGATTTCTGAAGCGAAGGATATATGATCAACTGTGAAGAACTGTTTGCTCATTGCTCTTGAATGGCTTTTATTTCCTCTCAGTACATTGTTAATTTCCTTATGAGAAAAGTCCTTTAGATGTTAGATAATGAAATCTACATTCATTCTCATTAGTGAGTTAATTATACTCAGAAATTTTCTATGTATATGTGCATGTATATATATATGTATATATATGCATGTGGATGCATCAAATTAAGCATCTAAACAACTGTCCAGGTGAGTTATGTACAATAAAACCAGTTTGAATTCGCCAAACACAATGGACTCCCTAAAATGACCTAAAAGTTGCATACCTTCAGAGAAATTTTGTTTTCATACCAGATAACACAAATAGGATCGGAGAGAGGGTTGTTGATCAGATGCATCAAGGCAATTCTTTCATGTTCAAAATACCTTCAATATTGTGAAGGTATGCCCACATAAAAAAAGTGAAAGTCCTCAGTGAAAGTCCAAGGCACTGTTTTTTTTATATTAGTTGGTGGTCTGTACTTAAATGCAAAGTAGATCTTCAGAAGGTCCATCATATCAAGAGGTGCCATCTACTTTAGTCTAGTTCTTTTTGTACATTGTAAAAAGATGAGAAGTGGTTATATGTATGTATATGTACCTACATTCTGACAGCTTCCATTTTCCCTGTGCCATGTTTTCAAGATATAGTATCTCAGTGAATCAATAGAACAGTTGTGTTGATTTGAAATTCACGTTTTTAGGTTTTGGAAGTTTATAGTGGAAGGAATAGATACTGTGATTAACCTACTCCTTCGCTTCCTGAAGCTTTACCAGTTCTATTAGACAAGATATATTAAGGTTTCCAAGGCTCTCAGTAAAACCATGTTATAGAAAAAATACCACACTGTAGATATTCCTTTAAGAAAAAGAGAGCTGTCACTGTTGAGAAAGAAGAACCCATGGACAAACACTTGAAAAACTCCCATTTGATTTTATTCATAGAGTTGTCCTTTTAAAATTGCAGAAGGCCTCCTTGCAACACCTAGGTTATTATGTTTCACATTTTTAATTTTACAGTAACTTGCTCTTATATCAGAAGTCAGCTGCTTTGACTGGCAAAATCAAATAGTATCTTTTCTCTACAATATTATTTTCTATATTTTCTAGCGAATTTTATTAACTTTTCTGTTTGAATTATATTGAATAACAAGTAATAGTATGAATACATGAGAATGTCTTAAAATTAGTTTGTTGGTTTTGGTGTTAACTTTGGTTGAGAGAAGCAAAATCTGTTTCAGTGACACATTTCTTTCCGTATGTCTCAGAAACTCCACCTTACTCCACCAACACTGTGGGCTTTAAACTCTGATATGGACTGTGACAAAAGAGGTGTTTTTTCCTTTGTTTTGTTGTTGTTGTCCTTGTTAGTGCTTTTTTTTTTTTTTTTTTCATTTGCTCGTTTTTAACTGACTGGATAAAAGTACTGAATTCTATGTAGTGGTGAGATCACAACATTCCCTATGGTGGGCTACACATCTATTTCTTTTAAGAGCCAGTGAGTACCTGGACAGAGATGTTCTTACAGTAGGAGATGGATCCTGTCAGAGAACTGTCAGGCTTCCTCTGAAGAGAGATGTGGAAACAAAGTAGTGCCTTTTGGCTGTGACACCAGTTCATGAATATCCATAACTGTTTTTGTCTTTGCAGTGAGTAGGTAGTTGGAATTGGCACATGTAAGGAGCCTATCACAAGCGTTTCAATACTGCATAGTAAAAAACCAGACCTTTGATCCACAAAATAAGGCTGCTTTATTTATACTTCATTTATACTAGATCTTTGGATGGATAGATTTGACTTTGGATCACATTCCTCTGATCTTATTTTGTTAGAAATTTATTAAATGGTATTAAAGCAATAGGTTAACTGTAACTGTTTTAGAGCCACGTGTCTACGTACTCTAGTATGTGTGTCAGTTATTCTTTCAGAACCCTGGGATGGACATGTACAATCTCCTAAGTGTATGCAGTTTTGTGATACCATAATATTCTGTGTAGCTTGTTCTATTCTGTATGTGCTGGACAGCAGTGGCACTGAATAGACTGGATAAATATATTGATTTTTATTTGAAGGGCTTGTCCATCTGAAACACACTGCTTTACTTTGTCAGCTTGTATTTTTTTTCTGTGGAAAGGATTAAATTCTTCTTGGAAATGTTTATTAAATTATTGATATCTGACCTTTGGCATGACAGACAGGAATATGTTTTCAGTGATTAGCAAGCAGTATACTGAAGGTAGAATTAGTGTGGATCCTCCCAATAAAGGCATATATTCACATGAATATATTATATATAATCCAACTCTGTGTGTGTGTGTGTGCATTCATATGAGCATGTATTTATATTTAATTTTTTGCATTTCCTAGAATGAAATCCTGCTAGCAGAATTTTATATTCAAAGAAACACTTATTTTGTGAATTGTTATGTTGAATGGATTAGATACTTTTAGGGGATAAATTGTGTATTTTGATGTGGCAGATTTCAAGCCACTATAAATAATCTGACCTGATCTATACACACAACATATGGCCATTAAAAAGCATTTCTATACATTTTTTGGAAGAAGGCAATATTGTGAAAAAAGTCATTGTCCTTTAATGTTGTACAACATTTTTTTCCTTCTTCTTCTTTTCTTTTTGTTAGAGGTTTGTATAAAACTAATGAAATGGCTCAGCAGAATTTGTATTTTCACAGAATCACAGAATCACAGAATTTTCTAGGTTGGAAGAGACCTCAAGGTCATCGAGTCCAACCTCCAACCTAACGCTAACAGCCCTCCACTAAACCATATCCCTAAGCTCTACATCTAAACGTCTTTTGAAGACTTCCAGGGATGGTGACTCCACCACTTCCCTGGGCAGCCTGTTCCAATGCCTCACAACCCTTTCAGTGAAGAAGTTCTTCCTAACATCTAACCTAAAACTCCCCTGGCTCAACTTAAGCCCATTCCCCCTCGTCCTGTCACCAGGCACGTGGGAGAACAGGCCAACCCCCACCTCGCTACAGCCTCCCTTGAGGTACCTATAGAGAGCGATAAGGTCGCCCCTGAGCCTCCTCTTCTCCAGGCTGAACAAGCCCTGCTCCCTCAGCCGCTCCTCGTAGGACTTGTTCTCCAGGCCCCTCACCAGCTTCGTCGCCCTTCTCTGCACCCGCTCAAGCACCTCAATGTCCTTCTTGTAGCGAGGGGCCCAAAACTGAACACAGTACTCGAGGTGCGGCCTCACCAGAGCTGAGTACAGGGGGACGATCACCTCCCTAGCCCTGCTGGTCACGCTGTTCCTGATACAAGCCAGGATGCCGTTGGCCTTCTTGGCCACCTGAGCACACTGCTGGCTCATATTCAGCCGACTATCAACCATCACTCCCAGGTCCTTCTCTGCCTGGCAGCTCTCCAACCACTCATCTCTCAGCCTGTAGCTCTGCTTGGGGTTATTGCGCCCCAGGTGCAGGACCCGGCACTTGACCTTGTTGAACTTCATGCAGTTGACCTCAGCCCATCGGTGCAGCCTATCCAGATCCTCCTGCAGAGCTTTCCTACCCTCAAGCAGATCGACACACGCACCTAACTTGGTGTCATCTGCGAACTTACTGAGATGACACCAAGTCATCTTTTATGGTTACACACATGGTAGAAGCTGTATCCTTAATATTAATATTTTAGTCTTGGTTTAAAAGTTTATTTTTGTTATTTTTTATTTATTTATTTAGCCCATAATAATCAGTACATATTATTTTAATGTTCTGAAAACAAAACAATATTTTTTTGTTTGTTTGTAAAAACCTTCAAGCTTCAGGTGTGTGGTTTTTATTTATTTATTTATTTATTTATTTATTATTCTGTTTTGAAGAATAGAGAACAAAGAATGGAAGTTTTCATTGCAATGACTGTGAATCAATCCAGCATTTTAACAAAACCATTGCTAGCACTTTGGAAACCTTTTCTTTAATCAGATATTTAATACTGCAGGAATCAGAAATTGATAACGGTGATTTTTTAGCAGCTTTGAAAATTGAAACAATGGCTTTTTCAGTCTGTAGCAGTAGTTCTTAACTGTCAGTCTAACATAGCTAAAAAACTATTATGAGAAAAATAAGTGTTTTTTTTTTTTTCTTTCTTTCTTTTGAACCGTTTCCATCATCCTTTTATTACTTTTTTTAAAGTGCTTCTCCACAAGAATGTACCTGTTACTGGTACTGATGAACATCTCACTGTAGTTCTTAAATCTTTCTCAATTCATAGGGAAAAACTAGACTGGTCCTGAAGATCATCTAATCCTTTAATATCTGGGAACCATATCTCCTGTCTCTTTTAATAACTTTATATTGAATGTCCTCTTAAAACTGGATAGCTCTTTGAATTACAGGTTGCAGTCTGATCTGCAACTTTGTTGAAGAAAATTGGGTTAAAGTGTTTTTAGCCTTCTGCGATTTATATAACATCTTCTTCTATTTGTAACTTAGAAATATCAAAGAGAAGCTTTTTTTTTTTTTTTTTTTTTTTTTTTTTCCTTCAGCAAGCATATTACAGAATATATACACTGAAGTCATAGACTTTTCTAATTTTCTAAATTCTAGCCTTCAGTGGTTCTGTGAATGGTCACCGAAAAAGGATGCCTGTGGCCATGGGGAACATACTCAGTACAGGTCTATATGCATGTAACAATTACATAAAAGAGAACAAATTCAAAACATAATACTGAAAGAGATTACCTCGGAATATCTTAAAGCTGAATAAGGACAGGAATTTGTTTTCAGAGCAGAAAGTTAAGTTTCAAATTCTTATCCTAATAAGACTTGGACTTTGATGACCCAAGTGGGAGTTTTAACTATTGGGAGGTAACATATAATAAAGCTGCATGGATTTTTATTTCCTTAAGCTTTTTTATTGACCCATTTAGAAATGCTGTAAGTAAAAGTGGTGTTAGACTCCTAATTATCTTACCTGGTTAGAATTTTTCTATAGTATTCCATAAAATCATACAATGGTTTGGGTTGAAAAGGACTTGAAAGGTCATCTAGTTCCAATCCTCCTGTGAAGGACAGGGACAATTTACACTAGACCAGGTCACTCAAAGCCCCATCCAACCTGGCCTTGAACGCTTCCAGGAATGGGGCATCCACAGCTTCTCTGGGCAACCTGTTCCAGTGTTTCTCTACCCTCAGAGTGATGATTTTTTTCCTTATATTTATTCTAAATCTCTTTTACTTTAAAATCATTACCCTTTGGCCTATTACTATGCTCCCTGACAAAGTCCCTTCTCAGCTTTCCTGTAGGCCACCCTTAGGTACTGGAAGGCCACTATAAGGTCTCCCCAGAGCCTTCTCTTATCCAGGCTGAACAACCCCAACTCCATCAGCCTGTCTTTTTAGGAGAGGTGCTCCAGCCCACACCTTTGTGGCCCTCCTCTGGGCTGTCTTTAATAAGTCCATGTCCTCCTTATAGGTTAGCAAAAATAACCAACCAAAAACCCAGAAGTCCCCAACCATTCAAAACTCTCCAACATTTTTGGAGCTTGAACTGAACAGAGGAATACATTACTCATAGACAAGGAGTCTCAGATCCTACTACTGGGTTGAGGATCAGCCCAACAAGTCTTCCAGCAGTAAAATTTACTAACAAAACTCCTACAGAAATTTCAAATAATGTGGCACTAACATGTTTAAGCAAAGATGTCTAACTAGGGCTGTTCAATTACACATAATAATAAATACTTATTCTGTAGGTACACATGCATGGGTGGACATTATTAGGTACATACATGCTATAGACCACGCTTATTGATACTAGAGAGACCAAGAGTGGGCAGAATAACTGTGCATACTGAGCTTTATATTGTGTTCCTTCCTCCAGAATGTAGTGAGAAATTTTTATGTTCAGAACGCACTGTCAAGTCTCAGGAACTCTACTTAACCATTACAATTTCATGGGTTTCTGAAAAATTTTATACAATGCTACTAAAAGCATTGTTAAAAATCCACAGAAGCAAGGCTTCTAAACAATGACTTTTTATTTATTTAATTATTTTTTTTTATTTACAGGAACTTAAAATAAAATAAACAGTTGCTTCAGGCTGCATAGGATAAAGAAAAGATTGCTGCTTTTTGCTTCTGTGTGCTCCTATTAAACTTCCTTACATAATGTTAAATCTCTTTGAAAATCAGGCTAACAAACACAGTGTAAGAATATACAGTACAGCTGACTGGAGCACTAATTAAAAAAACAAAAACCAAACCACACACACACATGCACAAACTAGCTTTGTGCTTAGGTGGATCTATTTCTATGAGAGGTTTTTTTTTTTTTTTTTTAAAAAAAAAAGGAATTTTGCTTTACTGTGCACATCAGTTCTGTCCTTTTGTGCAGCATTTGATGAGCTGTAATTGTATTCTTGGCAGTCACAATGAAGCACATTAATTTTGCTTTTAAGTCTTTTGAAATACAATAGAAAAATATGCAAATGGTTCAGGAGGAAGTATGTAATTCAAAAGAGGTGTTAGAAGTTTCATTGTCTTTTCAGGACTACTTTATTCGTCAGGATAAATCAGGAGTCTATTTCCACCCCAAACTTTGAAATACCATTTTTACAGATCCTGATGAAATTCTAGCATTTCTAATGTGTGTGGGAGGGAGGGGGGAATTTCTGTCGTTGCTCCTATTATTTAATTGTATATGTATCTCCATGTTAAAATGGACCATTCCCTTATGGATTTACTTAAAAATAAAACCATCCTACTGATAGTAACTGAATTAAAGTCAGCAATGTAGGGAGCAAATTAGCTCTATTCTTACAGTCTTTTTGTGAATAAATCTGCCAATAAACCCTTGATATGTCAGAAGTCTAGCATATGATCAAGTATATCTTACAGAAATTAGGTTTGTAAAGTGACACAGCTTTCATTAGAATCCCAGGAGGCAAGTTACTTGTCAAGACCTATAACCTGAACTCTTGCCAGTCTGGGAAAAGCCCAAATTATAATATAAAATTGTCTCCTGTTTACTTGTGAACAGATTCTGATAACCACGCAGAAAGGTTATATATGTTATACACAAGCTATCTTTCTGTGTGGTATTTACCTGAATTTGCGGAGGTGTTCATTTACTAACTCACAGAACATGAATCAATAGGCAAACCCTATGTAGGATGTCCCATTGATGACATGATGGGCAAGATCCATATGCATGACACTTGAAGACTTATTCCCCATATTGTTTTTGATAATTTCTGTCTGTATCTGACTTAACTAATTAGAAATTCTGGTAGCTGCATTGCTTCTTTATACCTAGTTTTGAGGTATTCTTGCAGAAACTTTAAGCTGCTTTAAGCAGCTAGACTAAAAAGGTTTTATTCACTGAAGGCCAGGGCTCTTAATTGGAAGCTGCTTTAAGTTCTTAAGGGTCTTTCTGACCATTGTTTGAGATCCTGTCAATAAGGTGAAGAAAACTTCTATTGCAGAAATAGTGGAACACTATGCAGGCGGCTTTGCTGTAAACATCCTGTGGATTACACAGAAGTAACTTGCTGGAGTGGCAGATGGGTAGCTTGGTTTGATACTCGTCACTTTCCAGAATTTAGTGCTCCAGAAGCCTCATTTCTCTG
Source organism: Aythya fuligula (assembly GCF_009819795.1). Taxonomy (NCBI): domain Eukaryota; kingdom Metazoa; phylum Chordata; class Aves; order Anseriformes; family Anatidae; genus Aythya; species Aythya fuligula. The sequence continues at coordinate 38,859,566 of NC_045560.1, read as the reverse complement.
AGGAACAGTGGAAAGAGTATACCAACTGAGCGATGGGATGGCTTGAATAATACTCTAATAGTATTTAATGCTTGGGGCATCAGAAATGTATTAGCATGATTGTGGATATAATGTTTCTGATGTGTGTCATGTATAAAGTCTTGGTCTATTCTCTCTCTCTCTCTGCAATTTTTTTTGGAGAACAACAACAACAATAAAAAACACCTCACACCACACCTGCACCTTTAAAAACTTACCTTTTTTTTTTTTGAAGGGTTTGATGTTCTTTAAAAACAGTACTAATTTTGATGATCAATTATATAGTGACAGGGTTTAAATGAAGTCACTTAAGTGAAGCTGAATAGCAGATTTGGCATGGTCAGGTGGGTTAAATGCTCTGATTCTCTCAGAGTTTTTTCCCCAGTTCTCTAGTCCCTCTAGTTCAAATTCCAATCCCAACCTCAATAACACCCCTTCCAACCCCATTTCAAGTGGAATAGCACATGGAGCAGATGAAGCATAAAACCATCCTACCAAACAAACAACTCACAAAACACTTTGTGTGACTGTCACCTTTGGAGTTGAGATATGCATCTATGACTCACTTTATGCTTAGCTTGATGACAATGCAAATGAGTATTGAAATCTATTGCTTGCTGTAGATCTCTCTATGAACATCAGACCATAAATAAAGGCTTTTAACACTCTTCCCCATGTGAGCTTCTAGAAGTTACTCAGTACTATATGATCACAAGCATTGTCATGACTGCCTTTGCTTTGATTTTCCAGCTCGTTTCTAAGAGGTGTCTTAGCCAGAACAACTTGTCAGCTGGAAAGAGAGAGCACTCTTTCCACTCGCTAGCGAGCATCCCTCTGGAACACTTGTGTGATTTTCTCTTATGAAATCAGGTGAGAAAGGAAAATAAAGAAACAGCAGCAACTTAAAATGGCTGCCACTAGGCATTTAATATCTCAGACTTTTGACTTACGAGCAAGCTATTACCCGTCAGCTGTACTGCACTAAGTACAAAATAGAAACAACCAAGGAAAGTTATTGTGGAGAAAACACCTCGTGCCAACTGACTATCCTGAGGGAACTTCTGTTCTTAAAGCTTTGGGAAGTATGGAGCAATTAACGCTTGTGAGGCTCAAGCGGCTGTTGCTCATTAAGTTGCACTTAATGTATATTTCTCGTGTTTTATCTGTGCTTTACATTGGCCCCAAGAGGCTAGCTGGGGGATAAAATGTTGTTGTTTTAAACATGCTGTAAGGTAATAGCTATAGTGACTGCCACAGGGAGCTTGTGTAATGCAAGGGGAAGACAGAAACAGAGATAGAGGAAGGGATGAAACCAAGTATATGTCTGCACTGTGCTAACCAAGGGGGAACAGATCTTTTGGCTTAGTGGGTTTGGGTTTTCTTTTGTGCCAAGTTCTTTAGGCTGTATGGCCTTGAGCTGTTCATTTTAGCCTTATGTTCTCATTTTGAGTAGCTTTTACTTCTGAGAAAGGTATGTCTTGTGCTTTTGTGTGCTCAGGGATAGGTATTCATTTCTGATAGTCTGCAAATGAGGTGAGTATGGGAAGTACTGAAAATTACTAATGCTTCTAAAAGGTTTTTAGTCTTAATGCTCTTTTAATCTGTTTCTACTTGCAGATGAAGCTCTGAGAATGCTGTTTTTGGCAGTAAGAGATGCTTAAGAGGTTTCTGACCTCAGCTATTCTTTCCCATCCTCACAGTGAAATTATATAAAAATAACAGGTGGGGGGCTATATGGTAAACTGAACTGACTTAAAATTAGAAAATATTAAAGAGTATTTTTTCATGTTGTAAATGGAGGGAAAGGGAGTATATTATTCCAATGACTAGCTAGGTTCCAGGGTATTTGGAGAGTACACAGTGAGTGATACAACGTTGAGACATCCCTAAGTTAACATTCTAAAGAGAACATTCATTGAACCACAGACCACAGTTTAAATTTGTTGTTTATTTGTGCAAGTAATCTCTGCTGTTTATTCTGGAATTGCTAACAGTGAACCACTACCTTCAGCCTTTTATGAAAAAGACAGCTATGTACCTTAAGCTCATAGTTTTGCCCTCACCCTTTTGAAAAAAAAAAAAAAAATATATATATATATATATTCATTGGCTTATTTATTTATTTATTTTATTATTATTTCCTTTCTTGGTTCATGTATATTATGGCTATGCACATCTGTACTTTCAGGTACATCAGTCTGAAAACTTAGATTCTATAGCTGTCCCATAGCAAAGACTGAAATTTAGTTATTGATACTCCAAGACTTGATTTTGCAAGAGTGTTGTGATATATTGATATGGGACTTGAGACAGAATTTTGGTTTGGTTGGCTGGCAAGGTCTCAAAAGAAAACTGATTTATTTATTTGTTTTAGCAAATGATGGAAACACCAGGTGTATGTAAAAGGTGCAGTGCAGAAGGCTCTTCATAATGTGCAGTTGATTTCAGTCTTGCAGATGACATTTTAAAATCCAAAGGTTTCTGAGGATGTCTCCAAATGAGAAAGAGATGGACAATGGCTTCCAGTTTGTTGTTTTATTTTACTCTGTGTAGTAGTGCCAAGTCAATAAAGCCAATCTTCTGACATTTTCATAGTCATTTTCACAGATATTTTTTCCTGTTAAAATTTCTAAAATAGTCCAATAACACAGGATGAATGGAAGTTACAAAACTTTTTTTTTGGTGTATATTTGAGCAACCTGGGAAGGTGTCCCTGTTCATGCCAGGGGAGTGGAACTAGATGATCTTTAGGGTCCTCTCCAATCCAGACCATTTTGTGATTCTATGACACATGGCTGTCAGTCAGCTTCTGTGCTTGGTTGTTGGTTTGTTGCTGTCTGTGGATGAGGAAGGGTTTTACACACAGGAACCTGTTAAGGAGCTTTATTTTTTCCTTTCTATGTAAGAAGTAGAAAAACTGTGGGTTAAGGATATATTGTTTTGGTAAAGACGTAGAAACCTTGAAATGAGAATGACAGTAGTTACAGGAGAGAAGAGAATGGGTAGGAAAATGTCATAAACTGATCTACTTCTTACAGAAAAGCAAACACGACTTATCAAAACATTGGGAATGAAATTACAAGCAGGGAGTTCTCAACTCATTTCATCTCAGTGACATAAAGGAATCTAAAGTGTTTGGCTCTGTTCTTTCTTGCTGTCTCCCTTTTGATCCTCCTTTCTGCTCAATCTCATTCATTTCTGTTTTCACTAGACTTTCTCAGGAAGGGATTTCCCTTGGTATTCTCCTTTAATAAAACAGAAATCTAAGTTTCTACATTTACATGAATTTTCTGACAGCCTCCAGGCTTGACTTACTGCTCCTGTTGTTCAAAGTGAATTGCATTAGGCAATTATCAGGTTGATGTATATTTAATCTATTGCAATATTATCTGATAAAGAAAATTTATCTGTTCAATGCATAATCATGGAAGGAAGTGTGGATTTATCCATTCCCCTGACGTAGGGGAAAGAGAAGTGGAGAAAGCTGAAAGTGGAAAAGCTACTTTGGTCCCCTGTGTAAACTGAAACTTCATTTCACTGGTAATTGCCTTCAAAATCCTAGAAAAGGCACTGTTACTGTAGCTATGGCATTCTTCAAAATAACAGAATCCACATAGATCCTCTTTTGTTTATATCCTTCCAAATATATCCCTCATTTGGTCTCTGCTTTGTGGGTGGTATGACCTGTGGGTCAGGACCACTATCTACTGCAATTCCTGGAGTTTTATTAAAAGGCTCTGTGTGTGATGGTGCCTTCCCTGACTGGGAAACTGGGTTAGAAACAGCAAGAAATGTTAATGGGGAAAAGAATAACTCATGTTTATAGACAGAACCTTGAAAATATGGCCTGTATGTATCTAATGTATTCCACTCTGAAAGCAGATTACTCCCCCTCAACCTCAAAGCATCCTGTGGATGTCTGCTAAAAAATGTTAGTGAATTTAGGTGACTGGCTCTAGATTTTTTGAACAGATGGATTTATAATATGATACTGCAGATAAATACATAGTCTAGTTTAATGATACAGGGCCATCTAAATGGATTACATGGCTTTTATATAATTCTGCTTTTCAATGCCAGTAAGGCACAGATAGACTTGGTCAGGAGTATGTCATAGGTGAAACACTCTGAGTCTTCTGAAATGACTGTAAAGCTACTTATTGTTCATACAACTCTAAGCACTCTTTCATCTCTGTCAAGAAAGAGGATTGTTTATACTGTGTGATTTGAAGCATCTAACTGAGCTAGACTTGGCACTTAATTTACACACCTACGTAAACTCTACAGGGAGGGAGGCACTCCCAATTGCTCTCCGGGGATGCTTATCTTCCTCTGTTGACTGAGCAAGGACATGTGTAGGGGGAGGGCAAACATCCCTTATATTTAATCATAAAGACATGAATATTTCCCGTTTTTGCCCTCTCACCCATTCTGTTGAATGGTTTATTCAAGCAAACTAAACTCTGAACCTGAAAAAAAAAAAAAAAAAAAAAAAAGGGAAAATATGTGGTGATTTAAAAACAAAGGAAAAGGCTGTTCCAGAGAGCAGGCAAAATGGTGTGTGTGTCTGTTTGAAGTGGTTAAGCTAGAAAAAGAACAGTAGAGAGCTGAATATAACAGCCTTGAAAGCCATTCTACTACTGGTGTATAAGCTGAAAGATAAGAAAATTGGCTCTTACTCTATCTCAATAGCATAAGCCTTGCAATCAAGGCTGTTCTTGTTTTAATTGTCACCTGCACTCTCACATGGCTTAGTGTTTTTCTACAGGCTAGTGTTTGCATTTTGTGGTGGTTGCATTTGTAGCTGAGTGATGATGTATGTCCAGCCCAGCCTCTGATCTCTGTCTGAGAGCAGGCTCCTTTTCAATACTCAGTATGTGCTTCCAGATGAGAATGTTGGGAATGTTTTGTGCTTGAGAAAATGCTTCATTTTTATTTAGATCTCCCACCTCCTCCCTTCTAGCTTTTCTGCCAGTGGAAAAAATGTTCCATCTCTGAATCAAGAGGGACTTTTTAGCAGTATTTTTTGCTGTTAAGACTGAAAAAAACTCTTATTCTAGAAATGGAAATCCAAGCTGTGTAGGTTTTCTTGAAAATTTAAATATTTGAGTTAAGCATTTGAAAAAAATAGATCTTGAATTTCATTATTTGTTGGCAAACACTGTTTGCCTGGGAATAAACCCCCAATGTTTCAATTAGTTTTTTTTGTGAAAAGCAGGCAAAGAACCGATAGTTTCAGGAAAAAAAAAAATAGTTGTCTTCTCTCTTTCTTTTACATTAATATGAATCAACAATGGCTTTGGTGAAACTTTTTGAAACAGTTGATATAAAAATCAATGCATAGTAATCCAAAGGATAAATCATTATATATATATATATAATATATATATATATAATAATATATATATATATGCACATATATATATAAAATCCATAATAATCCCGATCCATATGTGGCAGTCCCATCGGACAGCTGGGGTCAATTGAACCCATTATTGGTTTAAAATTTTGATAAATTGAACAGTCTTGGAATACCAGAGGTGATGTTTATCAGAAGATATAAGGTAGTGTCCAATGGGAATCGTGGTAATTTTCATATTTTAAAGAGCTCATTCCTGTTTGAGAAGAGGAACTTTTGTCCTGACCTCAGGTAGAATGCCCTAAATTTTTCACTTTTTCAGAGAGATCATTGTTGTTCATAGCTACTGTTTGAGTACAGAAGCATACTTGGTCAGGGAAAAACTTAGTTTTGTTAATCTCATTTCCCTACAGATTATTATTATTATTATCATTTTAATAAAGAAGTTTAGTGCCATTTTAAAATCTACTTAAAGTATAGGGTATAGGTAATAGGGTGCTGCTTCTCTAATGCTAAGAATATGCCTTTAATTACTTTTTGGATAAAAGCTGCAGTTATTATCCTTATGACATTTTTTTCTTTACAGTCTTTGTATTAGCCAGCATGATGTATTTGGGAATCTTCTAATTTGTAACAACCAATGTGTTTTTGTTGAGAACACTCATATCAAACCAACCTAATTTATTTTAATGACAAAGTAACAGGCCTTTCAGATAGGAAAAAGAAAAAGGTGTATATTTTTGTAAAGCTTTGTTACTGACTTGCACATTATTCCCACAAGCAAACTAGATTAACACATCTAAGTAATAAATGATAATAATAATAATAAAAGTTTCAGTAGTATAGGGAAAGAGTGGATGACTATACAAAGCAGGATCCTTTTAAGATTTTTTCTGGCTGAAAAACAATTCAATGATTTCATCAATTACTAGGATGGTAAAACTGAGTACTCATAAAATCTTCAAAAGACACCTTAATGGTCTGGACTGCAAATGTGATGACTAACATTCCTATTCAGAAGTCTAGTCAAATTCAAAAAATACTCTGGAATATTGTAAGTGAAAGATGCACAGTAATCAGTTGCATAAACACAGGTAACAGTTCAGTAAAAAGTAATGTGGGAGGTAGCGTGGATCACAAGATGAACATAAGGAAATAAGGAAAGAAAGATGTGAAATTGTTATAATAACTGAAAAAAAAAAAAAAAAAAAAAAAGATTTAGGAAGAGACAAAACTCTTAAAAAGCATTAAGAATGCCTATAATGAGAGAGAACAATTTATGTTTAAAAGGACCAGAAATAGCAGGTTTAGGCTGCAGCAAAGAATATAAGCATTAGGAAAATCATTCTAATTTTATGTATACCAATGAATATGATTGAATTGTCTAGAAAGTACTGGATTATCAACACCTGAGGTTTCGAAGAATAACCTTGACAAATATCCATCAGGATACTGGATTTTGGAAGAACCAGATACTATCTTAAGACCTCTTCTGTCTCTATCTTCCGTGCATCTACGCTATGTACAGTGGGGGAATGGTACTGACTGTACATGTGGGTGGTATAGGGAAAATAATATATACTGCAAAAATACTTGCTTGTTTTTCTTATGCTGTTCTTGTTTCATGGACAAGTTCAATTAATGCAGAAGACTTTTCTCATTTCATTTCTCTTCTCATTTCTCATTAATTTTTACTAATGGTAGCAGAGATATATACCTTGGGTGCATTATTTAATACAGTAAACAAAGTTAACATATATGAACATATATGAAATAACATGAAATGAAATACCTAAAAGGTATTCTGTATGGTTTTGTTTGTTTGTTTACAGTATCTACTTAACCTGAGAATTTCCAGTTCAACTGTTTTAACTCTTTCTGATGTTTGCTTTGACAAAACTACCTCACATAACTCCCACAAACCGAATCTACCTGTAAATTCTGCTTTTCAGTACTTGTTTCTTTAAAAAAAAAATATATATATATATATTTTTTTTTTTTCTATGCTGTATTTTTCTAATTAGTTGGCTGCAGAAACTGTGAAAAAAGCTAATAAGTAATCGGTGAAAACTTTAATAAGTTTGGAATGCCCATACTAATACATGGAAAACTTTTAGAGTAACTTGACCAGAATTGATCTGCTATTGGAGACATTGTATTCAAATGTCTTTACTGAAGATTTTGTTCCCAACTGTTTGCTTCTGTCATTCCGTTTAACATTTGCATCTTTGTCAGGCATATCGTAATGATGATCGCTTGCCATGCTTTAAATATCTCAAGGGCATGCTATTCTTCAAGGCAGCAAGCTGTTAGACTGGCTCCATTGATTGTAAAACTGCACTTTGCAGCAAGTAATATAAATGTGAAATTCTTTTTTTTTTTTTTTTAATTTCTTTTTTTTTTTTTTGGGGGGGGGGGGGGGTCTTTTGGGGGATCTTTTATCACCACTCAGGATGCAAACACAAGCCTTTAAACCTTAAGTGGAAATGGAACCAAAGAATTCTGGAATGTCAGATCTGAATACACTGAAAGTGTATTTTTTAAACTTTTTTTGGTGTTGCTGTTTTTTGTTCTTTTTATTTATTTATTTATTTATTTTTTGGGTGGGGGGAGGAGGGGACATATCTATTTTTTGGTTATTTCCTGTGTCTCTCTGAAATGTTTTAAGGTTCAGTTTTTCCCAAAATGATCTGCACTATTTTTCACAGAGGCTTTTGGGAAACACGGGGATGCATCAGGCCTTGTCCATATTGTTCTTTACCAGATGGATTGCAAAGGAGTCAGGAAGCAGCCACAATAGCACAGGAAACCTCCCCTACTTTTCTATTTTTCTCTGAAAGATGCATCAAAAATAATGCCCTCATGGAACATCTTGATTTTAAACAAATAGAATGCAGGAAAAACATCCTGTCACTTAGACTTTTTCTTCTGTGGAAATTGCCATCTAGGCAAGATGGATGCTGATATGAAAAACTGGATGGAAATCCAGATGTAAAAAAATTTCCTCATATCACAGTAGTCCTGGGCTGTGGATGCAGTGAGACACCAAGGTCCAAAAGTAATAAACTGAAAACTTCCCTCCATTGTTGAAATTACTACTTTGCAGGATGCCACCAAAAAACTGTGTACAGCCTCATAGTAGGACTGATAGCAGCAGCTAAATAAATGATTCAGATATTTGGCTGAACACCAGGGCTTATTGAGATTTTTCATTGGGTTGTTTTTGGAGAACATATCATGTTTCTTTACTAGTTCAAAACTGGTCTAGATCACTTGCTTGGTATGAGATAATCTTAACCTTAATGAAGCTAACAAAGGTTTATAGAAGCTGAAATTGCCCAACAGTATAAGAAAAACCTTATAATAGTTGTGCTGTGTATTCATTTCACTGGATCTATATTGCCCCTCTGTAACTTGAATCCTTGTTTAATTTTGTTTTCATCTTCACTGTTATTGCAAACGTTATTATACCTGAACATACCTCTTACACTTCTGTGGCAATCTGTTTCCTCTGTTTTTGAATGATTTTCTTTCTCAGATATCATTGCAGCTCATGAACATACTTAAAGTACAAAACAAAACACAACACTTATTTATAAAATGTGAGGTCAATTCTTTTACTATTTCCTTAACTAAAAATTCCATTGTTTTACTTTTTTCATTTTTACTCATGTGTTTTAAAAGCAGCCATAAAATATTAACATAGTTGATATACAGACTATCTTTGTTGATATTCATTTGGAATTGTTTGAAAAAGCAATAGAAACATAAAATAGATGCTACTGAGGTCAGGTGTAAAGTCCCCAAAGCTGTATGTCTAATCATGCTGAAAAGTGAATGTGATTATGGTATTTTTCTTTATGCCTGTAATTCAGATAAGTTATTTTAAACAAGTACACACTCTACGTGGGAAAGCATCAGCATGCCTATGACTACTAAAAACGTTAGTTATAAATACTGTTTTGCATTTATAAATTTATAAATAATTTATATAAAAAAAACCTTAATCCTGGGTGTTTACCTGTCAAGTGAGGAGCACGATCTCTCAGTACTCTCTGTAGGGTCCAGTTTAGCATAAATTCAAGGTCAGCTTTTCTTTGCATATCTTAAATGAGAGAGATCCAAAAGCCAAACACTCCTCTTGGTCTGCCTCGGATAGGTCTTTGAGGGGTGAATTTAAGTGTCTGTTGTCTCATGAATTAGAATTTTTTAAGCCTTGTGTTGAATTGATTTACAGCTGTTATTGCACAGCATTTTAGAGAAACAAAAACCTTACTCTGAAAAAAAGAAAACAAAACACAAACAACAACAACAAAATAATAGTAATAAAATAAATGAGAACAACAACAAAAAACAAAACACACAAATTCATAAATTAATTTGTTCCTGGATAATCACTTCTGCTGAAGACCTGCATAGATATTTTATTTTTTAGCTACTGTGGAAATTTAAAAGCTGTAACTTTCTGTAGGATCTTTTAAATATTTGTATTTAAAATAAAAGTATATAAAGTAAAAGTACTTTTATAGTAAAATTAATTAATGGGGTGCTTAAATATCTCTGCAGCTCAAAGGATATATTTTGTATATATATATATACATAGGATATATTTTATTATTCTTTATAATCTCTCCTGTTCTTCATTTTACATTTTTTCAACTAAGTGGAAATTTTTGTGTTACGTATATATACATATAAATATATTTACATTATTTGAAGTACATTGAACTCCAGCATCATTTATTAAAGTTTTTTGAAAACTGAGTGAACACTTTAAAGATCTGCAAGGGGAAAGCTGTTCTTCTCTGGGCTATATTCAGACTAACACAAACCCTTTCCTCTGCAAACATAACAACATGTCTGCTTGCATGAGTGTCTGTGAAATCTGACTCTTGGATATACACCACATTGCTGTCTGCTGCAGCATCCCCTTACATATGTATGTGTGAATATCTGTTTACAGAGATTATTAATGCAGCTCCTGAGAGTTTAAAGGGCTGTAGGATCCCTAGTTTGTGGTTGTCAGCCACTTTTTATAGCATGGATCCTCAATCTCCACAGTCTGTTTTCTCCTAAGCGCAGTGCCTGTTCCGCTGTTCTGGAGTAGGTTCTTCTTCGCCTACTCCATATTAGTGGAGTTTTTTTTATTTATTTTTTTATGTGTGCATTTGTGTATGTGTGTGTCTATTGAAGAGAGGGGTAAGGAAAATATAGATAAGAAAGTGTTTTGTTCTGTGATTTGTGAGTGTAAATGTGCTACAACATTTCATGGTATTTCTCAGGTCATGTAGAGTTTGATGAAGGATTCTGTTTGAATTTGCTACCTTGGGCTGTTTGGCAGAAAATCAGCTTCTGTAGAAACAAGTCAAAGAACATATCACATCTTCTATAGCTACCATAATATGAACTTAAAAGAGAAACTTTTTATTTATTTATTTATTTATTTTGTATAAAGGACAGCTCAGAAGGAAAAAATCGAATGTTGGAATTATGGTTAGTGGTCTTTAATAATAAAAGCTGTAATTCTTTCCTAAATGGTCTTTTACATTGTAGATTCTTTAAATTCCTGCTGTGACTCTTCTCTTTCTCTCTCCCTCTTTAGTCATTGAATTCACATTAGATAAAAATAAGGGCAAAATTCAAAAATTGAGGCTCTAGTATATCAGAGAAAGGTTTAATGCTACTGATGAGTACAGCTTTACAGTCTCTCCACTTACAAGGGCATATTTAGAGCTTAATGAGTACGGTGTGGTAGTGTGTATTATGGGATACATTTCAAAATAATAACAGAAAATTAGGTTGCTCTTCCCATATGACGCTAACAAGCTGCATTGTAGAGGAGGCACTAGAAAGAAGTGGTCAGATAAAACTTAATTTAGGACTGAAAACCTGTACTATGTTCCTCATCATCAATTTATCCTGCACTCTCTGTTTTAATTATTCTATGATGATCTTTGAAAGTACAGCTGCCATGAGAATGTCAAATGAGCAGAAGTACACAATGTACTGATCCATTGAGGACACTGAGGACACTGACCTTCTTTATGTAAACTCATGTTCCATTTCAATCAAATGTTTTGTCACACCACCCATACATTTACAACAGCTTCATAAAAAAAGTCAACACTGGCATATATGACAGACAATTAAACCATCCTGTGGAGTCCACTTGCACTGACACAGGAGTAGGTGAAAATCATCAAGTGATAATAAGTATGTAGATTCATTTGTTCATAATATATTGATTGGGGAAAAGTGCAGCTGCAGAAAGTCAATATGCCTGCATACTCTTGTCTCAGCTGGATAAATGCACTTAGGGTCTTCTCATTACTGTAATTACAAAAGTAATCAGTTTTAAAGGAAAACCACAGATACCATGTAAATGGGTATGGAATTTAGCAGAGCAATATCAGTTTGTTGCATCTGAGCAACATGAGTTTTCCTGCAAGAAGGAATCTAAAAAATAGCAGCAGAAAGGCTTGCTGTCCTAGATAAGTTTTTCTACAGATAAGTTTAATAATACAATAAATAAAAAAAAAGCATTAAACAGTCAAATACAGAAGAGAAAAGAAATAATGCATAGAGACAAAATAATGTCTGCCAGAACAAGTATATTCTAGTGTCATGCAATCCTGTTATTATGTCAGATTCAGGTAGCTCTATTATAAATGTTTCAAGCTTGAATTAGAAAGCTTCCCATGTTCACAAGGTAAACAGAATAACTGTCTTAGAAAAACTATAGAAGAAGGTGAAGTGATGGTGGGAACAGAGTATGTTATAACTAAAGCAGGATGTTTTTTTAGGTTTACAGCATCTTTCTCAACTTCTAGTGAGCAACCTACAGATATTTTTTGTTGTGAAATAACAGTTGATGGCTTCAAAATGAATGCAGCTGGGAAGACTAGTTTTGCTGTAGGCTACCTTTTATGTATTTGTGGCAGTGGTGAGAAGAATCACTTCTAATGCAAAGCTTTCTTCAGAATAAGGTGAATCTCATCATTCTTTTAAATTTTTTCCACCTCTGCTCATCTTTGAATCCCTGGATTAGTGAAGGCAAAGAACAAACAAACAAACAACAAAAACTACCAAAAACCACAAACAAACAAAAAACAACTCTGTAACTCTGCCGTGACATTGTGTGTATTATTTGGGGAAAAAGAGGTAATATAAAATCCTTCATAATGAAAAAGGATTCTAGCACTCTAGAAGACAGTTTCCTGATATAGGAAAATGTGCAAGTTTTTTCTTTAATGTATGTAACTGGCAGATGTTTCTTATGTAAATGGTGTACTCCAGTCTCCAATGACTAATTAGCAGTAACCAAGCCTGTATCAAAACCTTTATACATAAAATTTTTGGTAACTCCTTGTCACAAAAATCAAAATCTAAGATGGATTTATGATGTGTTGCTACTGATATAGAAGAGAAAAGAGAGAGACATAAAAAGAAAAGAAGGATAGTCTCTAATTCAAAGCTGTCAGTTGATCAGGTCTTTGAATCCTTTATGGAGTTACTTCACAAAAAACTCAGTATTTGTGCATCTAAGCCTCATTTTTTTTTTTTTTTCACACTCTTAGTCTTCATTCCCTGGGAACCCTTGTTTTTGTGTGTTTTAGTAACATGTCTTTTCCTCACAGGAGAATTAGTTCATACTACCAAGTCAACACATTTTTTTTTTGCAGAAGACTTACTATTCTGCAAGAAAATGGACATAAAGATAGAAATATATGCACTCTACAATACAGAACAAACTGCTCTAACAAGTTCCCTATCTACCTTCTCCAGCTCTTGCCCTTCTCTCTGATGTCCTCCTTCCAGATGCACTCCCGTGCCTCTTGTATTTCTCAGGACTGGCCAACACACAAGGCATCTATATCAAATTGAGTAGATACCTTGGAATCAACTAAAGCAGAGAAATGCTGAAAAAAATGAATAAAGAGGAAAAAATGGACTATTAGAGGTAGTAAGGGACTAGAAAAAAATAAATGCAAGAATGATAAAGGTGGAAAAATATCGGGATGCCTGAGATTCAAAGCCCAAACTTAGGCTTGCACATTAACTGTGGGCAGTGCTGTACGAGTTCCTGTGCTTGATTTAGATTAAAGCTGCTTGGCAGTACAGGTCGTGTGAGACCTTTTGCCAGCTTTTGCGGATTCAGAGAGTAGAGATTGCAAGCCAGGGTCAGTCTGCCTTCGGGTCCCCATCATACACAGACGAGGAGAGCTTGGGCAGTCTTATCTATTCTTGTGGATCTGATGCAGCACAACTCCTTGAATGCCCATCAGGGTGCTCTGAGCTGCCAGTTGCTCAGAGGTCATAACCTGTCTCTTCAGCTCACAAGAATCCGATAAACTGCTCCCAGCTGTCCAGGTGCTGGATAAATGTAATTTTACAATAGTAGTGCCATGTGAGTTATAATCTTATCTCAGGCTTTCTCTTCAGTTAGCAGTGACTGCTTGAGATGTAGAGACACCTATTAACGGTGTCTTTACACTATCTGAAAATACATCAAGGGGATGGCCTTGCTAGTTCTTTCAGTTCTTGTTTGTGTTAATGCAATTTGTATGATTATTCCACTTCCATTCTGGCAGGGCTTGAAATCTGAATCAGAAGATGGATTTTTTTCCATCAGATATATCTGTATATCAGTCTTTTGCCCTAGTGACTTATTCTTCCTAAGCAAGATAGGTGTAATATTGGAATTAAATAGGTAATACGTAAAATATTTTGGTCTGTAATAGGCTAAATATTTTGTTTAAAGAAACTTTATGGTATGAATTGTTATGGGATTTGGGCACCACTTGATATGCTTTTTTTTTTTTTTTTTTTTTTTTTCCTCTGGCATGAGAAATTGTTATAAATAAAAATCCTCACAATTAAAGCCTTTGTTGAAGTCTGTATCTGCATATGTAAACAAGCTTACAGCACTTGGAAGTCCATTTTGTCAAACTGTATGCAGTGTTAACTTTAAAACTTTTTTGCATGGACCAAATAGATGCTCAGTCTGTGGTTGTTTTTCAGCGGTATCTGCCTCTCAAGGTTTATTTGACATTTATAATGATACTTGTTATTTTTTATTTTTTTTCCTTTGCTCTTGGTGATGAGGAAGGTTTTATGAAGAGATTTTTTCTTTCTGTGGTTTTATCATCCAACTCTGCTTTCTCCGGCCTTTCTCACTCAACCTACTGTAGTCAGCATCCTTGCTCCTGCTGGTACAAGCTGTTTTCCCAGTCTGCTCAAGACTTCTAATTTCTGAATCTTGCTGTTTATTCCAAGTCCTCTGTTATAGCCTCCTTGTGAGTGAGTGCCTGCAATTGTAATTGGCTTTCCTGTCCTGCCAATCTTCCAATTTCTTTCCTTTTATTCCCATTTTTATCCTCCTATTGCAGCAAAGTAGATTGTATTCCCAGTGTTACTAATTTTTGTGAGGGCCTTTATGCTTTTCATTTTCTCAGCAAAGCCTGACTTAGTTGCTGTTTCCTGATGGGATGCCTGTGCTGACTTACCACTCAGCAGCAGTTTCTTTTTCTGCCTCCTGCACTGCTATTTTTGTCTCCTGACATTTTAATCATTACTGTATTTTTTTTTTGGAATCACCTAGTGCTCATTCATGTAATTTTTGTCACTTTAGCCCTGTCCCATACACCTGCCACACTTAATTTGCACTGCAGTTTATTTGATTTCTCACATGGAAATAAGGTTTTATGTATACAGCTACTTTATATAGACTTCTTTCCTCTTGTTTCCAAATGCTTTTTTTCTTAATGCGGCCTATTTCAGCCACATCTGAGGGCGTTACTTATCCAGAAGAATTAAACTTCTTACCTGTCCGTGACAACTAGCAGCAGTGAAAAGAAGCACCACTGTAAGCATTTTTATATATGTGTTACTGGACAGTAGAGAACCTGTGCTGCAGAGAACACTTTAGAAGCGCTCTATGGAGAGATACTTTCAGTTGGAGCTCACACTTATGACACACATCCATGAGAAATGTTATATTATTCCATATTCATTTTACTGCGGTTTATATCATTCTAACAGAAGGTATCATAGAATCATAGAATGGCTTAGGTTGGAAAGGACCTTGAAGATCACCTCGTTCCAACCCACCTGCCATAGGCAGGGACGCCACCCACTAGATCAGGTTGCTCAGGGCCTCATCCAACCTGGTCTTGAACCTGGCCCAGAGATGGGAAATCCACAACCTCCCTGGGCAACCCATCCCAGTGCCTCACCACCTTCTGAGTGAAGAATTTCCTCCTAACATTTAATCTAAATCTCCCCTCTTTTAGCTTAAAACCATCCCTCTTTCTCCTGTCCTTATCTGATTGAGCAAAGAGTCACTCTCCTTCTTTTTCATAAGTTCCCTTTCAATACTGAAAGGCCACAATGAAGTCACCCCGGAGTCTTCTCTTCTGTAGTTTGAGCAGCCCCAGTTCTCTCAGTCTGTCCTCATAGGAGAGGTGCTCCAGCCACTTGATCATCTTTGTGACCCTCCTCTGGATGCACTCTAACATATCAACATCCTTCTTGTACTGGGGGCCCCAGACCTGGACACAGCACTCCAGGTGGGGCCTCACAAGGGCAGAACAGAGCAGGACAATCACCTCCCTCACCCTGCTGATTACTCCTCTTTTGATACAGCCCAGGATGCAGTTGGCCTTCTGGGCTGCGAGTGCATGCTGCCAGCTCATGTTTGCTTTTTATCCAGAACCCCCAAGGCCTTCTTTGCAGGCCTGCTCTCAATATGTTCTTTCAGTCTGTACTCCTGTTAGTGGTTGACCTTTGCAGGTGCAGCACTTTGCACCTGGACTTATTCAGCCTCGTTAGGTTCACATGGGCCCTCTTCTCAAGCTTATCCAGGTCTCTTTGGATGTCATACCTTCCTTCTATTGTATCAACCACACCATTCAGCTTTGTGTCATCTGCAAATATGCTGAGAGTGCACTTAATCTAACTGTCTATGTCATTGTTGAAGATATGAAACAGCAGTGGTCCCAGGACAGACCCCTGAGGCATGTTTTAAGAAGTTGCGCACAGGTATGTCTTTCTCAGTTGCCAGTATATATGGAATTGTGTACAATTGCAGAGGAAGACGTCATCAAGTTCAATTATATATACTGGTTTAAAAGAATAATTTGTTTACTATGATAGGGAATGTAGAATATAACCTACTTTCCATGGAGACTCATTTATTTGACAGCCTTGTATTTCTGTCTGTCTTTGTACAAGCTCCCAGAGAGCCTGTACAGCTTTTGAGAACCTTTCGATTTCTCCTTTTTGAGATTCACAAGCTACTGTTGGACAATTTCCTGCTATTGTGTAAACAAAGCATGCCCATACTTAAGTATTCTGTATTACTTATTTAGTTTTCATACTTTGAAAAGATGTTTGAATGGAGTGTCTCTGCTTTGACTCCTTCTTGCCAGAGGTTATTCTACTGACTGTCAATGAAAATGCATATCTTGGAAAAATCTACTGCAACAAGCAAGGATTGCTGTAATCTTTTAGTGCTGACATTTCACAGGCGATGAGGGTTTTCAGGGGTAAAATAAGTTCACAATTCTTTCTCTAACTGTAGCTAAATCATGTTTCATTCCTGGGAAATATTAAGGATGGACTGACATTTAAGTATAGATTACCTGGTGTGTAGGATGAGTGTTGTGCAGGTAACAGTGTTTTCTTTGGCTGCTGCATTTCCAATTTCTGAAGCTCTTCAGAGCAGGTTTATTACTCTGAGAGTTTCTGATATGGCAATTCTTATTTTTACTTTGCCCCATCCAGATGTAATTTGCTTCATCATCCATTATTTTCAATAATGATTTTCTACCCAGAAACACTAATATATGAGCTGGGGCCAATTTGATGGAATACTATTCATCAAAATAAAACAACAGGCATCACTGTTACGTGATGAAAGGTCTGTACAAGCCAGTGCTCTTACAAATGGAGATGATGGCTGAAGAGGCTGTAATGCTTATTTCTCTAGATGACTGTTACTAGACTTTGGTGTTTTGAGACGCTGTTTGTTCATCTTTCTTCACCTCTTGTGTGTTTAGCATTAAATGAAAACATATTCCTCACAAAGTTTCCCAATAGACAGTTTGGGCAAGAATGAACTGTTCAATACAGCATTTGTGGTAGCACTTTGGCTCTACCAGTCCATACTTCAAGTCATGGACCAAACAAAATGATTACTTTGTTGATTGCTTTCCTTAGCACTGCCTCTAGTGAACACTGTAGCAATATGATATTTTCTGCTTTCTGAGTTGTCAACAAACTCATAAGGATCCTAAGGACCCCTTGCATCAGATATTAGGATGCTTTCTGAAACCAGAGTACTGATTGAATATGTTCTTCCAAATGATCCTGCTTGAAAGAGTGATAAAAATATCACTGTCACTCGCCTTGTCTCAGTTTTCTATCTTTTCCCAGTGTAACAAAAAGAGCTATTTTCCCCTCTGTACCTTCCCTTCCCAGCTGCTGTCCTGAACACCTGAACATAACTATAGTTAGGATCTTTCTTTAGAAAATGAATTAAGAAATTGAAATAAAACAATCAAAATTAATTTCCATTCAATTTCTAACACAATCCTAAGGATCATGGAGGAGGAGATCCAGGTCTGGGCTATCTAAGGAAGGAGGAGGAACAGTCAGCAAAACACCCAAGGAAAGGACTAACATAATGGAATTTGCTATGAGAAACTTTTAGAGATTTGCATTGAACCTAGGTGTAATTTTATGATCCTATTCTATTCAGATGAGCTGAATCATCATTGGCATAATCCTACAGAAAGAAAAAATGCGATAAAGATAGGACTTAATAGCACAGCAAGACTTATGCTTATGACAGTCTTTGAAAAACGTGCTTTTGTAGACAGTCAAAATAAAGTTACATAGCTACGCTGCCTAAGATACATACACCTACAATAAAAAATTGAGTTTGAGTGGCATAAACATGTAATTGAAGTTTTTCTACTGTAAGAGAGAAGTTCTTTTAATTTGCCATGCACAAATCTCAAAAGCCCCATAATGAACAGAAAGAGGAGTATAAGATTATCATATAACTTAAAATTACTGTGGAGGAAGTTATTCTAAGAACTGTGCAAGCAGGAATAATTAAAAATTGCTGTATAATGCAAAAGATACTTCATCCATAAAAATGAAAAAGGTATTATTTACTTGAGTGTTTCTAACAAGAGGCCAGAAAGAAAATCTGTGTAGTAAATCTCCAGAGCAGAAATCTGTGGCTTTCAGAAACCTTTGGAGGATCAGATTCGCCATGGTGGATCTGTAGATATTAAAGGACTGCGATTATTTCAAGGATGTCCTAAAACATTTGGCTGAGTCTCAGAAACCTACCAAGAAATGACTTTTAATTAGATTCACCCAAAGCTGGATTCTTTTTTCTGTGTTGTAGCACATCTGCTGTTTTTAACTTGTGAAAGTATTTATTTATTGTGTGTGTGTGTGTGTGCGTACAATGATCTACTGTAGAAAGCTTTGTTTTTCCATAGAGAATAAAACTTTGGTGTACAACAAGTTATTACAATAATCAGTATAACAGTATTCTATTCAGTAATCCACATTCTTCTGCCAAGTAGCACGTTAGAGACCTCAGTGTGTCACTTTTTCCCAAACATCAGCCAGATGAAGTTAAATCCTCACTGTTATGATAGCTTCCAGCACTGATGCCTTGTCACCCCCAGCAGTAGATTTAGGTAAAAAGTTTCCCCACTAGCAGAACTGCTGGGAAGTGTGGTTATGCTGGGCCAAATCGTCAGTCTTGAAGTTTGCCTCTGTGCAACTAACTACGGGTTGCATAGATGAGATCTAAACCAATTTTTAGCAAGAGTTTAAACTAAGAGGTTGACATAAAGGGAGTGGAGTCCTTATCTCTTATGAGGAAAGTCTAAGGAGCTGGGTTTCTTTAGCATGGAGAAGGGAAGACTGACGGGTGACTTTATTAATGTTTATAATGTTTATAAGGGTGAGTGTCAGGAGGACTGAGCCAGGCTCTTCTTGGTGACATCCAATGATAGGAAAAGGGGCAATGAATGCAAGCTGGAACATAGGAGACAAAGCTTTTTTATGGTGAGGGTGACGGAACACTGGAACAGGCTGCCCAAGGGAGTTGTGGAGTCTCCTCTGGAGACATTCAAAACCTGCCTTGACACATTCTCATGTGATGTGATTTAAGTGTACCCACTCTGGCAGGGGGATTGGATTAGACGATCTTTCAAGGTCCCTTCCAATCCCTAACATTCTGTGATAAGTAGTTTGTAATGTTTTTCCTTAATGCAAAGTTAGTATTTTATTAGTATAGGGGAAGCATTGGTTTGAGGTTTGACTTTCTAAAATTCCTTCTATTAGCTTTGTTGATCTAAACTTCCATTCAAAAACTCAAATATTGTTGGAATAGTATACTCAAGCACTGTGAGAAAAAAAATGAAGTAGTTTGACAGAACTGACGGAGAACGTATCATTAGTGGAGACAACACAGTGCACCATGACATACAAATGGTATTTCTGAGTATGAAATTGTTTTGAGAGTGAAGAAACTTCTCATTTTGTCCAGAAGTTTTTTATTGACTGTCAAGTATATTTCCCAGTGCATTAAAACCTGTACTTTCAGACAACAGTTTTGGTTTCAGTCAATTAATATTTTCTAACATGTCTCCCTTACCTGCCCTCAAACTCACAGAAGCCAGCCCCAAGATATTTTGTCAAAAAAAAAAAAAAAAAAAAAAAAAATTGACCAGATCAATCTGACATCACTTCAGTTCAGGAACTGACAAGTATAAACAAACATTGATATCAGTGTCACTGATCTGTTTGAAAGCTGGCTCAACATCTGTTACTGTTTGGCAAAGGGACACAGAATGTACAGATTTTTAAAGCTTTGTAAAATGTTTTCATATTTATGCAATGATTGATATTTCATTGCAATTACTAACCTGATAAAATTTGTCACCAGAGGTGGGAGGATGAGAGAAGTTGAGACAGGCACATCTGCTACTTTTTTTGGAGATCCAACAAACTTTTAAATGAGATTCAGGCTTTGAACTCCTTTCAAGTTTATTTTTGGCCCCAAATCCAGAGAGCATATTAATGGGCTGAAGGGAAGCACACTATTGCAGTAAACCACATCCCAGAGAGGGTTTTGTGATGGGTCTCTAAGCAGTTTCACTAAATCAAATATTTTCCTTGGAGATAATGAAGGAGAGAGATATGAAGAAGTAGTTGTTTCTTTTCCTAGTAAGTTAATACTACTCTTTATAACACTTCTAAGCTACTAATAATTATTTAAGAACACTTAAAATGTTCCTTTTCACAAATGATAATTATAGTCTAGTTGTAGTTAGAACGGAGTAAGACTTCTTAGAACACTAGATGTACTGGAGGAGGAAACATTCAGAAAAATACTGTTCATTGAATAACAAAGATTTGGAATGATGGACAATGGTAGACATTTTCAAATGTGAAATGTGAAAGCAATTCTTCATTTATTTAGGTTTGAGATACATCATTCTTTAAAATAGACATTAACACTTTGATCTAATTAGATGATAACTTCAGTAAGTTTTGCAAAATCAAAATCTCTATGGGAATGTCTGCGCTGTACTACAAGATGCAAAATAGATATCCTCAAGCTGATGTCAAAAGTGTTATGAACAGAACAGTACAGTCACCTCACTTTCCTCAGCCAATTTGTTGCTTTGCCTGGGAACAAGTGGTGGTGCTTGGGACTGGAACTGGAATCATTTTTGCAGTATTTCATGGATGAAAATGCAGTCTGCTTGGAGGCAAGTTGAAGATGCCCTGCAAGATTATCTTCAGTGCCCAAAGCATGTACACTTCCCCATGGAGCTCAAAGCCAAGTTGCTTTGCCTTCTCTGAGGCTAACTGGCCACATATCATTCATCCTTGTTAACACTGGGGCACTGTGGTTTTTGTTAACACTAGGGTGAGGCAAACTGTATTGCTATCTTGTTAGGAAACTAAATCTATAAAACTAGGGCTGAAAAACTTGTTTCTGATTTTACCTGAGCTAGAGCTGTAACAGAAACTTTCCAAGCAGAAGTGTGGGTATAGTAATAGGATAGCTCTCTCAAAAAGTACAGCCATGGCTAAAAGAAGCCATTTTTATTATAGTGTTTTAGAACAAAGTTTCACTTTTTGGTATGTTAAAATGATAAACAATTTAAATTTACAAATCAAACAATCAAAATTGGAAAATGGCTAGAACTTAGGTTACATGTGAATTACCATGAACATGCATCTTTTTTTTTTTTTTTTTTAGTGTGCTTTTACCTGTACCTATTTGAACCTAGTTTTCTTCTTCCACAACTGTATTGTTACTGCTATATGTGTTGCTTCTGTTTTAAAGAATAAAAATGTTAGTGAATTATGACACAGAGCCTTCCAATCTTAGCCAGAGAAACATGACTTCCCAACCTTGTTGTGGGAAACCACAAAACCTCTCTCATGAGATTTATCCCAAGTAAATGAATATATTTTAGCTTGAAACAAACATAAAAGTTTGAAAATTTCTATGTTGTGGGCCCAAATATTTAGCAGTTACATTACTGAAAATAGGAATGTGTTGCAGTCTCTTTCTATAGCCATTTAACTAAACCTGTCTGCAATGATATTCCCACTTTTGCATCCCTTGTGTGTGTTTATTAATAGAAATGCTATCAAACCTGTCATCTTCTACCACCAAATTTTTTAGTAAAACAAAAATGGATGTTCAGTAGATATTGCCAGTCTGTAATGGGGAAAGGGGAAGTATGTAATTGGGGAAGTATTCTAATATTGTGATTTCAAAAACACAAGCAGTTGATGCTACAAATAAAAACCATCTTTCCCAAACATGGCACACATCAATTTAAGTTTAATTAACAATAATGGCAGCGAGACCATCTTGGTGATCTTCAGAACAGTTGTTGGCAGATGTCTGACAATACAGCAGTAATTACAAATATTTCCCTGCTGTATCATTTCTATTTAATTCACTTTTTAAATGAAATCGCATAATTTATAGACTCTTCAGGTATGTCCAGGTCTGCAGTCTGCTGTGCCATGCAGCACAGCGTAAACCAACTTGTTTTCTTAGATTAAATCTATGGTAGTCTAAAAATAGCTCCATGAACATATGTGCTAAAGTACTTCGTGATAACCTTTATTTTCTCCAAACTTAATGTAATAAATCAAAACTGCAGAGCCAAGCACATGCTGTTGTACAACAGGAATTGCAGTCATACATCACTTCTCACTGCAAGAAGGAAGCTACTGATACGTATATAATGTATAATCTGTTGAAAGTATTTAAGATAGGATTTAAAAAGAAATGTAGTATTTGTGAGAAACTTATCCTTTGCCTCATTAAAAAATAAAGAGTATTTTTTTAAAAAAGATAACTGATAGGAAGGCTAGGGGAGTAATTTATTTAGAAATTTTAATTGCCTTAAGAGCTTTCTGCTTGTAGATCACCTGCTGGATGATTTCTAATGGTTCATTATCTTTTGGTTTACATTAGTTGAGATCAAGGTCTGGTCATCAAAGGCTACCTCGAGTAACGCACTGACATCATTCACATTCTTGTGGGCTTTCCAATTAAGGCCCAAGAACTAGTGGTCAGAACAGTTCTTATGTCAGGTTTAAAGTATATTGGCATGAAGTTGGAGAAACATTGCTCTGTTTTGGCATGTTGGATGTGCTCTATTCGATAGGAAATTATTTGTCAGGTTATCACTCATGTTCATTAAATGGGTTCAAGCATTTAAAATTTGGAACCAAATTTTTCATGGAAAGGAAACTAAGCTGGTGAGTCTTAAAGTGCAAGCAGCTATTCTGCTTAACAGTGAAGGGCAGTGGATGCCAAGGAGAGGTTGTTGCTTCTCAACCTGACAGACTGGAAGTAAGGAGGAAAAGAGGAGGCTCATGTTAATAGCTGTACAGAAATGTGTCAAGGAGGCAAAAGGAGTGGCTGTGTATGGAGGGTTAAGCCTTCAGAGATCTGAAGCTCCCCATTTAACAAGTATTAACAGACCTTAGCACAATAACAACAAATAGTTATGCATATATAGTATAGGTGGTGTGCCTTTTTTTCCCCTAATCTTGCTTCTCAGAATGGTAGAAAAGAGTAGCAAGGTGGCATTCAGGTCCCCAGTTATTACAGTGAGTTTTTGTCTATTTGTTTTTCATGGTTTTAGTGTAAAATAATATCCTTACTGATATCACTATACCTTTGTCCATTTTTTTGAAAATCTAAATCTGCAGTCTGATATTTTGTGAGTGATTGAATATAGAGTTATACTTTTTAGCTATTTTGCCTCAAGCCAATTGAAAGAGATACTGCATTTCCTCTTAAATTGCTTAAAGACAGTGTTTGTTCTCAGTGATTTCATTTATTCTTTTATTTATTTAGAGCTTTAAATAAAGTACTTGTATTTTAGATGTAGTACCTTTAGCTACAGTAGTTGTGGGAAGTATGGCTTATGCTAATAATAAACATTATTAACATGTTAATAATAAACATTAAAAACAGGAAACTGAAAATTTATCAAATTCAATTTTGGATAAAATATACATTTACATATAATTAAATAAAAATGATTTTTATTCGTTATATAATGCTCTGATTGCAGATTAAAAATTTTTGATCATAGAACATATTGGAATATTGATATGAAGTCTTTGGTAGTGAAATGACTCAATACTTTACTGTGCATGCTGATTTTCAACAGATATTGATGTTGTATATGTTTTTTTTTTTTTTTTTTTTTTTTTTTTTTTTTTTTTAATGAACCTTCTGACTGACTTCTTACTCTGGTCTTCAAATATTACCAATATTTTTGTTTTTCTTTTTGATAATGTAGTTGGGGAAAAAGTCCTTAACATTTAGGTACGGAGACTTTTCCCCCAGTTAATCTTTTGTTTTTCACATGTAGAATACAAGGCCTCTTTTTGTTATGGTCATTATAATGTTATGAGAAATTAAAGTTGAACAAACTGTTTATATTGTTTAGATTGTCACATTGACCATATGTCTAGGAGTTTAAGAAAACTTCTGCAAGTGAACTAAAGGAAATTTGTAATGATTGATAATTAGCTGCCCCCTATTTGAGAGTTGCTGTACCTCACCACGAGCCCCAAGCAGCCTTTTCAGGCTTTCTCTTTCTTAGGCTGGATTCTGAGCTTAAAATGCTCTTGGCAAGTATGGTGTGATGCTAGTCTGAAGCAAGGCCAATGCCACGAGGCCAACAGATCAGAATCTGCTTACTTGCTTCTACTGTGGTGCAGAAAAAGCAGAAATATTTTGGGGTGAGACTGTTTTTTTACTTGTCTACAATACCAACTAAAGAGTGTCAGAAGAAGATCAGTCTTTCTTCTCACCAAGAAATTTGAAGTCTCCAGCTTCTTTCACTAAAGCAAAACACCCATAGAGTTTTGGGATTGAATTTTAGTAAGCCCTGGTTGGCAAACAAATAAATAAACCCATGACATTATAAGGAAGGGTATTTTATCTTCATTGTTCACCTGTTGGAAGAGGATGGACTTAAAGGAAGATGGGAGGAACTGTGCTGCTGCCTCTTTGACAGCACTAGTGCTGACCACAGATGAAGATTGGCCATCTCTATAGGGAGTGCCAAAGTTGGCAGGTTTTTTCTCTCCTGTCAGAAGGTCACAATGTAGTGGGGTGATGTATTACATACAACTGCCATATGGCACCACTTGACAGTACTGCTGTAATTAAAAATAACCTCTGAACACTATAAAAATAACCTCTGAACACCATAAGTCTACTGTGAATTTCAAGAATATGTGTTTTTCACTCTATCTTTGCAAATTTCCCATCAGATTTCATCTCTTGACTTCTTCCACTGAAAGGAGGCTAACTATGCTTTTTACAGTATGTATTCTACAACAGATCTAAAAACAGTTCTACAACAAAACTAGAATCATTCAAATACCAAACACAAAAATGAAACATTAATAAATTAATCTACACATCTCTCTAAACATAGCCTATAATCCTTTTTACTGTAAATACTGTCAAGCATAGCAAGAGACGAGGTATTCCACTCAGTATTTAATCCCTTTCAAGATAGATTTCTCAGGTTAGATTTAAGTGCAGCAAGTAAAATATTAATGCAAGTAATGCTCCTTTTGTTCTCTGTGAATTATTCAGATCTGAATATCTGTGGTGTGTAGTTTGTGCAAAGTCGCAACAGAATTTTGTCTAGCTACTTCGACAGTCAATCGCTAGAAGCTTTAAGGAAGTATAAAGTGTTAAAATACTGTAACTCAGATGACTATGCTAACACAGGTCAAAGAGAAATATTTGTACTACAAAGGTGCTTAAGAAGAAGATAGTCATGTGTTATGAAAAAAGAGGTGTTTAAAAAATACAAATATGCTTGGTAAAGTAGGTTATTACACAAAAGCCATAGAAGTGGATCCTTCTTTGGTGATACTGCTTGATGATGAAAAAGGGGGGAAAGATAGACAAGATCTTTTTGAAAACCACTAAAAATGGTGCACTACATAGTGTTACTACAAACCACTTTTACAAACCACTTGCTAGGAATGCATAAGTATCCTAAAAGTGATTTTGGACCTGAATTTGGACATTAATTGTTCCTCTTGGTAATGTCTAATCTTGCTAGTGTCTAGAAAACATTTGGAAGTGAAAAGCTTGTAATGAAATATGAAAATACAACAATATAAAAAAATGTAGTAAGGAAGACAGTGGTAACAGAGATAGTGGTAAAAGGAGGGAAGGTCATGAAGAAGATGTGGTTATTTTTATTTATTTATATATTGTTATTTTATTGAAGTTTATAAGCTTTTCAAGGAACATCACAGAAATGTATAGGAGCTTCCTTAAACCTCAGCATCACTTCAGCATCACCTCTAGCACAAAGAAAGGTGTTCTTATGAAAGTGAACGTTCAGCTGTATAAATGGAGACCACATCATGGGTGTGCTTTAGACTGTGGATTTCTGTAGTAACACAGCACAAGATGACCTTTAAGGAGCAGGCTGGGGGCTGCAAAGAGCCTCCTGGCTGCAGATCTTAAAAGTAACCAGAAGAAGAGCAGAGGCTGGAAACTTGTGTCAGGAAGGGTAAATCCTCCTGACTGCAAAGTTTCTTCTGCAGCATCAAAGAAAGGCCATGAAGTGCTAGCTTAATATAACACTGCAAGCTGTTTGTGTCAGGCTGAAAAAGTCTTCAGCAAAGGCTTTATAACTTTAATGAAATCATTCTACATTTACAAAATAAAATGAAAAGGAAAAAGGAAAAAAGTTTAGGGTTACAGAACAAATGTGATGTCACTAGTTTTTGTTCTACAACCAGTAGTCATGTAAATTTCTGCATATGCTTTTCATATCCCACTTCATCAAAACCATACACCCCATTAAGAAGGATGCTGTCATCTTAAAAACTGTAATATTAAAAACAATTCCAACATCTATATATACTGGACCTTGCTAAATACTCTCTTTTTCCCCCCCCTTGTTATTATAATTTTAGTTTCTTATCAAGATGTAGCTACACTTTTCTGTATTGATAGAGACTCTTACAAATATATTATTTATATTTGTTATTCATATTTATTATTACTATCATTATTATTATTATTATTGTTCTGCATCTTGCTCTGTAGTAGGGATTGTGCATTGCTAGCATTCAAAATCACCTTCAGGAAATGTTCAAATTGCATGGAGATCAGTAGGAGAGGCTGCCAGGTCATAACCTACATTTTGAGTGGCATCAGGAATTCAGTGCTGGAGCTGGTGCGCTTTTCAGACAGATCACATAATTCTTGATGGAGTTTTGCAAAGCTGGGAGAGTTGGTGACTAACCAGACACTCAACACTGTGTGAGTGGTGTTGTGTATCCCACACTGATGTTAAAGTAGGGTGAGAGTCTGCGGGCACATTAAGCGCTTAGCAAAGTTTGAGGGTAGCCGTGGGCTATTGGAGGGGGAGCTAGCCTGTGACTCAAGAGACCTCAAAAGTGTTTCTAGTTCCACCACTGATATGTTAGGAAGTTATCTAATTTCTTTTCCCTCACAAATTTTTGCTTTCATGCTTCTCACCTAGTTTCCCTGGCCCCTCTTCTCTTGGAGTAGAAGTATCTCCCACCCCAGGGGCTTATTGCTGGTGCTTGCTTCTCCTGAGACATTTTTTAATGAAGGATTATCACAACAGACTAGAAGCTTTTTGTGTAGGAAGCAAATTAAAATGGTAGCCAAAGATCACCCAGGGCATAGTTCTTTATGTCCCTGAGACAGACATGTATAGATTCCAGTGACAAATCCTGCTGTGTGGGGAAAGGAACCATTGTGTCTGTGTTAGGATAACTGAATAGATGTTGATGCAGTTGTTAATGGGCTTTCTTAAAGAAACATCATTTTGGGGCTGGTTTCCTTCACTTGTGAAACAGACTGTGGTGTGAAATGGAATAGACAGAAAATAGGCAGGAGAATAGGAAAAAAATGTAAGAAAGGACTTCACCTCTAGCTGGACAGTTTATATGGATTTCACTTTGAATTTTCTCTTTCTTGTGTTGACTCAACTTTCCAGAAGTAGATTTTAGTCTAACCTTGGAGTATTTGTAATTTAAATATATTTTGGTTATCAGTTGCAGAAGCACATAGAAAGAAAAACTAAATGAACAAATTTTGATGAACTTCACAGGTAATGTGAATGTTTTTGGCAGACTGTCCCATTCTGAGCAAAGAACAAATTAGTTTTGAAATTTTTGCTGGACTGGAAGTTTGAAAATAATTATGTTTTGGTAAGATGTGCAGTATTTTGCTATCAAGTTTTTTATATTTGCTTTTAAAATGAATGGAAAAGAACTGTTGAAACAGCAAGAAATTTGTCTTAACAGCACAACTATAAGTTTGATACAGCAGAGAAGTCTTATAAATCCTGACTCTTGCTCGTGTGATTTCACCTGAAGTGGAGAGTACCTCAGGAAATTTTAGTTCCTGGTTACCAGGGCATTTATTAGTTATTCAAGTGACTGTTCTCTCCATTTGGTGCCTAACGTTTCCTTAAGAGTCTTCTGAGAGAAAGGCAAGAGAGGTGAAGTTTTTCATTGTTGTTTTTATGGGCCTGCCCAGGGTAGATCTGATTCTTTTCTTAGCTAACTGAATACGGTGCTGTGACAGCTCAAGTTTCTCCAGGAACTGTACCTGAAGAAGTAAGCATTGTATAAGTAGACAAACAGAAAACTACATGCAGGTTGGAAATATGTGCTCCCATCCCTATAGAGTGTTGCTTCAATTATCAAATGCAAGGAGCTATCAAAAGAAAGAACTGTAGGAATAAATAAATAAATAGTTAATAACACCTGAAGTATCAGAAATCTATCTGAATATCTATATGAATAGATATTCTATATTAATATCTATATGAATATTTTTAAAAATCAAGAAAAAAAGTCTATTCTGACAGCATGGTGACTGCATATGTGGAGGAAAGAGAGATTAATTCCATATTACAAGGCAGCCACCTAAGTATTCTGTTTGGAGCTAAAAAATGCCCCTCCACGGCTAGTAAGTTAATAAAACTTTTCAGGTCTTTTCTAAAAATTGTTGTTTATAGAATGAGCTGGTCATGACTCCCACAAAACACACACACACAAAGATATGCTCCCACGTGGACCAGAAAATAATAGGAAAGCAGTATCTGTGGTGCTCAGGCTGGCTTCACCTGCAGAAAGAACATGTCCTTGACCTTCAAACTCATGCTTAATTGTAAGCACTTGCAGGGAGAAAGGAGTTTTCAGAGTAGGTCAGGCAAGGATAGTAAGTATTTTTCAGTCATTCTATACCAGTAACTAATAGAAAAATACCAGCTCTAAGTGATTTTTTTTTAAATGTTTAGGTGGAAAAAGCATAATAAAAGGCCTGAGAATTTATTGAGGGTAATATCAGTAAAGTAAGCATTATCAAAAGATTTGAGTTAGAGTGGTCCAAACCTGGAATTTCTGTTCTATTGGAAATTTGGGGGGATGGTGTTTGAGCTGTATCAAAAGCATATAGCAGGTATCTGAAAGCTTTTAATTTTTTTTTAATTTTATATTTATTTAAAATAAAAGTATTTGTCAGTGTACATATGGCATAGCATTGGAAAGTTAAAGGCTGAGTTCTCAATGTCCTTGAGATCAGGAATTAAGGTTCCTTTGGAGGCATGATCCAGATTTCCAGTGTCTCCACAGTTTGGTACCACAAAGATGGAAAACCTATGCTATTCTGTACAGTAGGGGCTGCTCTGGGAAAAAAAAAAAAAAAAAAAGACTTGGGAAGCCTGAAAGCTATCTTTTTGTTTGTTTGTTTGTTTTGTTTTTGGGAACTGTCCATATTTTGTTGAATATCTCTGCCAACTTTTCTGCAAGGCATTCCAGGTTCAATAACTCAACATTTTCCAGTTCAATCTCTTTCACCTGAAAATTACCAATGAGTTGTAATTGGCATGCTTTTGTAGAATCCGAGTTTATCGGAACTTCGTGTTTCTGCGTGCATAAAATAAATTGCTGTATCTGTCTTTGAGGTATAAGTGTACAACTTCTGGCATTGCAGTTTGAGTGGAAATCTAATTCTGTTTTTTATGAAGGTTGTATGTGACTTATTTTGAGGCACATCAATATCCCTGCTAGTAGAGTCATTCACCCTAAAGACGTACAAATAGAAACTAGAAGAAAGATACCATTTTTTCATTATCTGAAGCAGGAGCTTTGTTGGTTTTAATAAAGAAACCGTAAAGCCTGTTGGTGGGTAGTAAGGATCCCTCTTTGTTGGACTGTAGACTGTATGGTCAAGCAACTTATTTTCTACAGACAACAATACTAAGGAGAAAAATGCACTAAATATAGGGAACAAGAGAACATAGGATTTAGCAAAAAAGATATGAAAACACAGAACTGTTTTTACAAAGGTGTGAGCTAATGAATTAGAATGCAAATTAAACTTGACAATAGTCTAATAGACGTGGTTACCCCCATTGAAGTCTAGGTGACCTCTCTCATTCTTGTGTTGCTTTGTGACAAGTATTCTTGCTAAGGCAAATTGGGCTTTTCAGAACTGAAAATTGTTGCTCTGAAGGCTTCTAAAACAGTTTTTAATGTAAATTTAATATATGGGCTTGGGGCATGTTTTGGAGCAATACATGCCTTAAATATATTCAAAAAGAACAAAAAGAACTAATTAAAAAAAAAGGAAGTAAAGACCAAAACCAAAAAGTATAAACAGGATTTTCCTGAAATGAAATGGAAGCTGAGAATCACAGAAAATTTTTCTTTATGGCGACTTCCACTAGGCAGTAGAATAATTCTTGTGAAAATAGGGGAGTAATTATTATGAATGTCTATAAAGACATTCTGTCTCACGTATAGGTTACTTACAGTGTAGTGATAGTATTTATATGGCAGACTTTATGCAGAATCAAAACAAAACAAGGATCCAAGATCAAGAAAGCTATGACTCAAGGGAAATAAGTCTCTCTGAATAGGTCCATTCTGATGTACCCTAAACCAGTAGGGAACTTAAGGTAGACCCTCTTTTTCTGTCTTTGTCTTTCTGTGAGTCATTATCTGGAAACAAGGATGTTGTTGTCTGATTTTTATTTATTTTTTTTTTTTTCCCACTTCTAATAAGAGAAGAAGTCAGCTGTAAAAACTTAAGCCCTGAGGTTCTCCTCATACCACAGAAAGCTCTTGAATCCATCCCAGCACTGGGATGTTGGCTGCTATTGTGCCTTATAGTCAGCTAGCTCTTGCAATCCTCTTTTTATAGGGTGGTGGTGATTCTTTCCTTTCCCTTGCAGTTTGTCTTTGACTCAGGTTGTTTATTTAAAGGATTTTTTTTTTTTTTTTTTTTCCCAGCAGCCAATGAATCATTGTGTGCTATTTTGTTCTGCTTTCCATTGTTCTGAGAGCTTGTTTGTTTATTAATAAGAACAATATCAAACAGAAATGCACAGCCTTTTCATAGTCATTATTTGCAAAGCATGTTGTTCCAGGCTACCTAGTAACTGTGTCATAAATTAAGTCTGTAACAGCCACATACAAAAAATGAATAATAAAGCTAGTGTTTGCTTTGCACCAATTTAAAAATAATATATTTACACTGTCCGTGAATCAGCAGCTTTAATATTTGGCTCCAGATCTGAATATGACAATGAAATCATTTTCTCCTGCACTTTAGACATTTATTTTTATGCTGATGTTACTCATGATAGAGTTTACACAACATAAAACAAAACAAGCTCAGGATCAGAAAAGCTATCACTATGGAGAGGAAAGGTTATTTCAAAGGCCACACATTCTGGTTTAAAGTACACAATAGTTGGAAAGTAAAAGTGCAAATGGATTCATATAAATATTAAGAATTAAGAGTACAATCAGGAAAGTTCAGCCTGGAAGAAATTCATAGTCTGTCTGGAGAACTACAATAAAGCCATAGTTTAAGTAAGGAAAAGAAAGGTTTCTGATGATGACGTTTACAACTGAAAAAAAAGAAAAATCATTGCTTTTCTGCTCTGCAGAATTCAGATTAGAACTGGTGTGGCACCACAGAAATAGTGGAAACTTGTTATAAATTCTCTAGATGAGGCTTGCATACGGCTGGGAAGTTCGCTACTGTTATTATTGAGAAAGAGAATTGTGAACTGTTTCATTGTGGGAAACTTTTGCTTCCCAAATATAGTTTTGAGAACAAATGCCACTAACAGTGGTAGGCAAAAACCATGCCTGGGAGATGACAGCTGGCAGATTTCATCACCAAATGGTCTCTGAAAGAACTAGAGGAAGGTCCTGTATTGGATCTATTTTAGACATTTCGCAGGGGTATTGCAGAAGGTCATCTTGGACCAACTGACCACAAGTTGAGAGTTTAAATTAAATGGAAAGTAAAAGACTGAAAGGATATGCACATGGCAATCTGAAGTTAGTTGAACAGAAGTTACCGAAGTGTGTGAATAAAGATGAAGCTCTGCATATTTTCAAAATGAAAATATAAAAATTATCCACCATCCATATCCCTAGTTCCAGAACTATTTCATTCATACAAGAAATTTCAGCTATCTTAGGTTACTTAGCATAATCTGGCAAAACAGATCAATATGGTTGACCAAGTTTGCTATTTAATGTATTCAGATTGTAAACATGAAAGTTGGCAGTGAATAGCTGTAGAACTGTAGAGCTGTAGTAGCTCAGTGATACAGAACAACTGGGAAAAGGAATGGTATTTCAAACTCAATTTGAAATTGATAGATAGATGTAAATTATTCTACCTGGGGGGTGAAAATATCATGGACTGTCAGCTGATTATGACCCCACAGAAACGAGGTTCAAGCAGCTGTATGAATACTTCATCTTAATATTTAGTAATGAGAAGCAAATAAAGTATTAGAAATTATGATGGAAAGAACACAAAACAATATAAATATTTTAGTGCATGCTGTAGTGTAGCCAAAACACATAATAGACATACAAAATATAAGAGAAAGGAAAAGTGGTTGGAAGAATGATTAAAGATGTGACTTTCCTCTGGTGTAGAGAATGAGAAAACAGAGTGGGATGCTTCAGCCTGAAACAGAGAGAACTCAAAAGTGAATGATGCAGATGTCTTTCAAATCACGAGTGGCATGGAAAAGGTTTAGTAATCATCCACAGAGAATGATTGTTCAGAATCTCTTTCAATGTTAATAAAATCAAATGTAGGTAATAGGAACTCCAGTTACAGAAAAGAAGACCTAGTTTCTGCCAAGATGCATTTTGTATAGCCCTGGATCTCACCCTTCTGCAAGCTTTCCCAATGCATAGGCACCCTCCTCCTCTCTCCCCCTTCACATACTGTTTACATGCTGCTGTGTTCCCTGTGTTTGTGCCAAAAAGTGGTACAAAGGACTTTGCTTCTAAAAAGCTGTTGTGTGTTTGTGAATGCTGTATTTTTATTTCATTTTTCTATGAAGTAACTATTTGCTGACTTAATGTAAGCTGCTGGAAATAGACACTTTCTCCTAATTCTACTCTTCTGTATCTGTATTTTGCCATAGTTGCAGGAATACAGAGTAAACCCAAATATACTTAGATAAACAAGAGTTTACTTTCCATATCCCCCAAGTTTGCTGCAGATTCTGGGGGAACCCATTCCCATTCTCAAAGCTGTCAGCTTTATTTGTTTATTATTTTTTACCTGGGTGAGTGGCCTGGGATATATTAACACGTAGGAAGATTATACTCAGATACAATATTAAATATACTCATATACTCCCTCCTCCCCCCCCCCCAATTTAATTTTTTTTGCCATGTTTCCTAAGCTCCTGTTTCTTTCTGGCTTCAGATAGGGCTGAACGGTCTTTCTGCTTCTGCTTGTGAGATGATTGGGGCTGTGAAAAGAATAGAAGAAGGGAAAATGCAAGGTATAAAATGTCTCTCAAGTATTTGAGTGCCTGTGCTTGCAAGGCTGACTGCACTATCAGTAAGGCTTGGACATGCAGGGTCAGCAGATGTACCGTGTGTTTCTGAAATACATTGCCTGCCTTCTTGATGCTGAAAATACTTGACTTCGTGAACACTAAAATGCACAGGTATTGTCCTGATTATGTTTTTTTATGTCTATTAACAGGTTAAAGAGCTGCTCTGCTGCTTCTGCTAACCTGGGCTGGTAGGTGTGATGCAAACCTTGTGCAAGTCCTTCAGAGGATACATTTTCTTCCAGCTTCCACACTTGAAAAAGTTAATTAATTATCAAACTGGCTGTCATAATTCAAGCACCTGCTCTCAGACACTTAGCAGACACTGTTATGGTAAATGCTCTGCTACATAGCTCAGACCAAAGCTGATCCTCCTGTCTTGTTTGTAGGTAGCCTATTTTTGTAAAAACAAGCTGGGAATCCTTCAGTATTAGTACTTGGAAATGATTTCAGATTTTGTGCAGTCCTGTTTCCCACTGCAGCTGCACACCCAGATAACTTCTGGCCAGCAGGTCAGAGCACTGTGCAGAGCAGAGTCTGCTGCACTGCCCAATTTGTGGTGGCCCTGCTCACTTGGCATTGGAGAGATCCTCCTGCTGCAGGTACCACTCATCTCAGAAGGGTCCTGCCTTGTTTGTAAGCTGTCATGGGACCTTGGATTAATTCTTCATGATGCTTTTTCTCCCCTTTGTGTGTGTGTGTCTGTTTGTGCTATAGTTTGTATTGTTAGGCTGAAAGGTTTCTGAATTTCGTATTATCCCCTTATGCTGTTGTGAATATAATGGACCTTTCACTCTTTCAGGCCTTCCATTTCTTCTGCAATGTGGATGATTACTAAACCAAGCTCTGTATGAGGCCATTTATTTTCAAATGTGCTTTTCTTATCAAGGTGAGTGATGACCAATACTTCAGAATGCAGTGAAATAGAGCTCTAGTGAGGATACTGTCAAATATCCCTCTGAGTTTTTAGTCTTCCTTTTATATATATATATATATATATACACATTTGTTAGCAACTGCCTATATAAAAAAAGCTTTATGATTGAGCCAATTGCTGAAAGGCTCTGAACTTATAAGCAGTTGAAAGAATACCTGTGTTTACATACTAGTTTGCATCGGAAATAGGCAGCTTCTCTCCTTGAATGTTCTATAATTTTCATAATAACTGCTGTTTATTACGATAATTTACTTATAGAAGAGGTTATTAGGAATATTAAAATAAAGGAAAATAAAGGCTAACCAGCAATTTTCTTTTTAAAGACAGGCCTTTGCCTGTCTTTAACGAGGTGAAACATAGCAAGATCTGCGTTCTCTCTGATAAAGGAGAAATGTCACTAGCTATTAGTATACTGTATACATTCACCAGAGATACTGTGGTGCAACATATAGGGCAAAATGGTAATTTTATGTAAGGAAAAATAAGCAGATGATCACATTATTTTTAATCTTCAGTGGCTGGTTGACAAACGTGGCACAGTCATAACTTATTTTAAGGCAATGTAGCATTCAGAGACTTATTTTTTTGTCACATTTATTAGATTTCATTGCAAACAAAAGGACTGAAAGGGGCTTTGTCATTTGCTTTTGGAAAACAATTTCAGATTGATGTGAGTGAGAAGAAAAATCTTTTAATCCATGTAGTTATAGTTTTCATTTCCTGTCCTATAAGCAAGTCTAATACAAGAACCCCATACATTTTTTTCCCCACACATATAGGCTTTAAAAATCTATTTAACAGCCATTTGCATGGTTATGGAAATAACACTAAAATTTTCCCCATAAGAATGTGAGCTATATTTCTTTCATACTGTGCTGTGAAAAAAATGCAGTAGCACTAGATGTGTGTGTTAAGGTAAAACGGAAGGAAAACTCAGGATGTAAATGATTGATTGTTGGCCTTTAAGAAAGTGCAATTAGTCTTTAAAGTTACCGTTTACTGAGACTTGTGGTTCCAGTTTGTCCCTTGCTGCTGCTGTTTTTGTTCTGTACCTGGCCGAAGACTTAAAAAGAAATGGTGTGTGGGATTTAATTGCTTGTACATAGGGTGGTTAAAACTTACTAATTTTTTTAGTGAGAAAGATTATAT
Source organism: Aythya fuligula (assembly GCF_009819795.1). Lineage (NCBI taxonomy): Eukaryota > Metazoa > Chordata > Aves > Anseriformes > Anatidae > Aythya > Aythya fuligula. The sequence continues at coordinate 38,823,604 of NC_045560.1, read as the reverse complement.
TTTTAGAGCAGGAAGCAAAATCTTTAAGGTGCATCATGAAGAAAAAAAATCCAAATATATGGATTTTAATTGATTGAATTGTTTTCTAGCATTTTATTAGAGCAAGCAAAGGAATTAGTCCGTTAAAAGGCAGGTCATGCTTGTCCAACCTCATCTCCTTCTATGGTCATGTGACCAGACTGGCAGATGAGGCTGTTGATGTAGTCTTAGACTTCAGCAAAGCCTTTGCCATGGTCTCCCAAAGTATTCTCCTGTAGGAAACTGGCTGCCGTTGGTCTGGACAGGTGTGCTCTTCTCTGGGTAAAGAACTGGTTGGAGGGCTGTGTCCAGTGGGTTGTGGTTAATGGAGTTAAGTCCTGCTGGTGTCACATTACAAGCGGTGTCCCCCAGGGGTTGGTACTGGGGTCTATCTTGTTTAATATCTTTATTGATGACCTGGATGAGCGGATTGAGTGTACCTTCAGTAAGTTTGCAGACGACATCAAGTTGGGAGGTAGTGTCGATCTGTCTGAGGGTAGGGTGGCCCTTCAGAGGGGTCTGAATGGGCTGGGCTGCTGGGCTGAGGAGAATGGGATGAGCTTTAATAAGGCCAAGTGCCTGGTCCTGCCCTTTGGCCACAATAACCCCATGCAACACCACAGGCTTGGGGCAGAGTGGCTAGAAGACTGTGAAGAGGAAAAGGACCTGGGAGTGTTGATCAGTGGTCGGCTGAACATGAGCTGGCAGTCTGCCCAGGTGGCCAAGAAGGCCAACAGCATCCTGGCCTGTGTTAGAAATAGTGTAGCCAGCAGGAGTGGGGAGGTGAACATCCCCCTGTACTCAGCTTTGGTGAGGCTGCACCTTGAGTACTGTGTTCAGTTTTGGGCCCCTCAGTGTGTTCAGTTTTGTAACACCCTAGGATTCGTCTGTGGAAATTCTAGTTTTACTTACTTTCTACTTACTTACTTTCTGAGCATTTCCTTTGTGATGCTCAATACATCTGAGTTTCCTTAATGCAGTAATTTCTGCAGTTGTCCTCTTGGTCAGTGTTAAGTAACTCTTTTGCATTACTGTGGCCATTTTTTAGAGAAATCAACTGTAATAGGTCAATGTAAAGTTAAAACAACAACAACAACACAAAACACAAAACAAACAAGCAAAAAAAGCAACTCCCCATCCCAAACAAACAAACCATCCGTTATCTTAAGTCCTAACTTTCAGTGTCCTAATCAGAATATTTTGAATATGTAAGGCTGATAAGACATCTAGAGTAAGTAAAACAGAAAAACTGAAGCAACAAATTTCTTTTAACTTATCCTTACAAGCCATTTAATGGAAATATTGAAATATTAATCCCATGTGAGATTCTGATGATGTTTAATTCTACTGTTTGTTAAATACCAGCAGTTTGCCATTGTAATAAACTGTTTGTATGACTCAGTGTCGTTAAAACTAAAAATTTTTATATTGTTTTTTCTACCTTGCTTCTGTTGTACTGATTGTGTTTCTTGGTCATATGTAAATCCTTTGATTGACAGATTCCTGAAGAACTAGGGAAAAAGAATATGTTTAAGTGATAAACTCTTATTATGCTGAGGCTTAAAGCAAGCAATCAAGACATAAGTGCAAGATTATAAACCAGATCTTATACATTAAAACATATTGCAGATGCTAGTTCTCCTTTTGCACAACTTTTGTGGTTTTGAATTCTGATTTGAAATGACACTCAACTCTCTTAAACTTGATTAAAATGGTTCTTTAAGAGATTTCCAAGTCTGAGAGTCGTCTGGTATCAAGGTACATATAAAATTCACATCAGCCAATTTCTCTAAATGAAAGGAACAGTCTGTGGCATTTCTTCATATTTTTGAGGCAGGAAATTGCTGTTTCTTGTTGCCACTGTCTGTGTGGTAGGAGAAATACAGGGATCCTATAAACTGAGGTGTACTGAGGAGCTCAGTGGGAATGATGAAATGATCTTTTTGCTTATCTTCGAAGAGATAAGACTGATTTTGTGTGGCATCATCTAACACACAGCTATACATTTTTCTTAAAAGGAATTGACTATTTTTTACTATTTGCAGATACTTTGGGAGGAAGGCTTAGGTTTCATATATCAGGTTATCAAGTTTTCTGAGTGAAGAGTGGATAGAGTTGGAGACTGCTGTAAGATGTCCCATGACTGAGTTGTGGGAGGAAGTCAGGAAACCAAGCACCAGCCTTTTTCCTTTTTCTCGTCATGTACCCCATTTCTGCCCAAATTCCAAGCTATAAGCTTATTCTTTTAAGGCTGAGGTAAGCGGTTAGAAGCAAACAAGAATGCAGCTATTCACCTTCTGTGGTAGGCTCAGCAGCATTAGATATCTGCAATGTGTACCACTGAGAGGGGGTTTGGATCAAATGCGTTTAGGCTAACCAGAGAAAATGTGGGAAATGTTGAGAACACTTTGATTCAGCCAAAACTGCTGCTTGGTGAAAGATTTATTATTATTATTATTTATTTATTTATTTATTTTTACAAGTTAACATGTGAATCTATTGACAGAACATTCTAAAAAACTACTTCATAAAATGAAATATTTTGAAATCTCTTATACAGTTAACAGATGAATTAATTAGAAACTAAATTATCTATGCAGATAACCAGCACGTGGATCAATGCAAGGTTATCACAAGAGCTGGGTATGACTAGCGCTTAAGAAAATAAGTGGAATTTGTGATAAGTTGTGTTTCTTAAATTGAATCAAGCAGTTATCATAGGCACAATCCAAATGCATGTCTCTACAAATACATCTGAAGGTATAAAAGCAGAAAAGAGGTTTAATTTAATAGAGAATCCTACTTTTCCCCATTGTCAGAGGAGGCAACCATGACATCATGAGAAGGTAATAACACAGGAGATACTAGTAAGAGACAGGTTTACTGCCTGAATCTTGAAGGTTGTTCTACTGCATAGCTCAGTTCAGTAACAACTCAGTTCACTAGTGGTGGGCTAGGATGATTCTTTGTAGTAAAATGACCAGGAAATTCAGAAAGAAATTGCTGAGTTAGGGGATGTTATAAAGGGGATAGAAAAGAGAATGGGTGAAAAAGGAACTTAAGTGCGCACACACAAAAAAAGGAGGTAAAGAGATACTGGGTAGGATTGTGAATGAAAATAAATATGAGAGAACAGTTGGTGTACAAAATAAAGAACAGTAATGGAAAATGCAAGAAAGAAAATGTAGCAGATTTAGGGAGTAAATTGACACCATGGAAAGAACAATCCTGAGACAAAAATGAATTATATATATTTCCCTATTGTTTGTGTGTGTGCATGCGTGCATGTGTGTGTGAAGCTTGGTGCAAAAAGGAATACAGTAAGTTGTCTCAGCTGGGCTACTGGATGTTAGGGTAAAGGACACTTGCACTGATGTTCATAATGAGCACCTTTTGAGTGTAACACTTGAATATTACAGTGTTTGCTGCTTTAAATACAGAAATTTTTCATGGCCATGATGTTTACAGAACTATTGTGTTTGCCTGTCTCCCAGAAATATTGTGCCATTCCAAAAATGCACGTTTTCCCATTTGTCCCTATGAATTGCAATTGCCAATTTGCCTTCAGAACTGATGTTGGTTCACTGCCAGATATCTTCAAACAGAAGCTGCCTGTGGGATTCTTTTCCTGAGGCTTTCATAATATGATTGCGTCTGGGAATTAAAGTTGAACTGTCCTTCAGATCCAGATTTCTGGTCTTGCTGACTGCCTTTATTCCTTGCTTGGTATCAGCCTGGAATGTACTTGTCCTGTGCTATTCTTGTCCCCCGGGTGTTTCTCTGGGATGCAGCGTGTTCACATGTGTGGTGCCACCTTTCTGGATGGTTCTTTGGATGTTCATCAAAGAACCACGTATGTTCTTTGATGTTATAACCATTCTAAATGGCATAGCAGTTCTCAGCATTTTCAGGATATATTTGATGCTTGTAGAAACAAGGAACTGCTTTGGACAGACCTCCTTGTGCTATTACTTCTCAATTACTGCATGTACATTTTCTTTTTCTGGAAAAAAATGTACAGTGGTAAAGCTATAGCTATTTATGCAAAGTGTTTTTTTTTTTTCTTTTCTTTTTTCTTTTTTTTTTTTTTTTTTTCCTCACTGTTGTTTTTAAATTCTATATAAAACTTGTATAGGCACTCCAGAACAAAACACCCAAACTTAATTTCACTCTACTAGCACTTATACTTATAAAGGATTTATGTATTGCTTATGAAATAAGAAAGCAAACACCACTCCCAATTTATATATATAAATAATATATATACATATGAAGGGAATTATTAAATGATATTAAGAACAGAACATGGTAGACAAATAGTGTATTTGTGCACTTCTAGTCAACAGCTGGGAAACGGTGAGCCTAGATTAGCTTGTCTAATTCATTAAGGCAGAACTCTGAGGGCAGAAGGCTCTGCCATATTGCCACCCAGTTCCTGGCTTCTCTGTCAGGATGTCATCCCCGCTGCCCCATGTAGTGCAGCTCCTGAGTAGACCCACCCTCTTGTCCTGCATGACAGTGGGGATGATGGCAGTAGATTGCTAAAGGTGGGCCAAGATGTTCCCGTTACTTTAATGCTGCATGGAAGAACAGAATAATGTGTGTTTGCAGATATTCTGTATACTTGTATTTACTAGTATTTGTTATAAATTTTCTAATTTCTGAGATAAGTATTGTTCAATCAGCAACTCTCTGTGTAACTGCAATCTAATTAAAAACTGGAATAGAGGAACAATAAGAAACTCTCTATATAAACAGTCACTTTGATGCGTAGACCCAGTGACAAAATTCAGGCAGCTCAAAATGAAAGATGAAACCGGCTTTAATTTTACCGGAGGGGAAAAAGAATGTGAAAGGATGCAAGTCAGGCAGTGTATAAGCTGGGATTTGTGCTCCTGTGTATACCTCAATGTTAACAATTAACTTAGTCTTTGAAGCTTTCAGAAAAAACTCTGAAGGAAGTTAAGTCTGTGCTCTGCAAAAGTTTTAAAAGTTTAAAAGATTACAATCACCAGTTTCCATTAATTATTAAATGAAATTTAGTTTACTGCTTTATTTTAAAACATTTGTTATGAGTTGTAAACATGATTTTTAGAAAGCTTGCTGAAGAACATGCAAATACGATGCATACTGTGCATCTTTAAATATGTAAATCAAAATCCCAATGAAAAGCAGTTGCTCTGTTTACACTGTAGGTTTTACACAGTGTAGGTTTACATTGTATTTAATACATTAAATACATAATAATAATAATTAAAAAACTTCAAATTTTCTTTGGGCATTAAATCATGTTCTAGATTAAATAATTTTCCAAACCTGTAGTTGTTGTTGTGGTTTGTTTGTTTTTGTCTAAAGGTCAAAACTAATTTCTTAAATATATAAATAAAAATCATCAAATAATTATTTCAACCTTTTTTCTTTTATCTCTGACTAAACCATTACTATTTTTTCCCTTTAATATTCCTCTTGCAATTTACTCAATAGTTCTCATCCCTCTTAGTTTTCTTCTCCAAATATAAAATCCCCAAACAGGGCTGTGTAATAAAACATTGACTTAGTTTTAATACTTAATACTGCAATAAGAAGACAATCTGAGGATACTGAATGTTATCGATATAACAAATCACAGTTTAACTACTGATGGATGACTTAGCATAGGACACAACATTCCAGATGTTTTATTTTTTTAAAATAAAATAATACCTTAATTTATTTGTATTCCACCAGCATGAATACATTCATTGCAAATTGCATGCACATAAAAGAGAGTCAGTTTGTAAACTACGTAATTTTAACAATAAATAGTATTTGATCTAATACATGATGGTAGTGCCTTTCTTGTTAAAACTGCAAGCTTTTACCAAAATGAAAACAAACTCTTATTCTCATTATAAATATTTTAAATAATTTGTAAGTACATATTTCATACCAAGTATATAAAAATAGTATTTTTTGATAAATTAAGAGGTTTAATTTACATGACAAGTAACGTGCAACAACTAACCAGTCTCTACCAGCTCTATTTGGTTGATTGTCTAGATGACATGCAGCGATAATTGTCCCTTTGCCTTCACAGAACTGACAAACAGACCAGCAGGACCCACGATCACCTGAAGCAAATGGTGCCATGGATATTGTTTGGGAACAACAGTCAGACACTCAGTGAAAACCTTTGCTTCAATGAATAAATGCTGCCCATGACAGTTCTTTTGTCCTAGACTTCCAGCTGCTCTGACCCTCAGGGTCTTTGGACTATCACAACAGTCTGTCAAACAGACCAGAAAGTTATATCTGTATACAAAATGCTTTTCAACATGCTTCTAGAATCTAGAATATTTTTCCTATAGTATGAACCAGCAATACCTTTTCTTACTTTCTATAAAACTAAATTTTCACCTTTGTAAGTATCCTTGATCACCAGAGAAAAGGTCAAACAAAGCAGTCATGCAGTACTCTCAACATTTTAAACTGGCAGCTGCAGAACATGTTTTGAGTACCACTTTACTCTTTCTTGTTATACATCTATGGCTTGGTTATCTTTATCTTTAATATCCCTTGTGCTTGTCACAATGTCTAACGTGAAATCTGAGGTCTGTGCAGAAACTACTCCAGCTGTTCCTTCAAGGTCCCATGATCCTGGCAAATTCTCCAGGCTTAATGAGCTGATTGCTCCTTGGCTAAAGCTACCTTCCTCAGACCTGCTGGGCAGCACGAGGTGTAATGATGTCTCTGATGAAGAGCATACTGAAGAAGAAAGAGTTGCTGAAATAGACTGAAGAGGGGTCAAGGTAGTGTCTGAATGGGGAGAGGTGCATCTTAAAAACTGCAAGTTATCTTTCTGAATTACCTGATACTGGGAGGGTGAATTGTGAAGGCCCGGTGTATAGTAAAATTCACTGTCCGTAGAATTTTGAAGGTTGGGTTCAGTTCTTTGGGGGCTGCTGCCTACAGAGGATAGGTCTGTATTCCAAATGTCACATATCGTGTTACTGCGGCAGGGTTGTGCTTTGGTGCAAGTAATGTTACTGGCTTGCATGTGTGTGCAAGGCTGACGTGGAGTCCAAGCCATTCGAGCCTGCAGGCTTTCCAGAGTAGGACTCCGAGATATGCCATGCACTGTGCAGAACCCTGGTGGCTTCTGGGATGTGAGCAGGTTCTCAAGAAGGTACATCACATTCTTCATATCCTTACTTAACTGTGAGACTTCTTGAGTTAAGGTTGTCACCTGTTACATCAGAGGAAAATAACCCAATATTAAATTATGCAGTATACATTTTACAATAATGCCTGAAATACATTTTATCTTATTTTCCTTCTAATGTTATCAGGTTTGATATGTAGTATAGTATCTTTATTTTAAGGAGATACACTCTAATACACTTATACACCCTAATTTAATAGTCAATCCACCTGCCTCGCCACAGCTATGTGCTACATTATCTGCAGCATACTGAAGTAGTTAAGCAACACAAAAACATATACAGAAATATTATAGGCTGAGTTCACCAGATTTTAAATGTCAGTCTATAAATAATGGCTTCAAGTTAGAAACAAAATGATTTCCAGTGGCAATGATATTTGCTTCTTGATGTATCTTTAAATATTTTAGTGCATCAACCTTTTAGAGACGGTAATTTTACACTGAAAAATGATATAAATATTAGGTTTTCTGAAAAGTTGTTCACAAATATTTGAGAAATATGTTGTCATCTTCATAGTAAAATAAGAGTAAAATAGGATGCCTGAATTTTTCAGAGACAAGTAGTAGTTACATCAAAGTCTGGTGGACAAGTATTAAAAATAAACAAACAAAATATTTGGTGACTCTCATACTGACTTCAAAACTGAAACTGGAATTTTTAAAAGCAATGTGTTACCACTAAATATTTAAACATTAAAAAAGTCTATGAAACAGCTTGCTTCAATATAGTTATCTTTCTGCTTGAAAAATAGAGCTTATAAAACAGAGGGAGAGAGAGATCTGCAGCATATACTACTTCGGTGTGTGCGTGCAAAAGAAAGAATCATATTTTCTGTTAATTTTTATTTTTTTTTTTTCCCTAATGCTGAAACAACTGTTAGCACGCAACTTACTACATGAATTACATGAAGGCTTTAACCTCCTCAAAACTGCTATTTTGAGCTGGGATCAAGTTCACATGTTTTGAATTTGTGTTATAAAGTAAATAGAGAGCTGAACTTCACTGGGAACATTCTTTAAGACAATATAAAGATATTTTAGGACAACATAAATACATTTTGGGACATAAAAAGCCTAACTGATCACTTCAAATGTGTTTGCATTTTCAAATTTCCTTCTTAAGGAAAAAAATTGTAAGAAGTCAAAATCGGCCAATTAATTTCATTAAAGAGAAACAGACATATTGAGAGACAGAAATGAACTTTGTTTCCATGATAGACAATTATTTTAGGTGAAACAACTTTCTCTACTGCTAAACTAAAGTTTTCTATAGTGGTGCAATTGAAAATAAGATGTTGAAAACAAAGCATGACGGCACATTTATCTTCAGAATGTTAAACCACTTGTGAAAATTTAAAAAGGCTAATTCACTGGGCCTTTCTTTGCCCTGAAGAGAAGACAGTACCAATTAGGTGTCCTACACAAATCAGTTTTCATGTAATTATAAATAAAATTCTCATTTTCCTGAGAACACTTCCAAAAAAAATCTACTGAAAAGACATTTCAGGCAGGGTATGGCTGCCTTATGATCTTCCACAGGTATTTACTGCAAACACAAGAATTGTAATGAAAATCTGATTTAGAAGGAAAGTAGGAATCTCCTATACAGCTTCTATACATCCACTCCTTTCTCTGAGCTTAGAATTCAAACCCATTATATTGTTTAACAGCTGTTTATTGTTACAGTTGCACTGCCCCTGGAGTAAAGATGCTTAAGGGTAGCAGGTTTTTATGTGTCATGTTATTGAATCCCTCTGCCTCTCTTTCTACATCTCTCTTTCTCTCTGTCTCATTACTTAATCATTAAGTTATAGTAGGCAGAAAATAACCACGAAATCTCCTTCTGCCAGATGAGATTAGACTTTGAACACTTGCAAGTTCATTTCAACTTCAGTTCATGTGAGGGATTATAATATGCTAGGAAAGTGATTTGTGAACAAGATTCCTGTGGAGCCAGAGCAGCCAGAGAAGATTCTTGGTACTGTCAAACCAGAAGGAGGCATGTTCTGAGATTTCTGCAGTACTGAACATAGGAAGACTGATATTCATCTTCCCCAAATTATGAATGCTGTATGAAAATATCTATAACTTTAAAATACCTTGTTTGGTTTAGTCTTTTTATTTTTTTTTTCAATCCATTTCTGATTATATAAAGACTTTAAAACTCTAGTTATACTTCAACATGTTTCTTTTTCCAGTTTATTGAGACAATACACACACACAAATCTGTTTCAGTACTTGTAGCAGTTATGAATTTGTGTTAGTTATAACTTGTTCAGTTATAACTAGTGCTCAGATACTATTTTTGATATATGAAGTAGTTCTTAGAGTGATGTCTTCTTATAAACTTGCTCTTGCACAGTTGTATGTGCTTACCTGATGAACTGGCCTTTGATGTATTCTTTAATAGTTTCCAGTAGTACAACAGTGTAATGTCCAAAGGTTTTATACCAAACTTCATTAGAAATTGACCACCATTTAGTACAGTCTATTTGAACAATTAGTGCTAGGCACATTGACAAAGCAAGTATGTCATATTCTGTATCATTTAAAAAAAAACTTTTCTGTATTTTAAAAACTGTTAATCTTACTGGATTAAACTTCCAATAATCATAGAATGGCTTGGGTTGGAAGGGAACCATTACATCAGCTATGTTAACAATTTCACAATGCTTAAGGAAATGAAAAAGAACAGGTATTAAAAGCAAAAGAAATTTTAAGTCTATGAAACAAAAATTTAAGACAAAACAGATTCCTCCTGAACAAAAGGCCACTTCCTTGTGTGCTGGTAAGGCTACTTTTTCAGGCATTTAGTTACTATTGCTAGGCAATACAGTTAGCTCTACAAACGGTTCCCCCTGTGCTAGGCATACGGCTTTAAATTAATCTGTGAGATTCCCAATATATGTGAAATGCTGCCTTAGGAGTTTCTAGGACTTGAAAAAGACACTGAAATGTTTCATGATATAAAAACTGGGATTTATATAGCTTTAGCTTAAATTATCAACAGGGGCTTCTCAGGCTGGTCAAAAGCCTGAGAAGTATCTTTTTAGCAGACTTTGTTATAATGAAACTGTATCTTTCAAAACATATTTTAAAAGAACAGGTTTTTGTTGTTGTTGTTGTTCATTTGTTCTTTCTTTCTCTTTCTTCTCTCTTCTCTCTCTCTCCCTCCCCCGTCCTTCTCCTCCTGCTCCTGCTCCTCCTCCTTCTCCTCCTCCTCCTTCTTTTCTTCCTTCTCCTTCTTTCTTCTTCTTTCATATGAACTTTAATAACAATGCTTTCTGATGTCTTAACCAATATGTTTTAGTAGTTGTATTGTGCATTTCCAAATTGCTTTGATAGTTTCAGTAGAGTGTTTTTCTTTACTACCACTATTACTGGTATACTACCAGTATACTACCAGATACTTTGTTCCATGTAGGACTCAAGGTGACTGTATTTAAGCCTTTCCATAAGTGATGAAAAGTTTTATATTGTAAGATGATTATTATTACTACTTAGTTTAAATAATACTCATTAAATGGATTTTGTTTGTTTTTCATTCTATATACAATCATGTAATTTTTTTAATTTTTTTTTTGGTTACATTTTCTACCAAAATTCCTTTCTCTCATCAATGGTCCTGGAGTGGTCTGGCATGAGCTTTCATTTTCTGATTAGAAACCTAGTAGAATACTTTGCCATTTATAATCTCTGTGGTTTATTCCTCTTTGCAATTCAAACTTCACCCAGATATCTTCCTGCCATGACTTTTTTTGAACACTCAAGAAGTGAAGAAGAAAACTTGCTTCTTGAGAAATCAAAGTTGCACTTTGGCACTGTGGAGAAGCTGGATGCTTGTACTGTCAATGCAGCTTTGGTATTCTGTTTAGTATTTCATTGATACTTTTATTCTGGTGCTTCATAAAGTTGATGAGACGTTCAATCAGAATGAGTTGTCTTTGAGGCCCAAATTAACTGCCTGTTTATAAAATAGTTTTTAAAATAGTATGTTTTCCAGTAAGTGCATTGCTGAATGAGTGAGATGAGAATGGAGCTGAGGCAGAATTTTCACTGATCATCCATCAGCTTCTATGCCACCATAATAGCAATGGTGACAGACATTTCTGACCTAACGGCACTTTAGGAATTAAGTTAGTTGCAGAAGAAAAACAATGCAATGTATCTAGTCTTAGTTCAGATTAAATAGACGGGAATTGTGCGATGATAAGAAGAGTCAGTTTCAGTGAAATAAATCTGGAAACTTTTGAAATTTCCTTAAGTATAAGAAAATTTGCTGGTTTCTCTGCCTACTTGCTAGACAGACTCCTGTAGTTCTGGGGTAAACAGTCTGTCTGAGTAAATTAAGACACTAAGACTTGATATTACTATTAAATAACTTAAGAACAAAACAGGAAAGTATAAAAGACTTGATAATTTAAGTGTATTCAAGTCAACGGCACCCCTATAAAATTCAGTCCAGAAAAGGGGTCCCAGACTGCATGTTGAATAATTCATGGCTCTTTGTACATGTAGTTGGATGTGGATGGCATAGAATCAGTACTTTGTTGTCATGATGGGTGCACAAAGAAAACTAGCTTTGGAAATTACTGCTTCAAGAACTTCAGAAACTATCAAGTGCAAATTCTGTTCGACTAGTTATGGACTTTGAGACCAAATGGAGGATCATGGAGATCCCAGTTGACTGGGAGAAGAGAAGCAGTTAATGTCTACTTTTGAAAGAACAACTGAGGTGTTACATATGTTATCAGGAAAACATGTTAAGCAATTTCTATAAGCTCCTAAAGAAATAGTCAAAAGAGAACAGACAGCCATAAATTTCTCAAGAATAGTACATGGTGAAACAGGTAAAATGATCTAATTCTCTACAATTGTAAAGTAATATAGAAGATTTGTCAGAATTGTCAGAAGATGACTCAGAAGTTACACTGAAGAATGTAATCATGACATTCTTCTAAACCAACTAAGAAAATATGACCAGCATACAATCACTGTAAGTTATATTCATGCATGACCAGAATGGTTTATGCTCAGTAAACATACTGTTGTCCTGGTAGGACATTTCAAGATAATCTTTTTAGCTGTCTATCCCAACCTGTTTTTATTTTATATTTATTTTTAATGGCTAAATGGAGTTCACATTCACTGTTAAATATTAGTAATATGAAATTCAACAAAAGTAAATGTTAAACATCACAGCTGAAAAGAAAACGTCAAAACCTTGAGTATAAATTCTACCTAGGCAGAATATTACAGGAAAGGGTCTGTGGAGTTTCATTGAATTACACGCTGCATGCTTTAATCATGCTCCCAGGATATATAATCAGCATTTTTTTTTATTATTATTCAGGACAGGGGGCTATCTTTACTGGGAATTACTTAGGCTGGTGCAGTTTAGGATCAAACACTTCGTAAGAGCCTTAAAAGATCTAACCAAAGACAATTCAAATGAAAATCCTACTAATAAGGAATCTCAGAAAATGTGACGAGCTATGAAAGTCTAAAGGAATTGCATTTGTTGAGATTGGCTGGAACAATATGTTTCCAGTGTAAATTGGTTTTAGACAAAGAATGTCAGTCAACTTTTTCTTATATCTTCTGGAAAATGATAATGTCGTTGTCGTGGTTTAACCCGACCGGCAGCTAAACACCACGCAGCCGTTCGCTCACCCTCCCCCCTCCCTCTCTGGGACGGGGGAGAGAAATGGAAAGTGAAGCCCGTGAGTTGAGATAAAGACAGTTTAATAAGACAGGAAAAAAAAATAACAAAAATAATAATAACAATAATAATAATGATGATACAATGGTGATAATACGAAAGTAATAATAGTATGTACAAACAAGTGATGCACAATGCAATTGCTCACCACCCGCTGACCGATGCCCAGCCTAACCCCGAGCAGTCCGGCCCCCTCCCCCCGGCTAGCCACCCCTATATATTGTTTAGCATGACGTCAGATGGTATGGAATACCTCTTTGGCTAGTTTGGGTCACCTGTCCTGGGTCTGTCCCCTCCCAGCTCTTACTGCACCCCCCAGCCTGCCCGTTGGCAGGACAGAGCAAAGGCTGAGATGTCCTTGGCTTAGTATAAGCACTGCTCTGCAACAATTAAAGCATCGGGGTGTTATCAGCACTCTTCTCATTCTAAGCCAAAACACAGCATTCCACCAGCTACTAGGAAGAAAATTAATTCTGTGCTAACTGAAACCAGGACATCTATCCACCCCTTATTCCATACCATTTATGTCATGCTCAGGTTACACTCTTTTCCATACATTCTAATTAGTCACCTATAGTAATCATGGTAGTGATAACATACAGTACAATATACTATTTAACATGGTGCAATTCAGTTCATGGGCTATTCTCACCCAGTATTAAATCTCCTTGAGGTACACACCGGACCTCTCCGTTCTTTTGCATCACCCACCAAGTATATCCAGGTCCCTGAGCGAAAACAATTCCACGAATAGGTTTGCCTTTTCCTGAGGCAGGAGTAGCCCAGACTGTTTTACCCAGCATATTTTTTACATGCACTACAGGAACTTTATCCCCATCTACAGTACGTAACAGGTTTGATTGGGCAGGTCCAGCTCGGTTGGTAGATCCCCTAGTATTGACTAACCAGGTGGCCTTTGCCAAATGCGTATCCCAGTTTTTGAACGTCCCAGCGCCCATTGCTTTCAAGGTAGTCTTTAACAGGCCATTGTATCGTTCAACTTTCCCGGAGGCTGGTGCATGATAGGGGATGTGATACACCCATTCAATACCATGTTCTTTGGCCCAAGTGTCTATAAGGTTGTTTCGGAAGTGAGTCCCATTGTCTGATTCTATTCTTTCTGGGGTGCCATGTCGCCATAGGACTTGCTTTTCAAGGCCCAGGATGGTGTTCCGGGCGGTAGCATGAGGCACAGGATATGTTTCCAGCCATCCGGTGGTTGCTTCCACCATTGTAAGTACGTGGCGCTTGCCATTGCGAGTTTGAGGGAGTGTGATGTAATCAATCTGCCAGGCCTCTCCATATTTATATTTCAGCCATCGTCCTCCATACCAAAGAGGCTTTGACCGTTTGGCTTGCTTGATTGCAGCACATGTTTCACAGTCATGAATAACCTGTGCTATAGCGTCCATGGTCAAGTCCACCCCTCGATCACGAGCCCATCTGTATGTTGCATCTCTACCTTGATGGCCTGAGGTGTCATGGGCCCATTGGGCTATAAATAATTCACCTTTATGCTGCCAATCCAGGTCCACCTGAGCTACTTCAATCTTAGCAGCCTGATCCACCTGCTGGTTGTTTTGATGTTCTTCAGTAGCCCGATTCTTGGGCACATGAGCATCTACGTGGCGTACTTTCACAGCCAGGTTCTCTACCCGAGCAGCAATATCTTGCCACAATGCAGCAGCCCAGATAGGTTTGCCCCTACGCTGCCAGTTGTTTTGCTTCCATTGCTGTAACCATCCCCACAGGGCATTTGCTACCATCCATGAATCGGTGTAGAGATAGAGAACTGGCCATTTTTCTCGTTCAGCAATGTCTAAAGCCAGCTGAATGGCTTTCACTTCTGCAAACTGACTCGATTCACCTTCTCCCTCAGCAGCTTCTGCAACTCGTCGCGTAGGACTCCATACAGCAGCCTTCCATCTCCGATGCTTCCCCACAATACGACAGGACCCATCAGTGAACAGGGCATATTTCTTTTCATTCTCTGGCAACTGGTTGTACAGTGGGGCTTCTTCAGCACGACCCACCTCCTCCTCTGATGATATCCCAAAGTATTTGCCTTCTGGCCAGTCCATGATCACTTCCAATATTCCTGGGCGACTGGGGTTTCCTATTCGAGCCCGCTGAGTAATCAGTGCAACCCACTTGCTCCATGTAGCATCAGTTGCATGATGCGTAGAGGGGACCCTTCCCTTGAACATCCAGCCTAGTACCGGTAATCGGGGTGCTAGGAGGAGCTGCGCTTCAGTACCGACCACCTCCGAAGCAGATCGAACTCCTTCATATGCTGCCAATATCTCCTTTTCAGTTGGAGTATAGCGGGCCTCAGATCCTCTGTATCCCCGACTCCAAAACCCCAGAGGCCGACCTCGAGTTTCCCCAGGTTCTTTCTGCCAGAGGCTCCAGGTGGGGCCGTTCTCCCCGGCTGCAGTGTAGAGCACATTCTTTACATCTGGTCCTGTTCGAACTGGCCCAAGGGCTACTGCATGGACTATTTCCTGCTTGATTTGTTCAAAGGCTTGTCGTTGTTCAGGGCCCCATTCAAACTCATTCTTCTTACGAGTTACTTGGTAGAGTGGGTTTACAATCAGACTGTAATTTGGGATGTGCATTCTCCAAAACCCCACAACACCTAGGAAAGTCTGTGTTTCTTTTTTGTTAGTTGGTGGAGACATAGCTGTTATTTTGTTGATCACATCCATTGGGATTTGACGACGTCCATCTTGCCATTTTATTCCTAAAAACTGGATCTCCCGTGCAGGTCCTTTGACTTTATTTTGTTTTATGGCAAAACCGGCTTTCAGAAGGATTTGGACTATTTTCTTCCCTTTCTCGAAAACTTCCTCTGCTGTGTCACCCCACACAATAATGTCATCGATGTACTGCAGGTGTTCAGGAGCTTCCCCCTGCTCTAGTGCAGACTGGATCAGCCCTTCCTTCCTTCCTTCCTTCCTTCCTTCCTTCCTTCCTCCCTCCCTCCCTCCCTCCCTCCCTCCCTCCCTCCCTCCCTCAAGTTGAAGATTTAAAATGGAAATATTTCCATGCTTTTTCCGTATAGTTGCAATCAAATGGTAGAGAACTACATGTAAATATGTAGTAGGACACAGATAATGAGACAGTGGCTGGCAGGTGCCCCAGTCTAGATTTATGGCCATCTGTATAACTGAAAATATTTATTTAGTTGTTTCTTATTTTTTCTCCTGGGTTCTTTAGTTTAATTCCATGTTTAAATATGATTGTATCAGGGAAATGGCGAGTGTTTAGATACACACAGGCTTTGCAGAGAAATGCATTGGAAAGGCCAGGTTGGATGTACACATCTCTACAAATGAAGGATGCATGCTTGTCCAGCACAAGACTATTCCTAAACTCTCAATCGGCATAATCTGAAGTAGGTTTTTGAATTGAGCTTTCTCCATGTAAGAAAGTGTACCATTCTGTTGTGTGTTCAGTCACTGAATTCTGAAACTGTTGATTAAACAATTGAATTTCTACATGAGCAAGAATCTGTACCTAAACTGTCTCACCTGCCACATATTGAACTATGATTGAAGATTATTATTATTATTATTATTATTAATTCAA
Organism: Aythya fuligula; assembly: GCF_009819795.1. Lineage (NCBI taxonomy): Eukaryota > Metazoa > Chordata > Aves > Anseriformes > Anatidae > Aythya > Aythya fuligula. The sequence goes on along the minus strand of NC_045560.1, from coordinate 38,807,072 downwards.
TGTTTATTTAGACTAAGTAGAACAGCTTCTACAGGTAAGTAGGAGTTTTCTATTAGGGAATTTGTAATAGGGAAGTCTAATAGTCCTATTCCAGTTCACTTTACAATGCTGAACCAGATAGAAAGTCCTTTCTATTAGCTTAGTTCTCAGTAAGGCTTAAAATGAGAAATGAGGTTAGATGAGGGAATGAAGAAGTTGGGTAAGTGGCTAGGCAGCTAATCTGTGGAGCTTTAGAATAGGAATTTGGAGCATGTGGAAGTCTGTCTCTCAATGCCTAGCAGCTGACTTTGATGCCTGTCCTTCTTCAAGGAAATTTGTATGTGTTGGTCCTAAAGATATTACGTAACAAACTCTGAGAAGTGAAATCAAGGCTCTGCCTTCTGTTAGCCCCATTCTTAGGTAGAAGGAATTTCTTTTGCATTATGTAGTGAATATTATACACCTAAAATGTTGCCATGAGTTCCACTGGATGTGGAGCTGGGTTTGCCTTCTTTGGTTTGTGAGGCAGCTCTGCTAACAGCCTGTCTTGAAAGTCTGAATGGGAAGATACATGTCTTTGTTCTCCCAACAAAGAGCTGAAATGTTTTTAAGCTAGCTAGTGAACTGTTTTAATACAATTGCCTTTCATGAAAGCAGGTATTTTTGCATTTGTTGACTGACTTCTGATTTCCACTGGAAAATGTATTTATGACAATGTTTGCTGCTGTTGGCCACTTATGACCTGCTTTCTCAATATTTTCCTTTTTAGAAGCAGTCTGCATATTTTCCAAAGAAGCTCAGTTTCAAACTCTGCCTGTATTTTGACTATTGCAAAGAGTCTGCTGCTACATTGGTCATATTCTTCCATTAATGATCACCACGAACTGATGGGAAAAAAAAGAAGCATAGGGTCTACAGGTACTGTTCAATACTTTCTGTAGCAACAACAACAACAAAAAGACAGCTAGTATATTCCAGCAAAGCTACTCATGGGCTATTTGGGTAAGGGCCAAGTCACTCAGTACTGTCAGTTCAGATGCACTCTATGTGGGGCATGTTTGAGTACACGAATATATATCCATGTAGAATATGCAATTAAGCAGTCTTCTAGTGATGCAGAGTTTCAATATATACATATATTTTGACCTATGGGATGACTTGGAGGATAATTGTCTGTCTCTATGGGATTTGCTCCCAGGATGTGACATCTAAATCCATACCAGTTTAGAATCACTCCTTATGCTCTTTGAGTTCTTTGATCAAGCTTTGTTAATAATCTGCAGTAAATGAGGCATGGTGCTTTGTTCTGAACTCTTCAGTTTGACATACAACCAAGTTGATGTATTCATCGTAAATAACTAGCTGTGCCTGTACTCTTAGCTCAGTACATGTAAATTATCTTACCAAGTTAACTTGACCCAGGATAAAAGAGCCCAATAATTCATATATAGAAATAAAGAATAATTAGATTAAGCCTACAGAAGATGGAAAGGAAAATAAAATAAAAATTGATATTTCTGGTAACAAAAAAGATTAGGAAAAAGAAACAAAGCTGTATGGTTTGACTTTAATTTAAATGTTTCCTCTAGTGGGCTCTTAACAAATTTTCTCTAATATCTTTGTGTATTGAAAGACAGAGTATATAGCAAACATATTTTAGTCTTACAATACAATTGTGCAGTTAAAGTCTGAAGCTTTCATCTTGTTAACTGAAATATTGCAGTGGCTGGAAATAGAGTTTAGACAGAGAACATCTCTTTAGTGTCAGACTGATGGTAGATTATGTTTGAAACTCTTTGGAGGGATGAATAGAAAGCACAACTGAATAATATTGGCCCCATATTCCTCAGGTCTATTCTTGAGCATGAATGGAAGTACTTCTGTCTATTTCTAACTAGATTCACGTAAAGTGATTTGAAAATGACTAGATTTCATTTATTTCAAGGAAATTCTCCAAAAGCATAGCATTACTCCCCAAAAAGAAAAGTTGGAATAAGGTGCTTGAGGAAGGATTGAGAGGAAAGAGAGAAACAGAAGCACATGTAGAAGAGAAGAAATCCTAACGAAATTCAAAATCTAGCTATACCAAACCACACTTTGATTTTAGCTTCCAGCTTCTACACAAACTTTTATAGACCTTTAATTTTGAAAATTAACCACTGGAAGAGCTAAAATTTAGCTGCCCTAAATTTAGGAACCCCATCCAATTTTTCAAACTCATGTATTGCACATTAATCATATTCCCATATTTGCTTAGTTTTCTCCAGCATTTCTTGAATTATTGTTAATAAGCTCCAACTTCCACAGAAGCTCATTACCTCATTATTAAGTCTGCTGATTTGTTGTTTGGTCTCTTCTGCTTTGATAACAAGCACTGCAGCACCAATTTCAGCCTCTGAAAAATAATTTAAATGCATGTAAATGAGAGAAGAATAGTATCTTGGAATCACCAATGGTAATCTTGTATATTGCTTTAAATTAAAACCTAGTTTATACTTGGATCAAATGAAAATAAAATCTTGTATTTAAAGTTCACTTTATAATGTGTAAGAAAAGTGTGAACGAGGAAAGTGATCTCTTCAATCTGAAAGGACTGAAAATGACAACCCTGGTGCCAATAGTATGACATGTTAATAGTCTGGAAACTATAGATAGAAGTATGCTACTATTATTAGTTTTTTGTTTGGCTTCAAGAGGAACAAAAAATATCCTTGTGGCCTCCATGCAAAAGGTATATAACTACATGAAGAGTGTTTACTCAAGTACATGAAGAACATTTATTTACAAAAGGAAAATGTTGGAAAGAATCTTGGAATTGTTGGGAACAATAGTTTTGTCACTTCAGCATTAGTCCACTGGTGTCCCCACAGTCCCTCTTTTTTTTTTTTTTTCCTTGCTGACCTGTTGCATTCATTGTGATGCTATATTGTCAACCTTTTCAGAGTGTAAGTCATATAAGGCTGCATAAAACCTCTTCAAGGTTTCACTATGCCTACTTCTGAAACACTAAGTACTTCCATACTCTTTTGCCTCTGTAAATATCCTTTTAAGAAAAATCGAGAGACAAGTTTGCATATTGCATTTTTTGATGTTTTAAAAAAAATTATTATTAAAATGTATTGTTATCAAATTTTGTCCATGTGTTTAGTACCTTCCATGTCCAAAAAATTCAGAGCATGAAGCTCCTGGCTGATCCTATGATGGTAAAACTATAATTCATGAAAATATATTACTCCTTGCAAGCTGTTTTATGGTGACTGTTAGTAGGAAAACAACTGTCCTTAGGGACCGTGTTGTATTTTTCCACATTGTTCAGTGAGGTACTGAAATAGTACTGAAAGTACAGATACGTTAGATCAATTTATGCTGCTTGTAAGGACTTTTCCTTCTGATAATCAAAGAAACAAAGAGGTACAAAAAGCAGTTATGAAAACTCTTTTATCTGAAGAGTGATTTCCTAAGCAACATTCACCTCCAACTGTTGGAGATACCCTGGAGTCCTGCTGGAGCTGATCAGAGCTGAAGTCAAAGGTTTGGCTCTCCTCATTGTGGTTTCCATCTTCAATCCCATCAACAATTCTGTAAGAAAAAAAACAGAGTTAAGGGAACAGCTTCCTAAACCATTTCATAGACATCACATTCATAGTTATTTTGTGAAAATTACTCCTAAAAGGCACGTCTTAAAGCAATGGTGAAATTTGCATTATATTAAATTTAGAAAAAAATCTAAAAAAATATTGCATTACACTTACAATATCTTGTGAGTCACTATAGATTACCTTTTCTATTAGAAGAAGGAATATGAGGTCAAATATTGCTAACTGAAATTTCAAAATTGTTGTGACTTTTGCTGTATATATAACAGGTCCTAACAGAGCTTTTATTGAATATAGTTCAATTTCCATATCTACAGTAATCCGTAATCTTCTTCAACATAGACTAAAGATGATTCTCTATGTTCTCATCAAGTCTAAATCTTCTAGCATGTAACACACTCTTATATTAGGCTTAATTAGGCAGAGCCTAAACCTGAAAAATATTTATGACATCTCTATAAAACACAGCCAAAGATATGATAAATACAAATCAAATACATCACAGATTTAATACATCACAGATGAAAGACCTCTGTAAATTGAATAGTTCTGAATACATATTGTACATATATTCTCATATATATATATATATATATATATTCATTCTTGTCCTGTTTCTTCACTTGGGCTTAGGGCTTTGTGTCATGCTTTAGTGTTCATGATGCCAGCTGGATTTTGTTAAATTACACTCTAATTTTAACCAGCCTCTGGGAAAAGATGAGGCTCAAATGTGGTGCCTTGGCTATTCTGGACTATACCATTACCTGCAGCTGAAAACCTGAATGATTACTTTGGAATTTGCTATAAAATCTATTTAATGTCATCTGGCCTCACTGCTTCAAAAAGCAAACTTTAAACACTAATATCCCTTTTGTCAAGATTTCTAATTATATCAAATGCTAACATTTCAACTGCCTTCAAAGCACGCGGGAAAAACTACACAGACGTGACTTGGAATTTGTAGCTGCTGTATTCTTTAAAGTTTTTAATGATACAGACTTAAAGGAAAATATATTAACAAAAATAGCTAGTTCTGGAATGCTACAAGACAGGCCTCAGTAAAAATATAGTGAGAAAGATGCTTATTCATAAACAAGCAACTGGAATGTGGAGTAACAATCCAGAGAATAAAAAACACACGGGCTCAAAACTCTCTCCCCTTTAAGAATTAGCTATTACAGCCCTGAATTTTCTCCTGAAGACAGATATCGCAACTCCTAGAAACCAAAAAGTCAAAAAAGACTAATATGTGACTTCTTCTATCTAGTTGGTCAGGGCCAGAGTACTCTTGCCAATATGGATTTGAGGAGATTCAAATGCATAAATGCTTCCTCCTAGGCATTCCTCCCAGGCTTTCTTCCTTTTGATACTCTACTTCAAATGCAGAATGCAAAAAGAAGATTAAGACTGTATCCTGGAAGTTATGGTGTTGACTTCTATTTCTTCTGTCCAGGACTATTTCAGTGTTTTAACCAATCTCTGTATGTTTTGTCTACTGCCTTCATTATAGCGTCAAAGAAAAAAAACCTGAACTGACTGAGAAATTCTTGTTCACTTGCTCTAGGGAACATGCACAGAAAAAGTATAAGACAAAGTGCATTCTTTTGAAAAGTGAGGTTACTAACCTCCCCACTACATTGGTTGGACATTTCAGATCAAACCAGTATCTTACACCCTTACACCACTGTACAACAGCAAATCAAAGTGAGGCTCTTAATTAAAAGATCTTATTTTCTCTTTCATATTTGCTAAAAAATATTTGAAGCTCTTTTTTAAAGTGCTTTTAACCAGTCAGTTTCAATGTTCTAATAATGTAAACCAATTCTGGGAAATAATACGAAAGTCTTTTAGCTGAAAAAGTCTGCAAACCACTTACATCATGAGACAATTTTCTAGCCTATTAGGATTATTCTGAATTATGAATTGAAATAATAAATAGTAACACATGTAACAACACTTGTTTCACATTTGCTCTTACAGCCTTGAGTGTCAATGTCTGGATGCATATGCTCAGAAAAATAAGAAACAAAATTGCAGCTCAGCAAAAAATATGAAAGGTGTATTTCCCCAGAATTACCATTTTTTATGCAAATAACCATCTGTCATAGCTGACTTGAAGCAGACTCACATGAGATCCAAGGAAGAAATGAGAAAATATCTGTTATGCATTTCAGTTTTGCTCATGTAGAAGTTAGTTTTTCATATATTCTTTTTCCTTGTATTGGCAAATACAGGGAAATCAGTTTGTATACTTCTATTTGAAATGTGATTATATTGATAAAATATATGATGAGGGGAAAAGATTGTTATATACTCTTAAATGTGTAACTATTTTTATTGCATCTGTATGGACAGGTGTCTTAGAAATAAATAAATATTGGTCAAACTATGGTTCTTTCATGTCTACAAAGGAAAGCTGGTGAAAATACCATTCTGCCTATCATAAATAAAGGAAGTTCTTGAACATGTGAAATACCTAAACTTATAGAAACTGAAACTTGAACTGAATAATCACTTCCTGTTGTTCCTCATATGTCAAAAAAGTGATTTTGATTTTGGTGATGAAAAGATCCTAAAATTCTTGATTTTATTAACAATTAATGATTATATTGCAAGAATTTAGAACTAAGAAAAAATAAATCATCTTACAAATAACATAAAAGCATTTTTTTAAATTATATGCTTAATACCACAAAAAGCATTATATGACTTTATGTCAGAATTCATGGCAAAACAGATTTTCTCAAATCCATGTTTACTTTATACGTAACTTGTATTGTCAGGTTTTCTTTATCTAATGTAAAAAATTCTAAATATTTTCTAAAATTGCTAGGCAATAGTTTCCCATTATAGTCTCTACTCCAGTAATTTTTGTATTTGCACAGCTGTGCCACCTTATCATCAACTTGCTTCCTAAATTACTATATCTCTGATGGACTGAGTATGCTTTACAGTGTTACTGTGGGAATAAAGATTATTATAGATGGACAAAATGATACTATAAAACCAGACTATTAAAATAGTCATTTTTATAATTGCTCAGTACTTTCCCTTTTTGCTCACAGAAATTCTTTATCTTGCAAAGAAGTCCTAAAGTGTTCAATAGTTTCTACAATGAAAAGACTATTCCTTCTCTGCAGGATGAACAAAATATGGACATATTGAAAAAGTATTAACACTTTGAATACCAAATATTTTGTTTTGATTTTTTTTAAATTGTTACAGTGATAACATATATCTAATAGAAGTTATGTGGTACGGAAGAAAATAATCATTTGTAACTATTACCTTGGGCTCAGGTCTGGTGGGCCACCGGCATTCAGTGCTGAAAGGTGTAACTTAAGGTTTTTCTCCTTCCTTTTGGAATAGTAATGGAGCTCAGTTTCATGTTTGGTTCTTGAGGGGTTAGAACTGCAAGCACGAATGGGTGAATGGAAGGGCACTGTTCCTGAGGCCAGCTGCTTCAAGTTCCTCCCCAGGTGGCTTTTATTGTTTCCAGCTTTCTTCTGTTGAGAGCAAGTTGTGCTTTTTGTATGGATTGGTGAAAGTGTGCTGCTCTCTTCTTCTCCTTCATCATCATCTTCTTCATCTTCTACAATTGAAGGGAGTCTCTTCTTTATATTTCCATTTCCTTTGAGCTCCGTCTAAAAAAGCAGATAATAAATATTAAGGTCAAATTCAGAATCTGATGTTGCAGGAATGCTTCTCTCTGTGGCTATACATATGTACATGAAAAAGATAACAAATGCATTAGCAAGGCTCTCTAGTTTCATAGCCAGTGAAGTCAATGCAGTATGTCTTAGAACCAAGAAAGATCACATGACTAGGTCTTACAAACCATGTGACACTTATATACTTTTTACTGAGGTGTACTTTCTTCTGAATGTTACTATCAGACTCCTGGTGTACCAGGGGAAAGAACTGAGGCTGGTAATTCCATTCCACATTTTTGTATGGAGCCATTTGGAATGTATAAATAGCATTTATAACAGTTCAGTTGAAGCCCAGATATCCTCTGCATCCTTAGTTATTATGACTGAAACATCTGCTGTGACAGTAGGCAGATTTCTCAGTTTATACAAAATCACATTAATGCATGAGTAGTGTGACAACGTCAGCTTCAGAACTGAGTCAACAAAAGGCATAGCTACCTCTATTAAAATAAATAAATAAATAAATAAAAATTGCTCTGTGGACGCTTGGTGTTGGACCCAAGACAATTTAAAAATTCAGGTTTGGGGAATTTATCTAAATGTTCTAAACTCCTATCAGTATCAACTTAAATATTTTACAGCAAAGGTTTAATTTTGGTGTATTTGGAGTACTTCCACTGAGTGAAAGTTTTTCTTTTAGTATCCATTGGCAAATAGTGAAGTAAAACCTTTCAGTCTGAGATGTATGAAAAGGTACAAATTTAAAACATCAAAAGATGTTTATTAAAGTATAATAACAGCTTTTTTTGGTCAAACATAATAGTCATCTGAAGGTTGATATAAAGATCAGTTACACAGGACCTGGCTGTCATGTAGCCTATATTCTACAGAGAATTAATATTATCCATATTCAAGACTTTGGCTTGAGGAATAATGTGTTTAAAATGCGCATGCCATAGTATGATATCCTAGTTCAGCACCTGGAAGAAAAGATCATAATTAATCATAAAATGGACAATGGCACAACTATCTCAGGATGCTATTTAAAGACTCATTCTGAAACCAATGAAGTCACTTGGAGTTTTTCCAACTTTGATCTGGCTGTAACTGTGTGCATGTTTCTAAGTCAAGCTTTGCAGGTTTAAAACGTGAGCAACATACCTGAGATAGCGTAGACTTGTTTGATAATTTTGATATTACCTGAAACAAACCAAAACATGTAACAAATATATATATCTGCAAAGTATTGGCTTCCAAGAGCATACAAACATCTTAACCAAAATATTTCTGTTGATATAAGAAAATAATTTAATGGTAAAAAAGAAGTATTGAATTAAACATAATGATGAACATATGACGCTCCTCAGAAAAAAGTATTGTCAGAAAATAGGTTTTGTTTATATATATATATATATACATATGTGTGTGTGTATGTATAAATATTACCTGCAGAAATAATATTTTTCTTTAATAAAAAGTTGGGTTAAAGCTCCAAACCTGTGAGTGAATATGGATTGGTAGGCATATGCTTGGTAAGGTTCAGTGCTGCTCTGATGGAATCCCATGCAGGAAGAGTGTTTGCCCCTACGTCGCTGTAGTTTTATCTCCTATGCCAGCCGAGTGCATCCATCTAGATGATCAGTGTCACATAAGAACCTACTACTAGGATCTAGAATCTCTACTTTGAATATTTTTCAGTCAGTGATGGGACTTGAAGCAAGAAGGACCAATATAATCCCATTGGAAATACATGTTTAACAACTGTTCAAGGCCGTGAAATTTTATCTTGCTGGATAGGAAGAAGAACAAAGCCAACCAAATAAATAAATAAATAAATATTCATGCAATTTTAATTAACTACTACCCATAATCTCTGCAGGAACTGCCTAATACTGTGGGATACAAATGTCCTGCTGTTTATTTAGATGTCCACAACTTGATTATAGGCAAGTCACTAAGACTGCATGCCATATTTATAGGCATACATGTATTGTAGTTCACCAAGCAGAATTTTTAGAAGTGATTTTCAGCTTTCATAAGCCTTGCATGTTGATATAAAAGAAGTTTTAACACTCATCAATTTTAAATTGAGAGCGTAGGTTTATTTTTCTCCAAAGAAGTAGAAGAGGCTAAGCTTTTCTTGAAGACATTGGGGCTTCCCAAATACAGAGATGTTAGGTACAGTTTTGGAAAATAAAAACACTCTACAATTGCCCATAAAAGTGAAGACATTTGTACTGGTATGACTACATATTTAATTTTGCGTAAGCAGAAATCCTACTCCTCAACTGCCAAGTCAGTAGCAGGTGTATCAATAAATTTAGCAATAAAACTCTAATAATTGCCAAACAGAAAAACTGCAATAATTAAGCTATGTAAATAAAATAACTGCTGTGCTCTTCCTGAGTTAGAAAAAGCGCTACTTGATATTAGCTGAGAAGTAGACCTCAGATACTGCCATCTCCTAACCTGCACTGTTATCTATACAAATTGAAGAAAGATTGTTTCCTTCAAGATTCATGGGAATAGCAAACTGGAAGGGTATTACTATGTTAAAGTTAAAAAAATAAATTAATTAAAAAAAATTAGACTTAGGAAGTACTAATGGCCCACTTTGCACATATGTTCACATGGATTAATTTACAATTCTGCCCAGAACTCTGGGGCCTCTAGGCACAGGTGCAGTATGAATGTTAAATAGCAGTCTTAATTAAAACTCCAAGCCAATCCCAAATATTAGCAGCTTAACAAAAAAGACCTTAGAAAGTATGAATTTGCCTTCTTAAGAGTTTAGAAGGGACTTTTCATTGGTACTTTGTAATGTGAGTAAAGATCTCCTCTAACTTGACATTTTTTTTATTTTTTTATTTTTTTATTTTTTTTTTTTGGCTGAGGATAACTGTTAATTCTGATTTTATGACTTGGAAATAGACACAAAGAAAATACTATATGGCTGTCTCCTGGTGTTTTGCTGGTGTTCAAACAGACCTGCTGGGGTCTTTCATCTGGGTTTTCAGCTCCAAGACTATACTAATACACTACAATGACATTTATTGCTTGTGCATCATATCATGTGCAAGTAAAAATAGGACTTTACGTCCTAGTAGTTGAAAGTTGATGAAACTAATTAAACTGTGACCAGGCGCAATCCTTGAGAGTTAGGCTTTTAAAACTCTACCAGTAACTCCCTTCTCTTTCCCTTCCTGCAAAAATATTGTTCTGTAAGAAAAAAAGAGATGATCATTGGAAGAACATAGAAAAAAACAAACTACCACCACCACCAAATAGCAGGCAGTAAAAGGGAGTAAATTGAAAGACTTCACCATTCATATAGCTTTATATCTGTAAATACATTGTAGAGTAAATAATTATGAGGAATTGTCTGTTAAAACTTTTTCTTTAGGATAATGCGCTTGTGTACCTTGTTTAGGTGTACCTTGTTTAAAATGCTTATTATTATTATTAGTATTTAATGTAAAAAGAAAGAGGATGCAAAATAGCTCATATTCTTATATTTTACGAAGAAGTGAAACTGTTAAATAGTAAAGGCAGTTGAAAGAAAAACACAGGCATTTTTCCTATTATGTGCAAGGAAAAAAAAAAAAAAAAGACCAATGTTCAATGTTAACATGAGCTGTACGAAATATTCTAAGGGCCTAATTGAATTTTTAATTTCAGCTCTTTGTCTTGCAAAACCGGTTATGAAAGTTTGTTTCAAAAGATAAAACTATAATAGATCATGCACCACAAGCAGAATTGTAACAAATTCTTCCATGTACATAGTCTGAAATCTATGGTCTTGCACTTGTTTAATATGTTAATATAGAGAGCTTAAAGATTTTTATAATTTATAATGGCTTATTACAAGCAGAAGAAGAGCATTTTCACTGCTGCATTCACTAGTGGTTTGCTGTCAAAAGCCAGTGATCTAAAGATTTTTCCAGGGTCAAGAGACAGTAATCTTTAATAAAAGAATCTCTGTGGGAACATGTAGTCAAACCAAGTTGTTAGCTATACAACAATTCAAGATGAATTTAAATTATAAAACCCTAAAACTGGAAATATAGAGACATGGCTAAATTGTGTTAATGTATTAAATATCCAGGTAAGTAATTTTGTGTTTTGGTTGCTCAAAAAAGTTTTATCAGCTTTTACTGCCTTGATTCTTATTCTTATTGCCTTCATGAGAAGGAGGAACAAAACTGAAATGCAATTTTACTGATTTGCTTGCAAGACTTGGGTCCTAAACGATTTGAATAATGCTTTGTATCTGAGGGGTCAAAAGGATAAAATACATTTTTAGGAAAGGATTTGAAATTGAACTAGAATACTAATGTTCTTAGTCAGCATTTGGAAGCAGAAAAAAAAAAAACAACAAACAAAACACAACAACAAACACAATACAAACACATTTAGAAACATTGAAAATAAGGGGGGTGGAGGGGTAGAACACATGCCATATGTTCTATTCCTTGGAAACTTATTGTATGACAATGGAAAAGATACAAATACATAATAAGGGATTAACATACCACTGAAAAGCCTAATGCCTCACATGTGTTCAGGCCTCAGTTCTCCATAATCAGGGAATTTTTCAGTGAACTAACACAAATCCTTTAAATCACAAGAGTTAGTGACTCTTAAAAAATATCTTAGGTTAAATATGATGTTTTTCTATCCACATTTACTGTGCAACTCAACACTCCTCCCTATCTCCCTTTTTAATAATAGTTTCTAGAGTTACTTCATCAGATTGTTCCTATATTTTTCTCAGATTCCTTCTTATCTCTTTTCCTTGCTTAATGGAAAGATAAAGATGACATATTTTGTGGAAGCAGATGTTTTCAGCATTCTCTGATCCTACTTACAGTACAGAATTATACTGAATTAACAGCAAAAGTTGAACAACAGATCTGTCAACAGTACTTTGTTCTATGTGACCAAATACTGTGAATTGCTATGAGCTCTTCTGTCTTCTGTTAAGTCCTTATCCTAAATCATTCATATATTTTGAACAAATTAGCCTGTGAAGCTAGCCCAAGATTTTAATAACAGACTGTTAATGGCTAGCTTTTGATAATTTTTTTTTTTTTGAAAAATTATACTTCATTGCATTCAAATTTTTTCTCATGAGCTTTCTATGTTTAACAGCATTTGTTAGAATTTTAGTTTTCATATGTTTCTTTAAAACTTGGAGGTTAATTTCACTTCAGTCATTAACAAAAAAAATATTTAAAGATACATTGATTGGCAGGATCTACCCTATTTCTTGTTCAAAATATAAAATCTGTCAGTGACACAAAAAGCAATCTCTTTATCTCCTGCCCCAAATCAAGAATTGAGTAGACAGTAAATGTGATTGGTATAATCTGTCAGTTTTTAGTTCTACATTCTTACCTCCCTCTCCCCCCACCCCAAAACAGGGATAAGAAAGTAGTATCCCACTCTGCTCTGATACACATCTTTCATAGCAAACCATGTGCTAATTTAAATAAACAAACAAAACAAAAACACGACCACCACCACCACAACAACAGCAACAAAACAACAACAAAAATTCACACAACAAAATCAAGAAGAGACTGTTAATGAGGCCAGACAAAGACAAAAGGAAGAACTGTTAAAATAGACAATAGACCTGGCACTGCTTGTACATTGTTCTGGCAGGCTGCACTTTTGGAAAAGCTTACAGATTACAGCAGACAAAAGATACAGTGGAGAAAAATTTTCAATATTCCTACTGCTAGATTACATTCATGTAAAGATTTACATAATATCAATAGAAATTACAATGAATGCCAACATCTTTCAGAGCAATAAAATTCAAAACTCTTCCTCTTCTTTAAAATACTCAGGTGTATGCCTAGCCTCATTCAACTTGAAGAGTCCAGACAGACTTATAAATGTTCGCAGGACTGGTTCTATGGATCTATCTGATTAGACTCAAGGTCAAGTTGTATAAATAGTGAAAGCGTTGATTCTAAGTTCCCATTGTTATTTTTATATTTATACTTATTTTTATACTTATTTTTATACTTATATTTTTATATATTTATATTTATACTACTTATAAAAACAAGTGTATCTAACTTCAAGCATGGTTTTTAAAATGCAAAGGTGAAGACAATACAGTGGATCTTGAAAAATATTATCCCAACAATTTTATTTTAACCTACTAACTGCCTATTTCCAAACACCTCCAAAGCTGCCTAGCTGTTTTGGCAGCCCAGATCAGTGGGATGAGTTTTGGGGACAGCAGCATATCAGGGGAGAGCTTTTAAGAAAGCCCAGCATTGTCTGGCTTTCAGGGTCAACCTTACAAAGAATAAGGCAGGGACAGGTATAATCTTTTTACTTATTTTTAAAACTTTTTTTTTTTTTTCCTCAGAAAATTTTCTCCTTAATAATGAATATTAAACTTTTTGGAAGGTTACTTGATGAGTACGTTAACCTCTAGTCAATTCTCCCAAAAGGTTTAAAAAAACAAAACAAACAAACAAAAAAACCTGAGCATACATCTGGCTCCTAGATATGTTTGGAGCTAAAACTTTGGGGAAGACAGCACTTGTACAGTAACTCGAAAGCAATTTGCATGATTTTACCCCAGGGCAAGAAGTCGTATCCTGGCATATAAAGAAATCTGCAGAAGTCCAAGTATATAAACTTGTTAAGTAAGAGAACGACCATAATTTCCTCCCCCTGAGATGCAATTTGTGTTTCATATGGACCCATAATACAGAAAAGCTGAATGTGTAGTATTTTAGAGCTCTTAGCAGCTTTATTAATCATGAAATTATAAATAGCTTAGAAACTAAGATAATATAGACATTGAAGAAGTAAAACAAAACAAAACAAAAAACCTTCAGTTTTCAAAGAATAAAACAAAAGGAAAAGTAGGATAAGTGACTCAATAACTGAGTTCTGAAGATTTGCTGAACTTGACTCAAAAAACATTACAGCCTTTCTTTCTTTCTCTGTTCTCTGTTCAGGGGAGCTCTGGAGAATGACTATGTAAAATCTTTGACTGTTGGAAAAACATGATTTAACACACTTCACATTGTACAGGATTGCTAGTTATCTAATCGTGACAATATCAAACCCATTAAAACAATTTGTATCTTCAGGTTAGGACAAATTTGTTCATTTAATTTTATTCAATTTATTTTTTTCTGAGCAAAAACTTATTTGGTCTATTTATCTTTACAAGTGTGTTGAAAAGAAAAACATAAGGACATCAGAACAGCTTTGTGGAAATGTTATTAACCCTGAATCTCATTACATTCCTATCCAACACCAAAACCTGATGTCTGTGGTCTTTCAAGACTCCAGTGATTTCCAGACTGCATCTCCACTGGTCCTATACACCCATTAAACTCCTCACAATCTTGTCAGTGTTAGATTTCTGTCATATAAAAAAGAATCCAGCAATTTCTTTACTATTTCTAATGGATTGCATAATTTCTGCAACTATAAATATGAAGACTATAAATCTATACGGACCTGTAAAATAAGCCTAGAACCAATTCTAGAGTTAACATACATATGATTTCAGACAGGACAGAAGGAACAGGCAATGACCAAAACCAAAGTTGACTAGTTAATAGCACAGTACTTTGCAACCAAATGGATTCACCCATTCCCTTTTACCCTATGTATGTATTGTCATTCTATAAGCGATAACACTTAAGCAATCAATAAGCTTTAGTATTTAGATCAAACATAGAACCTAGTAATCAAAATCAACATCCATAAATGCTGCTTAGGGTTTAGATTGGTATTCTGCTGGGTTGTAGTGTTCCTACCAGGCCTGAGACTTTTAAATAGTTAATAAACCTGTCTTTTATGTACTTTGGAGGTAACCTTAATTTTCTACATACAGTGGTATCTCCAAAAGAACAGTAACACCTTAAGATGTTAATGCAGTTCTTGCTCAGGTTACTGCATGCAATAAATGTTACTGTATATATGAATATACTGTAGTTGTGTATTTCTTAGTGAAGTCATTAAAAATGAGCTATATGGATCTATATGATTTGGCTAAGACTCTTTTGTAGGTAATTTCTGTAGCTCTGGTTTCACTAAGTGAAAGTATAGATTAAAAAAAAATCCAATATTTATTTTTATAACAGTAAAGTTTTAGATCACATTTGTACATAAATGATTGCTTTTTCATTTTGTATCTTTTCATATCTTTGAGCAGAGGAGAGTGTATATCTGATCTTCAGAGGTTCCTTCCTTCATCTATTATACAAATCTATGATCTTTAAAAATTACACTAAAAAGGTTACCAGCTGAATAAAATTGAGAATGGATTCTTGTCTCCATAAAATGCCTACCTGACACATAAGTTGCACTGATTATATAAAGTTTGATCAAAGACTAGATGATATTTAATTTCACACATTTCTGTCTTATAGGAACTTTTTCATACAAGCCTTCCTGTCATGCTTATTATATCTCCACGTAGTCTGCACCTTCAGGACACGTTCTTATAGAAAAAAAAAAAAAAAAGCAGTATTTTCCTTTAGTCTTCATTAGTCTTAAATTAGTCTTAACTAAATGATAAAAAGATAGGTTACTATAAGAATCCTTCAGAATTTGAGGCTATTTTCTGGTTGTTGCTAGATCAATGTAAAATAAAAGCAACTATGGGAAAAAAGCAAACAAACTCAAAGCAAACCAACCAACCAACCAAATAAAATCATACTGGTGTAAGATATAAGACACATTTTTTTTTTCCCCATTTTTTCCAATGTAGAAACATCATGCAGAAAAATTATAAACGTCATCATTATCGTATTGTCTTAAGGCATAGTGAAGCATATTAGAAAAAGTGTTGTCATCTAGCACGGCTTAGTAACTAAAATAGAAATATGGTTAGCTTCCAAATCAATACTCTGAAAGACAGGAGTATTTCCTGGCTAAAACTCTGTTTGACACTGTTTTATGTTCACTTCATACCACTGTCTAAAAACATCAATAAGCTGCTTTTCTAGCCTGGATTTTTTTTTTTTTTTTCAACATGTAAACCTCTGGTTAAGCTTTATAATCTGATGCAGAATGCAATAATCCCAGGAAGTGAAATGAATGAGAATGGAGAGTGTTCAAAATGACTCAAAAGATAAAATTAGAAGTAGTTTTTCCCCTCATTTAAATTTTAAATCTAATTACAATGAAAATCGTTTGTCTAAAAATATGCAATTATGAAAAAATTAATTACATATATGCATTTAATTGTATTGTTATAAATAATGTATAAATAATTATCATAATTTATTTCTCTTAGCCCATTCACAGGAGGAAGAGAAAGCCAAAAGGCTTGACATTTTGAGATGGCTCACATATATGTAATGTAGTCCCAGAAAAAAATAAATGGATTATTTTTCTCTCTTCCCCTTCAGCCTTTTCAACGTCTTTCAGGATTCAACCTTACAGCCCATCCTCTGTTTGTTTCAGGCTTAAAGTTGAAGATTTATAAAAAAAACCGCAAGAATTAATGAGAAAATTAGATAATAGAAAAGATGATCTATTGCATCAATAAACTGTAAGATGAATTTACTAACTAGAACACCATCACAGATTAGAAGAACATGAGAGAGACAAAAATGGAGAGTATAGGTGACTATATGCTATCATTTTTGAAAATATTAGAATGACTGAAGGCTATGGAAGGGAGCCTGAAACATCCCAGAAAAACAAAACAAAACAAAACATCATATTAGAAAAAAAAAACGAAAACAAAACACTATCATATTAGAAACATGATAATGAGATAACCATCTCACTGTCTTGAGGGGCACTGATGGCTCAAAGGTACCACACATCAAGTACATCAACAACTGCAAGTAAACAGGCTTTATGAGTTAACAGTCAACAAAACAGAACCTGCCTTGCACTATATAGCTCCAGGTCAGCCCTGCTCTCATGCTGAGTGCAGCAGGTAATTGCCAGGCAGAGGAAGCAGAGGATAAACTGTAAAACTGCACAGGGAGTATTGCAACAGAATCAACTGTCTGAAACTACATGTAGTTTCCACCTTAAGTAGCCAAAGATCCATCAAAACATGCTTAGTGGCATGAATACTGGTAGGAGATCTGTGAAATGTCTTGCAGAGTGTTAAATGACAAAGAGTGTTAAATGACAAAGCTCATTCCCAAACTGCTTCTCACTCACTTAAAACCAGGAATGAAGTGTAAAACGGATGAAATGCTCTATTTTCTTGCTCAGGTGGTCAAGTCTTTCTACATCTGCATGTAGAGATAGAAAGGCATCTATACTATCCCTGAAGGTTGGATGTGGTACTTAGTAAAATGGCTTAGTGGGTAATACTGGTGGTAGGGGGATAGTTGGACCAGATGATCTTGGAGGTCTTTTCCACCTTAATGATTCTATGACTTGTTCCATAGAAATACAGAAGTTGATCTGTGTGAGTGAGACTGTATGAGTGCTGCATAGTTTTGCAAAGGGGTATTTACTCTGCAAAGACGATGAAGCAAAGCAAAGAAGAAAAGATTATTATTATTATTATTATTATTATTAATAATAATAATAATAATAATAATAATAATAATAATAATAATAATAATAATAATAGTCCCGGCAGTCCCAGAGGCATGAAAGAAAAATCTGAGAAACTTTTAAGATGCAGAAGAGTGCTGAGCAGTATTGCACAGTAGCATTGATTGCACCGCAGTCCATGCATACAGGCAACTAAAAAACCTACTCCACTGAACACATCAGGGGACGTGTCAAAGTTAATTATATGTTCATGATTTTTAAGCAATTTTGGTTCTTGATAGTATGAGGTGGACATTCATTCCTATACTGTACCCTCTGAGAAGGTGAGAGGTTTTCAGACATCATATGAAAAGGAGAAATGGGAGTACAGTATCCAACAGGAAGAAAGCAACATATGCACAGCTATCAGTGACTTAGACGAGTTATCCTAATAGGAAAAAGGGAATTTGGTCTGTGCAGCTGCCAAGTGCACATGGACTATAAAGAAAGGTAGTAAGCAGGAATCCAAGATGCTTTATTTTTCATAATAATAATGCAGGTAAAGTATTAGACTTCTGCTGCTTTGTGTGATTTATTCAATTCTATATTCTACCTGTTGTGACAGCTTTTACACAAAACAAAAAAATGCTGTTGAGAGGTTTCTCATTTTGCAGCATTCATACCTGTTATGCTACAGGCAATAAACACCAGTGAGTTACACCTACATTAATAGCACACGATCATCTGCCAAACAAGCTACTAACAAAGGTGAGGGATTAACTGGAGGTATTTTGTTTTAAAAAAGCCAGAAGTTTGTTTAAAAATGCTAAGTTTTTCTCAAAGTTACCAAACCACACTGATAAATGTCAAAACAAAGCTTGTTAAATTTTCTTAATTAAACCACTCCTTTCTACACAGCTGATGAATAATATGGCTAAACTCTCTTCCTTATTAAATAGATAGTTGGGATTATTTGGTAAATCTTCTATGAAAAATATTTATTATGAAAAGCATTTTGTGATGTTTTATTGTTCTGCAATGCACAAGATAAGCTATGACCTACTCTGGAGTGGAGGAATTATGATTAAGTGAAGCAGTGTAGTAATAGTTGTTTAAGAAAATAATCATTTATTTGTATAGGTTTTATTATAAATACCTGAGAAATCAGTAGGGTTTTTTTTTTTGGCTCTGAAAATCAAACATAAGAATAAGTAATCATGTGCCTGAAGTTACTATCATGTTTTCTTACTTTGCAATCTTTGCCAAAATTAGAAGCAATCTTTTCCATAAAAACATGCTGTATTTTTTTTTTCCTTCAAAGCAATAGCATTGCAAATAAGATAACTTCGATCTGTTTCTTTAAAACAAAATACTATTTACTATGCAGAAAATAAAGATATATATATATATATATAAAATAAAAATCAGAAATGTTACTCTGCCTCCATTGCTGGTTAATAGTAGTTAATCAACTATGTAACACTTCTGACTATATTGGAAAACTGCATTAATAAATTAAACAGAGCTATATTACAATATATAGAAAAATCATGACCAAAAGGTCATTATTTCATGAAGAAATAATTTATGTTAAAAAAGTAATCTACTAGCTGAAAAACAGACTGTGGATAGGCAGACTTTTAGCTGAAATTTGTGCATGAACTCAAAATATATTTTTCTCTATGCATCTTTTTACATTGTTATTATTTATTTGCCTACAGGACCAAAACAACTAGTTGACACACACAAAAAAAGAGAGAAGTCTAGAAATAAACCAATTAAGAAATGAAGTGGAATTATACTCTTAAAATATGTGCTTAATGCTTTACTAGAATGAACCAGAAAACTCAGCCTAGAGTAGAATCGGTAGATATTATTCTTCTGAAACTGTGCCTTCTGTTTTATGCTCCAGAGCTTAAAGCTGTTTTCACCTTTAAGAACAATTGTTTTGGCCAGATTTCCCAGTAGAAAAGGGTAATTTGTTTTGTATTGCTATTAGCAACATGAACTACGTTATATTAAAAACAAAAAAAAAAATCACAATTCAAACATTAAATTTAAAAAATTCTAAATACCAGCCTCTCCAAAATACAAGCATTAAGCCCCAATTTGTCAGACAATGCCTTTTCTTTGGGGGAAAAAATAGATCCTTGGTTGCCTTTTAAAATCTATTTGTCTATTTACTTATTTTTAATATCAAGGAGCTAAGAATGTTCCCCACTGGAGGAAGAATATACTGCTTTTCTAGTGCAATCTTATTATTATTTGTTATTATGCTATTATCTCTAATTTACACTGTGGGTAGACTCCAACAATGCAGTCCTTCCCCCTGTTTTGGAGACTATTTTCATTTTAAAGAGAATAGTGTCTCCTTTTGGGGTAGGGAGAAAGAAAGCTCTCTGTAAGAGACAGAACAGTACTTTTAAAACTACCAAAGAAAAAATATATTCTTATTAATTACAAATCATGTCAAAAAGAGTTTTTAATCTTTAAGAATGTCATCTTTTCTTTTAGAAATGGCACATACTGATACTGCTCTAGTGAGTCAAAGACACATGTGCCTGTATGCTTATCTTCCTTTGGGACTTCATTACAGCTTGAGAAATGACATAGGTGTCAAGGAGGCCTCTTGCACTTTGCATCAGTCTGGCTGTAGCCAGCCTTTATTTATTTATTTATTTATTTTTAATGAGTCGTGACACCTACACTATAAACACTTCTTTGTAGACAAAAGAAATAGTAACAATAAATGGTTACCTAGCCCACAAAAATATTGTGTAATATTTACCGATTTTAAGCTTCTCATAAGATAGTTAGGAGTTATGAACATTTGTTAGTGCTCTGTCTATAATAGAGCAAGATTTCCAGGGCTCGCAGATAGCAAAATCATTTCCAGTTTCTTTCTTATAATTGTACATGTAAGAATCTTTTTCTGACTGCCTAGCTTTATTAAATCAGGTATCTGGCCCTCTAGCTGCTAGATCTGTATACAATCTGTAATATATAATGCAAAATATATGGTTGAAGGGGGTGCTGGAATCATTCTCACTTAGCAAACTATTTCATTACTATGATGTCAGAGTCACAGACCTAAAAAAAATTGCTTGAAACACCAGAATGCCTGAATTGTGTTTACATCAAAACTTCAGCTACCAAACAAATTAATTTTTCCTAGCTATGCTGAATTAATTTTGTATATTTATGAGAATGAGCTTCTCCAGCAAAATTCAGTAAAGAAAACAAAGGACAGAATACATATAATCAACACAGACTTTTTCCTAATTCACATCTTTCTGTGATGTGAATATATAAAAAAATGGTATAAAAGTCTGACAGTGTGATTGCATAACAATTAAAGTTTATACTCCTAATTCTCTTAAGGACTTCTGTTTTTAGTACTACTATGAGGAACCACTGAAACTTTATCTCTGTATTTTTGTATCTCTCCGTTATTCATTAGAAGCTGAAATAGCTACATGATTGCTGGCTCCTGCACTTAAAATCCCCCGAGCTTTTCTTTTAAATTACTTAAACAACTCTCAATATTTCTGTGACCAGATAGCTGCAGTTTCTACTTGATATTGGGAAGAAGTATGGTTACAGCTCTTTGTTTTACTATAAAGTGGAAGTTCCAAAGCTTTTTTCCACCATTACACATTACTTGGATTTTACTGCAGATGGAGCTCATCACTATATGCACTTTTAGATCTCTAAATGAGCCAAGAAAACAAAATGAAAACAAAACAAAACAAACAAAAAAAAACTTCTCATAGGAATTTCTATGTGGTAGGGTAGTTTGGAGGTTTGACACTAGGATCAGGAAACTCACGATTACTTCTGTCACTTTTTGTTCCGCTTAGCTCTAATTCAGTTCAAAGTTCTTCAGTTTTGTGTATAAAGAGTTCAAACAGTACAAGGAAAAGGATAATGGATAACCAAGACTACATTTTTTTCTGCTGCATTACATTTTAATGGTGGCTTAAAGTGTTTGGAAATCTACAACCAAAAACAGTTTTGGTGGACTGTGACTAAAAAAGCAATAAGGTTTTAGGTCAGGTCTGAAAGACACTTGTCACAGTCATGCTATTTCATGTTATTTCAATCTGTAGTTCATCTGACCCTAGACTGAAAGGCACTTGGCAAATTGTAGTGGGGAAATTTTTCATTCTTTTTCATTCTGTAGATAACATGGCTCTAAATACTACTACAGATCCATTTTCAGAACCATTAAATCATATTCAATTTCAAAATTGTATTCATGTAAGACATTCAAGGAAAAACAGAATAAGAAACTGACTTACTCAAATGAATCAATCTACTTTTTAACTATGGAAAAACTTTTCAAACCTAAAACTTTCTATAAAGCTGAAAAAGACATACACACACACAAAAGTAAAATCTCCCTATCTTAGTGTTTAGTGTCACAGCTGCCAAATTCTCCCATAGCACCATTCCCAAGACATAATGCTGTATTTAAAAGATGTCATGGGAGGAGCTGTCCTTGTTTTTATAAAAGCTGAATGTGTTTGCAGCTGGTACAATGACCCCCAGATTTGTCAGCATAAATGACCCCCAGATTTGTCAGAAAAGCATGAAGCAATACTGAGTAGTCAAGCAACGAGCCACCCTTCATAACACTGAGTTAACAGTAAGCCTATGTTAAATGGAGGATAACAGTCCCACAAGACATGAAGTTTCTAAGCCTTGCAATGCTTTGAATACTTGAAAATACCTTGGTAAGTCTATCCTGAAGTCTTTCAGCAATGTGTTATCTGAAATTTCTTGTTGGTTATTTGAGTTTTCACATTAAGTTGCTCATCGAAATGGAAAAACACCTTTCAGTTGCAGTATGATGAGAAAAAAACTTTCTTATTTTGAACATGTGAAAACATTCTTAAATATGAAGCAATCAATGTTCATTAGACTGGCACATGACGTTCTAGTAAAGGTATAATTAAATACTTTATTTGGGCACATGCTTTATATAACTGTTAATTGTTTGTAAACATTAGCAAAAAACTGACAAAATACTAAAGAAGTATGTTCTCTCTCAAATGAGGTTTTCTATAGAAAAATGAGAAGCAGAGAACATGTTCTCTGTCTATGATCTGTTCAACTGATCAACAATTCATAAAGATAATGAGTGAATTATCAAACATACTGAACAAGTGATCCTTTTAATGTAACCTATGTATTATTTCTTTACTGTGATGAAATTATGATTACAGGCTAAAGCATGAGAAACACCTTCAAGTTAACAATAGCTGCAGAGAATTTTAAAGATACTTACATCACTTTCATGGCCTTCTCTTAGATTGTATGTGAGATCATGCTGTATGTCTTCAACAAACTTGTGAGCATACTCTGGGTAAAGATCAAGCACTTCAAAGAGACCTTTGAGGATAATGCATTGGAGGTCACAGTACGTTAAAGCTTTAACGTCTGCATTTGTTTTAATAACTTGATCCCTAATGGATAGGTTTGCTCCAATCAAATCTCCTTTACCTGAAAGAAAATATGAAAACAATCATCTTGAAAATATGAATTCTTAACTACTGTTTTGAATCATAACTCTGTTTAACAACTTTTAAATTTAAAACCCATAGTTACTAATGAATTTTTAAATTAATAACATTCACAAATATACTTAAGGGCTTTCTCTGATTTTTGCAGGAAGAATGTTACATACAATTAATAGGAGGTACAAAGACTCATTTATGTACATGTAAATATCTCATTTAAGAGAGCAATCAAGTAAATATGTAAAAAAAATTACACGAGTAATTAATATCCGGTGAAATTTTGTAAGTCAAAAATTGAAGGTTATATTTCTCACTTGTTCTTTTTAGATCATTTTAACAATGACATGATTAATTGTAGATCCTCAATTCAGATTAAACCTTTACTAAGAATATGTATTATAAAATTCTTGCAAGCTCTGATACAAACTCTGCTGCACTTCATGATGTATATTAGTTGGACAAGGTAATAACAAATATATAATCCAATGGTACTTCTGCCAAGAAAAAATAATGGATTCTTAAGCCATTATATTTTCATTTATGGGCAACCGTCCATGTGTTGAAGAGCATAACAATTTTCTAATAGAAAGCTTGCATAGCATCTCACCTGAGGTATTATGTCCAAAAAGCAGTCATTGAACCAGCGATCTTCCTCTAAGGTGCAGATGTTCTTTATTGAAGAACAGTGCAATTGAGTGCACTCTTGGTGAGTTTATGGACTACACCAAACTGGGGAAAGTGACTGATATACTTGGGGAAAAGCTGTTATTCAGGGGACCTTAACAAGCCGACAAAAAAGGTCTGACAGGACCTCATGAAGTTCAATAAAAATAAATACCAAGTCCTGAACCTGGGAGGGAAGATCTCCCTGCAGCAATATGGGCTGGGGTCTGACCAGCTGGAAAACAGCTCCTCAGAAAAGAGCATGGGGATTGTCATAGACAAGAACAT
This sequence comes from Aythya fuligula, assembly GCF_009819795.1. NCBI lineage: Eukaryota > Metazoa > Chordata > Aves > Anseriformes > Anatidae > Aythya > Aythya fuligula. The sequence continues at coordinate 38,782,874 of NC_045560.1, read as the reverse complement.
AAGCCAACAATGTGCCCTTGCAGAAAAGAAGGCCAAGAGCATCCTGGGCAGCATTAGTGAGAGTACAGCCAACAGGTTCCAGGGAAGTGACATGAAACCCTCTGTATTTCACTTTTCAGACTACATCTGGAATATCATGTCCAGTTTTGGGTTTCCAAGTAGGAGACAGAGTGTTGACATACTGGATTAAATACAGAAAAGATCATGAAAATGGGAAATGAGAACGTAATGCATGAGGAGGGACAGCTCTGAGCAAGTGAAATAAAAGTGGCCCAAACCAGGACTGGGACTGGGTGGCTTTCAGAAGTCTCTTCTAATCTTACATTAGTCTGAGGTTAGTGAGTATTAAGTGAAGACTGTAAAATCTGAAAATCCACACAGCATGTGATTCTACCTGGATATTACACAGAAAGTGTTCTTAAAGAGTAAGTTAAACTAAGCAGACAACCATTCATAAAGTGATTTAAATAAGATAATTTGCTTTATACTGCTTGTGAATTTTTTGTTTCCTATTTACCTGGAGATTGTTCAACTTTCTTAAAAATGTTTATCATAAGCCCAGTATACACAGGGGTTTTCTTTTGCTCTAGGAATATATATACCTTTGTGTTCTTTTAAAATTGAAGTTAGTGTAAATGAGAACTAGTTAATTAGAACTAGCTCAAGTTAATCTGAGAAAAGCAAGGTAATGACAAAGTAATACATTTTCTGTTTGCTCATCACATGGTGTAATGTTTACATAATCAGATACATGGTAAATCTAAGAAATAATTTACTTTTACTTTTATCACCAATTTTTAGATTTCTTTGATTACATAAGCAGATCACTGGTAAAGATTAGCTATTGCTAACCATGAATATATGGACTTAGGAAAAAATATTTCAAATTTACAAAAAAGTATTTTTAAATATATTAATTAGAAACTTTTTAGGCATATAAACAGTATTAGTATAAGTAATGAATAGATAATTTGGGGAAAAAAGTTACAGCTATATTTGATAGCAGTTACAGCATTTGATGAAGTAATATTAGTCTGAAGGACACTATATTTGCTCTGGTATATGCTAACTAATACTAGCTTTGGAATGATAATCATGTAGCAAAGACTAGCTAAAAAGCTGAATATTCATTAGTATTACAGCACAAGTGAGACAACTGTACCTTTAATAACAACATTTGTTATATCAACAGAGTAATGTAGGTTGTTATTAGTAGCACTCTCTCTCTCTCTTCTCTTTTTTTTTTTTTTCTTTTAATTGGAGAACACACTCATTTATAAGGACTTATGTGAAACATCTTTTTGATAATAAATCTGGGACATATAGTCAAAATTATGAATTTCTCCTCTTCACATGTATCTTCTCAATCACTTATGGCTATTATTTTAAAACAAATATAAGATGTATGCTCAAACAATGTTGATTTTTTTCTTAAAAAGTATATTTTAAACTTCATTATGTGATATGACATTATATTCTCAAGAGGAACCAAATGGTTGTATTTAATCAGATCATCTCTTATTGTACTGTTGCTGTATTGCTTATTAGTGAGAATGGTTCAGCAACCAAAACATATTCCACTACAATTAGAATTGTGACAGAGTTATAAAATTGTTGTAATCAACATTTTCAGGAAAAAAAAAAGAAATTTGCTCTTTAGAATTTACCGTAAATTAGTAAAACAGTTTCTCATTTGGACCTATAGATATGATGCACTCACCTTCTTCTAGTATTAATTAGGTTTAAATGAAGAAGCTCCCATTCACTGGAATGAAACATTATTTCGTTGTATCATGTTTATGTTTGTGCGTTACAATTTCATTCACTTCTCTCAGAAATCCATTAATCTTTATTTTTATTGTCATTGTTACCATTATAAAATGAAGCTTTTATTAACATTTTCAGAAGTGTCTGAAAATGAAATTGTTAATGAAATCGTAATTCTAATGGAGGTAAGTCTTGACCTCTTAAGCTTATGTTTTTTTTTTCTAAGCCACATTTTATAGCTTTGATTTATGTGATCCAATTAAATAGAAGCATTCTAAAACTTCCTAATTACAAGCAAGTGTTAGAGTGATATGGACTGTCAATCTAATGGAATTAAAGTGTTATGAAAAAAATAGGACATGTATCATATTTATATTAAAACAAACAAACAAACAAATTATCAAATGAATGCTAGTAAATATATTGCAATCCCACAAAACAGGAAGGAAAGCATAAAGGCAAAAGCAAATTCTTTTTAACTCTGCTTTATAAGAATATTAGAGATTATTAGAAAGAAGAATATATTGAAATCTAAAGAAGCATTAAGATCATAATAAAATAATTCTTTTATGTTTAGAGTAAAATTTTACATTTTACTTTATCAAAATACTTCATAAACATTAACTCAGACAAGTCTAATGGTCCTTTAGCTGAAGATAAAAGGAAGCTCTTTAATAGGCATTAGACTGAAGCCTATCACTGAAATTTACAGATAGAGATGCTTTAGAGATGCTTGACATTAGATAAGCCAAAGCACTCATCTAGCAAACAACCACTAAACAGAATTTATTAGAAAAGAACTTCTGTCCTTCTTCTGTTCTAATATACTCAGATAAATTCTGGCAGCATGAATTATCTTGAAGTAACTCTTGGCAGAGCAGAGCCAACAATGTTTGCTTTTCACCAAATGGCTGTCCTACAAGTGGTGTTCATACGCATTTATTAAAGAGTGAGATTGGGCTCACATTGCTTGCTTTCATTTGAAAGCATTAGTGGGAACACTAACTGGCTACTAATTTTTGTTAACTATTTAGTAACTAATATCGAATGTCCTCTGAGGTATCAATGCTGCTTTCAAATTTTGTGGAAAGTGCCAAATTATATCAAAAGCTAGTAAGGACCTACTTACGTATAAAGGGGAGAAAAGTAAGTGCAAGAAAATCAGACTAGAAGCAAAATATTATAAAGCTAATAAAATTAATATTTAAAGCTCTGTAGGAAAAAAAAAAAAAAAAAAAGTTTAATCTAAAAGATTTAGGGATTGCCATAGCAGATTAATAGATGAATAGTCGATTTAAATCAGAATAAATTATTTCTCTCTATCTCATTAGACTACTAGGATACACTATGCCATCATTAGTATTCTGAGGATGATCGTCCTCTTTCATTAACATTAATCTTAACATAGCTGGCTACTTTGGAGGACCATTCTTTCTCTTTGAAGCTATGATCATGAGCATACCGAGAATCGCCAGCACCGTGCTGTCCTTCAGGACTTCCATGGAACCTGAGCACACAAAGTAGATTGCTTGCAGGGCATCTCCCTGACGGAGGAGGTATTCCCCAGGAGCACAGAAGGAGGTTTTGATATGCAGAGACAGAGACCTGAGGCAACCACGGCTGGCACACTCAAAAAGAGAGAGCTGCAAAATCTCCTTGTTCAAGTGCATGGTGATATCTGAACGCAGCTCATCTGGGAAATCTTTTAAAAGCTGCACCAAAAAAAAAAAAAAAAAAAAAAAAAAAAAAAAAAAGAGAAATAGGAGTGAAAATGTGAAAATATGTGCTACATTTTAATAAATCTTTACACAGATAAACACTGAGTCAGTTCATTGAAGCAAAGTATACTGCTTGCTTATGGGCAGAGCTCTGGACAGGCAAGCTGCAAGCCTACAACAACAGTGCTCTCTGTAGTCTGAGGGGATCTCATGCCTGAGCAATGTAGTCAGCCAACACTTGGCCAATTGTGCTCAGACAAGATAGTTTGTGGAGGGGAATCAAAGCATGAACACTGATGGTCTCTCCAGAGGCTGCTGCTGTTGTACAATAGTCAATGACTTTCAGTGACAGGTATAGAAGGTACAGAAACCGAATCTGATCCTTAACCAAATTTAATAAAGCTTGGATATCAACTTTTTTTTTTTTTTTTTTTTTTTTGTATCATTGAAGATCTTACTAGGTTCCTTCTGTTGCTAGGATGCTGTTAAATATCCCATTTTTTGCTGTTGTTGTTGCACACACTACAAGAAGAGTCTATCAGGAAAAGAATGTTCTCAACCCAAAATCTTTCTGCTTGTTTCCACTTTATGTGTAGAGGCCAATGAGTTTTATAATGACAGATGTAACAAGAGCTCTGAAGGGAACAATTCATTCAAATAACACTCCAGCAGAGAAAAAACATTATTTCTCCCACAGCATAGTAATACATAACCTGGATAAATCATTTAGAACAAGCTAGCAAAGACACAGCCAGAAATCTGCCCTTTGTTTTTTACTGTCATGTCACTTTCTGTAAATTAGTCAATATTTAAAAATACAGGAAAATGAATAACTTAAGCATTTATACAATATCCTTCAGGCCAAATCACTTGTTTACAGGAATGCAAAGCACAAAAGAAAATGAAGGAGGGAGGAAAAGACAGTAAAATCACCCTTCCTTATAAACAAACAGAACAAAACAAAAACAAAAACAACAAACACACAGTAGTTTTTGTTTGTTTGTTTGTTTGTTTGTTTTTTGTGATGAAAGATGAAGAGCTCACTGGGGTGTTTCTGGTATCATGCTAAAGGTTTCTGATGAGTATCTCTTCAACAGTTCTAAATTTTGAAGGACTCTGAATTTGTAATATATATGTTAATTATATTTTAATATATGTTATTAACATACTTAGAACAGATTCTTCAATAACATTTCCCTCCTGGAAATTTCCCTCCCCTCAGTTTTATTTTTAGACATGTTTTTTTTAATATGTAGTTTCACAGAAAACATGGTATCACAGACAGAAAATGATCCCCTGCTTATTACAAGTCAGCAGTCAAAACTATCAAACACACAACCCCCTCCCTAATTTGGTTACCTCATTGGAATCAATTCCATTATTGACAGACCATGTAGTTTGGAAATATTCAAGCATCCTTTGCTTTAGCTGCTGTGGCAGGTGATGGACCCGTATAAAATCCTTCAGATCCTTGGTTCTTGTGTGATAAAGGGACCATCTGGAGTACATCCTCTGAATTATGGCAGTCACATTGCCAAACACCAAGGCATGCATCAGAGCTAGGGAGGACAGAAATTAATGTGCAATGTGGAGTGACTTGTTGATTATTAAAATGTAACAGAAAATAAACACAATTTTCACAGAAAATCAGTTTCCTGATTAATAGATAAAATAAAGTTTGAGTATAAGACTCCGTGAGAAATATACAGCAGTGTTCATATTATTATTCATTTCTAGTTATAGTCATGGGACAGGATAGAGCCACATCTGTTGCAATCTAGCCAGAGTATAATACAAAATAATGCCCAAGACTATAAAGTTTATAGTCTAAAAGACTATAAGGTTTATAGTCTAAGAAAAAAGGAAACAGATATACAAATGTAGGCAGGCTTATTCAGGAAATAATTAAAAACTATTAAACAGTACAAAGACTGGACTCAGTAAACTAAATAAATTGTAATATATTTCAGAGAAATCATGCAAATAAATACAATAAGAGCATATATGAATCTAACAGGGACTATATGTAATGGAATGAGATTGTAAACAACATTTAAAGATGTATTATATTCTGGGAAACAAGATGTTAAAAAAAAAAAAAAAAAGGAAAAAGCTTTGTAATGTATAAAGTAAAAATTTGTGTAAATTAAAAAAAAAAAAAAGAAAGACACATTCAAACTGACATTCTGATTTCTTATGTTGTTTGAGAACGTCAAATATGGTGTGAAATTGTTTATCAGAAAGTCCTGACATCCAGGAGTTTGCCTGCAATTAGAGACTAATATGGAGACTAAAAATACCAGAATCAAAATTGAAGAAATACCTGCAGATACAGTGAATCTGGGTTCGTCTGTGCAGAAATGTGTTTGCTGATTATCGGTGAACAAAATTACTGTAGATTGTCTGTCATGTGGTATTGATCTGAGGTATATAATATACACATTTACAAACTGTTTATTGAAAAAACTATTAAAGAGCTTGATTATTACTCTTAAGGGACATCTAGCTTTATAGTGCTTGAAAGGAAGCAGACAGACTCCTCAGAGTAGCAAAGGAATTGGTTTATAAACAAGACAAACAAGACATTGACCTCATATGGCAATTTATAGAAGTCTAGGATAAGCAGAGAAAAACAATGGGAGAAGGAGAAGGAAAATATATATATTGATGGTTAATCATCAATTAATCTTTTTGTGGAAACAGGCAGAAAATTCCTTCTTTTAGAGAGCAGAAAAATTTTACAGGCTGAGTCAAACAATAAGGAGCTTGTAAAATGTCTAGTAACATGTCATAGCTAGTAGCTATGTCTTTATTGTGAAGGGAAGGCAGAAAAATGGAGAAAACACTGCAGTGTCATGTATTTTCACAACACAGAATGCATTTAGAGGTGATTCACTGATATGTTTAAGTCAATACAAGTCCATTAGTAAAAGAAGATAAACGAACAGCACAGAAAGAAAAGGTTCAGATGTGAATATTAGAAAGAAAAAAACATGTATAATTGCAAGAACTGTAATTTCTAAGAAGAATCAGCTGGATCAACCAAACATTGTTACTGATGGTGCAGTGCATTACTGAGTCACTAATGAAGCTTAGGCAACAAAATACAGCAGATTGGCGTAAAGTTAGATACAGGATATTATAGTAGAAATATTCACCTGCGGCTGAAACAATTCAGCCAGATGTAGCTAAACAGACTGAAGACTGTGTTTTCAGCAGAGCACTGTGTTTTAAGAATGTGATATTTACTTTAAAAAGAGGGGGCAGGGAAAAAGCAGTGTATGGATGTGGTGTATGGATGCATATGTAAAAATCACTTGTATTTTGGTCAGTATTCCACAGGCTCCAGGGTTAGGAGGTGAACAGTGTAGAGATCTCTGTGATGTTTTTATGGGCACAAATATCATAAGGAATTGTTAATATAGGAGAATCTATCTTTGCATATGTACACTGGAAGACAACTTCTACTGATGATGACAAGCTACTCCTGTCTGTGGTAGCCATTAGATTTCTTTATTAAAGAATCACAGACCTACCCTACTTTCTGTAAAATAACTATTATTTCTGTAAAATAACTATTAGAGAACTCCATTCTCTAACATGAAGTAAGACAAATTAAAAACTTCTAGGAACCATATTTCATAAAGTGTCCTTAATTTGAATAGTTATTCTAAATTACATTTTTCTTGCTTAAGGAACGCAGGAACACTTCTGATCCCAGAATTAATATTCTGTGTATCCTAGGAATTCTTGTTATGTTTTAGTAAGTACATTTTGTCTCCAATTTTGAGAAGAAATATTACATAGAGTAGGATGTTTTATCCTCACAATAATGCTTATCTTAATTGCAATTTTAAATCTATGCACAATGAGAATTAATACCAAGAGGCAGTGATGCACATTAAAGACACACATACAAAGTACTGCTATACCAAATCATGCTACCCATTCCACCTGAAATTTCATAAACTAATGACTGTTTTAAATACTGGAAAAAAACACAAACACACACAAAAACAAACAAACAAGAAACATCATTTTTTTCCTCAAGACATCACTTTTCACTAGGAAATTTTAAAATTAAATGTCAGCCAAAAATACACTTCAAAGCATGCTTTAAGAAATGAAAATATATTATATTTTAAAGTATACAAAGTAGTATTTTGTTCCTAATAGTTTTCAAAGCAGTCTGTGCTGCATGATGGCAACTCCTCCAAGTTTCCCCCCTTGGCTGATTTACTCAAATAGGGTCTAAAATACAGTTCCTCACGAAAACATCTGCAAACCAGCCTGCTCTGCTTTCTTACCTGGATACATCTTGTTACCTGGGCTGTTCCAGGTGTAAAGTCCTTCTTCTGCTGCTTCACAGTACCTTTACCTTTCACTTAGCAGTTCCCTCTTACTACATTCAGTCAATAAGTTCCTCACAATTTACTCAGTGCACAAACACATTAGATCTACCACTCAGTAATATAAGGAATGAAAAATAAATTTCTATAGCTGGATTAAATAAAAGTGTAGGATACTTTTATAGTCTACTAAGTTTTCAGAAGGTCTACTATATCAAAATGAATTAAATATTCATCATTGTGTTACTCAGAATATTGCTGTTTTCTTGATATAAATGAATACTTCTTCCTTCATTCCAACACATTTTATGTAATGAAAGCCCCAATGCAGAGACCACATTGTATTTTAAAGCTGCATAATGTTAATGTTATGCCAAAAGTAAATTAATGTGTTCCCTGCTTTTATTTTTTCCTGACATTGTCAAAATTAAAATGATACTATTGGTGGATTCATTATAATATTGATGCTCATTTTGAGGACAGGGAAAAATAGCAATAATTAAATGAGCATTTTTAATATTACTGGATGCTGCAGATATATAGTTTATAGGGTATTCATTATGTTCCTTAGTTTCTGAGTGTCAAGTTACCAATTTCTTTTTGGCCAGTTAAATTTATGCTGTAAAATGACAACCAGTGCCTTGCAGACATGCCTTTTAGAAATGCTGGGTGGTAGAAATACCTACTAGTATTTCTAGAACAATTAGGTTACCAGAGAAAATATGAGGGGGCCTTTTGTTCTTCATAGAAGTTGTGACATCTTTGAGCTATGTGATGTACAAACTATGAAACAGAACAGCTATTTCAAAATATTTATTTATTTATTTATTTATTTTTGGAAAAAGAATACAAAGAGAGCTGCAGGTACCTTCTCTCCACTGTCTTGGATTTACCAATATCTGCAGGTGCCACTATCTCACTGGTGTTCCCAGGTACCTCATCAGGAAAGTGAACCCAACAATAAGAATAGGTAATTAACATCCGTTAGAAATACAGTGAAGAGCTCTAGGCATGACAAAAACACTGCAATTTTGAAGTGAATTTGAAGCAGTGATGTGGTAAAATCTACTTATTGATAAATAAACTGCTTTGCCCTTATGGAACGCCCACCTACGGCTCACCCAACATTTTACCTTGCTCTGTCCTGTCTCCACTGCCTTTGTTCTGGGCTGGGTCCTTCAGATACGGATATACATGCAGCCAGATGCACTTTTAGGCTGACATCTTTGCCATTTTTCCCAGGGCTGTTGCAGTGACTGAACTGGAGCTGAACTTATTGTTAAACTGACTGGAACTGTGCCTGGCATGTAACCAAAATGCAGATATTCCCAGGACACACAGCTGGCCCACACTTACTCACAATAGGAAGAGTTTGCACTTTACAGGGTAATGACTTTCGTTACCATAAATTATAAAAAGCTGGGAGATATGCCTGCTTCAGATAATTTATCCAGTTTTAAACCCCACATAATATTTCCTTCTTTTTGTCAATTTAGAGTTTCTGTTTGTTTGATTTCGAATCAAAACCTAGCAAAATTTCAGCACCTATTTTACTCACCTCTACTCTGCCCAAACATTTTACATGATGCTTAGCATACATACTTACCTCCTATCAGCATTGTGCAAATGGAGAAGATCTTTTCAGCATCAGTATTGGCTGAAACATTTCCAAACCCAACACTTGTGAGACTGCTAAGGGTGAAATATAGGGCAGCTATATAGGCACTTCTGATTGATGGGCCTCCCAGGGTATTATTGTCATAGTAAGGAGACTCTATACGTTTTCCTAGCTCATGAAGCCAACCTGAAAAACAAATCATAAAAAAAAGACTGTTAAGGAATACTGACATCACGAATAACTATACACTCCATAGTACAATATGTCATTTTAAAATACTTATTTAGAAGACACTGCATTCTTCACACTATTCCAAGAATAAAAACATAAAAAGAACAGAAACTGTAAGAATTTATACAGCATATAAAGGACTGTTTCTCTAGAGTATTGTTTTTTTATGTATGAGTATTTATGATAAGAACAGGATTTCTGTGTTGGAATCAAATGGTTTTGAATTGCATATTACAAGTCTAATTAGCTAATTCACAAAACCCACTAAGGCACAGAAAAGACAAAAATCATCTCCTAATAACACTGCAACAAAAAATTCAACATTTTTTTTAACCATTAATTAATGCTTGGAAAGCTTTCTGAGATTCTAAAACTAAATTGTTATAACAATAATTACATATTTAGAGCTTTTTATATGATTCTCTTTACAGTAGAAAAGATTCAGACAATACAACACAATTTACAAACCAGAATTGATTTTCCAAAGTTGCTTCATTAAGCATTTTCTAAATTACTAATTTAATCTTTCTTTTTCTTTCTTTTCATGTTGCTAAAGGAATGTATGTGTGCTAGATAAAGTAGAATTAGATGCTACCTCACAGACATTAAAAAAAAAAGGGGGGGGGGGGGGGGAGAGAAAAGTATGATTCTTCTTTTGGAAAGGGAAAACAACCTGAATGAGCTATGAGCTGCATAAATGTAATGATTTATACAAATTGAGTTACAAAAAAAAAAAAAAAAAAAAAAAAATAAAAATCAATTTATGAGCCCACTACTGTTCTGTAAGCAGTTTGCTTGGGAGAGTGAGAATCCTTCAATCCTTCCTAGATATTCAGGTATAACCATCATAACAAAATATTCCTGGCACACAGTTTGCTTTTAGAAAAAGTAGTAGGACTTCCCCCTGTCCTAAGCTGAGAGCTTTAATAATTATGTCAAGTCATGTATGTACTGAACGTCTTTCTGAAGCTTAACATCTCTCCCAGTTCACTCAGCATATATTTCTAAATTTTGGATAAAGAATGAATCCAAGTATGAATAAGGGGAAATCCTCTTGTACAAAATATTTGCAAAAGTAGGTGGTAGATTTTAAGAATCTGACTCAGTGCTTCCAAATAGGTTGGGGAAAAAGGCCTGTAAGTATTTTGGTTGGATGGTCACACTCAAAGACTTCCAGTGAACAGCTCAATGCCTATGTGGGGATAATGACAAGTGGTGTTCCTCACAGGTCAGTATTGGGACTGGCACCATTTAACATCTTTGTCAGTGACATGGACAATGAAATTGAGTGCACCCTTAGCAAGTCTGCTCATGACATCAAGGTGTGCAGTGCAGTTGACATGCTGGAGGAAAGAGGTGCCATCCAGAGGGACCTTGAAAGGCTTGAGAGGTGGACTTATGCAAACCTCATGAGGTTGAACAAGGCCAACTGCAAGATCCTGCATCTGGGTTAGGGCAATCCTAAGCACAAATACAGGCTGGGCAGAGAAGGGATGGAAAGAAAACCTGACGAAAAGAACTGTGGGTGCTGGTTGATGAGAAGCTCAACATGAGCTGACAATGTACATTTGCAGTCCAGAAAGCCAACTTGATCTTTGGCTGCATCAAAAGCAGCGTGGCCAACAGAGCGAGGAAGATGATTCTCCCACTCTATTCTGCTCCCACAGATCTATTTTGATCCCACCTGGAGTGCTGTGTTCAGCTCTGGGGCCCCCAGCAAAAGAAGGACATGGAAGCTTTAAAACTAGTCCAGAGGAAGGCCACAAAGATGATCAAGGGGCTGGAGCATCTGTCCTTTGAAGACAGGCTGAAGGAGTTGGGGATGTTCAGCCTGGAGAAGAGAAGGCTCTGGGGAAACCTTATAGCAGCCTTCCAATACTTAAAGGGGGCCTACAGGACAGCTGGGGAGGGACTCTTTGTCAGGGCATGTAGTGATGGGACTACAGTTAAAGGCTTTAAACTAAAAGAAGGTAGGTTTAGATTGGATATAAGGAGGAAATTTTTAACTGTGAGAGTGGTGGGGCACTGGAACAGGCTTCCTGGAGAACATGCAGATACCCCATCCCTGGATTTGCTCAAGGTCAGGTTGGATGGGGCTTTGAGCAACCTGATTTGGAAGGAGGTGTCCCTGCCCATGGCAGAGAGGTTGAAACTAGATGATCTTTATAGTCCCTTCCAACCCAAATAATTCTATGACTCTATTTACCCCCTAAAGCAGACTTGTTGAGTCACTACAGCTACCACACAGGGCCATCCTCAACACTACACTCTCTTGCATGCTAGCCTACAGAGAAAGCTAAGCCAGAAGGACTGGGTAATAACAGCACAAGATCTAGTCATGCCTGGTAGAGAGCATTGATTACAAACAGCTATTTTGTATCTGTGGCTCCCAATTAACTAAAATGAAAGAAAAGCAACATAACTGAACTCATGCTGGCAACCCAGCTACAAGGTATGTTGTGAGGTGTCAGTGTCAGTGTGTACAGGCAGTAATCACATGGGGCAGGCACAATATAAGATGGTTGAATTTAATTGAGAATTGTAGCAAATAATTAGAAGTGTCTATGCATCAATATCTGCTGAGCTCTAATTGGCAACAACTTAAGCTGCTGCATACAAATAATCAATACTGTAAGGACTAACACCGCAGAAACTTGAAGCAAGTAAGTCGTTCCACAGTTATTGTGGCTATATTATCAGGGTTGCACTGACTAGTCTGGTTTGGGTCCTCTTGCTGCTCCCTTCCAGTAGTGTAATCTCAGAAAAACATAATTTCTCCAACAATGATATGGCCCTTTATACAGCTGATTTCACTCCTTTGCCTGTATTAGAGAATGTAATCCCATACATTAAAGAGTAGAAATCTAGCAAAATCCCAAAATACAGAATCTATACAAAATACAAAATGTAGCAAAATACAGAGAGTAGAGCTAAGAAAAGTCTATCTAAACATAATATACAGAAGCACAATTGTAGATTTCAACTTCAGGTTTTGAAAATATTCTAAAAGCTTTGAAAATATTCTAAAGCATATGAAGAACTTAAAAATTGACACAAATTAAATATGTTATTTTAAATAACTGTAACTGATGTGTGGATACTGAAATAACGTCCCTTAGGAAAAAATCTCTTTCCTGGGAAGGTTCTAAAAGCCACCGATTCTTGGCCTTTTTGTTCCCACTCTTCTGCCCTTTGTTACATGATTAATTTCACATTCATTGTTAGAAAGGGTCATATCACAATTTATTTCAAGTAACTTTGTACAAAACAGTACCAGCCTCACTTTTAGGCAACTACATTACCTTTGTTAGCCAACAAAGGCAAATGAGCCTGTTCTTTAATTGACAGATACACTTAAACTTGCTTCTCCTTTACAACATACTTTATGTTCAAGGCTATTAAGTTAAGAGAAAAAAAAAAAAAAAAAGAAAACCCTAATAAAACATCATCGCAAAAGATCCATTATTAGTAACTGAGACATGGTGCCAAAATATGTGCTTAAAGTGTATCAAACAGTATAAATCTCTATATGAGTTCAATAATAATTCTACTAGTGAAATACCAAATACAATATAAACATTTTACAGTTGCAAACACACACTTCTAGCTAAGGAAGTCTCATTGTTACTCAAGAATAGTTCACCACTCTGTGCCCAGTTCTGTGATGTAACTTAGGATCAGGTGAATAAGCTTAATCGGTAAGATGAATGACTTATCATTGAGCTACAACAGTAACAATTAGCAAATGTTAGCAATTGTTAACAATTTCTACAAAAGGCTTGCTATGTAAAGAGAAGTCATTTGATAACTTTCATTAAAGAGATTTGAGAGACTATGAGATTTGAAAGAGAAATGCAAATCTTAAAGTGAAAACCAGATAAATATATTATTCTGATCTGTAGGTAAGGACATGATAAACAGCTTCTCATTTCTATTTTATCTGTTAAAGATTATTCTAATCAGGACCTTTTGAAGAAATGTTACAGAATTAAGTTTCAGCCAGAGTATATATAATGCTCCAAGATCTTCCAAATCAGTTATACTTCTGAGATATTTGTTGATAGCAAAATATTTTTTCCTGGTGGAGGTAAAGACAAGAAACTGTTGTCTGTAAATATTTTCATTACCCGATAGTCGTGAGAACAGAAACAATGCCTTTTGATTCCTGTAGGTAACAGCTCTCAGCAAATTCTCTGGCAAACTTGGGTAATTAATTTCTGCCCTCAGGGAAGAAGAGAAAAAATAAATATACCTCATAGTCAAAGAGGGAGCATCCTAGAATTAAGCATTATGAAACTTGTCTGGTTCTCAATTAGCATTACCTGGATATAGATCTATGACTTTGAAAACATATTAAAACATCAGTTAACATAATTAAGAGGGAAAAAGGGAAAAAGAACTCTTTTCAAAGGGAAAAAGAACACCTGTGTAATCAACTCCCTTTAGAAAAGTCAGTAGCAATTGGTATCCAGCTTCACTAGGCTACTTTTTATCTCTATCTATCTATCTATCTATCTATCTATCTATCTATCTATCTATCTTTTGTCTATATCTGGGAAGTGTTCACTTACCAGAAGAAATAAACATGAATTTATGCATTTGTAGATGATGTACTTTACAACTATCTGTAAAGCACATTATGTCACTTACAAGACGTTCAGAAACTCAGTCTTCCCTGAGTTTTGTGCTTGCACTTTATAGAGCAGGTAAGTCACTCCATAAATATAGATTCATGTTGTACTATTACTTAGATTTTCCTTTTATGACAGACACTTAATATACCGAAATTTTAACTATGTTATGTGGTATTTAATTTAAGCAACTTAGAAAATAGTTGCATTATCTAACTAATTAATTACTAATACAATTTATTCTACAAAACAGTTGTTTTTTTTCTTTCTTCCCCAGTTAGAAAGTAAACCAAAACTTTCTTATTTGTTTTGGACTACTGCATCAGGAAGTGGAAAAAGGTATGTTTGAAGACTGTCTCTCAGAGTATCCCCAAACACCTGAAAGCAGGAATGCTTCCCTCAAGATCAAGTGGTCATGATGCTGCAACAAGGGTGGGACAAACCTTCTCTCAGCTGTGGCTGAGAGAATAATTCAGAGGGCCTTTCCCTTTTTGCTAGGAAACAAAGGTAGGGAGGCCTATCTCCCCCTTCACCATTATCTTTTTATCTTTAAAGAGTATTTGAACTTCATTTATGGCCAGAACATATTCATTTATTGGCTCTTTCATCCAATAAAATAAACAATGTTATGTAGTAGGGAAAGGGAATATGTTATGAATGACTATAGGCCATAACCTATATTCATAACCTAAAGGTCCAGTATGGGTTTTCTTTAAGGGCTATGTTTCAGTTTCAAGAATATTTTTTCTGATTCAGCTAAAAAACTTTTGGGCTCTAAATGAAAATACAAAAAAAATGACAGTGGCTTTATTAGATGCTACTTATACTTTATATTTCTACAAAACCACACCTGACAGACTTGACTATAGAACAGACTTACACTTTATAGAAAAATCACAAGTTTATCATATTCTAAGTGCTCATTGTTGTAATTAAAACAGTAGAATTGATCAAAGGATAAGAAAAATGGAGTATCTTGTGTGTGTCTTGAGTGTATATTGAAACTGATAGTTCATGTGATTTTATTAACACACAAAATAACAGCAGTCACAATCCCAGAACTGTACCTTGTAACATAGGAAATATAAACAGGCACCCAAATAGTAAAATAAAAAAAACAAAACAAAAAACCTTTTAACACAGAAGTTTGTGTATGTTATGCCTGCTAATCTAAGTAGAAGCAAACAGTTTGAGGTTAGTAAGGAAAAAAAAAAAAAGTAGACAAGAAATTATATCCTTTATCAATGGGATAAATTTTTTAATGAAAACAACCATGTGCACTGAGGGGTTTCCCACTGCAGCAGTCCCTGGTCACTACTGACAGCTCCTTATTTCAGATCTACAGCCAGGAAACAAGGAGCTGCAGGTGTGCACAGGAAATCACACTAGCTCTTTATTATAAAGTTTTATACTCGAATCTACAAAAGATATCTCATATTTCAATTTATAATGGTCAAAATCTGTTGCAAAGATCCCTCCAACATCAGTGAATCCAAGATTTTAGCCCATATCTCTACTGTTTCCATGTTTTGTTGGGCTAAAAACAGGCTGCATAGCCAGGCCCAAAGAGTTGTGGTGAATGGAGTTAAATCCAGCTGGAGGCCGGTCACTAGTGGAGCCCCCCAGGGCTCAGTACGAGGGCCAGTTCTCTTTAAAATCTTTATCAATGATCTGGATGAAGGGATTAAGTAACTCAGTAAGTTTGCAGATGACACCAAGTTAGGTACATGTGTCAATCTGCTCAAGGGTAGGAAGGCTCTGCAGAACGATCTAGATAGGCTGGACCAATGGGCTGAGGCCAAGTGTATGAAATTCAACAAGGCCAAGTGCCGGGTCCTGCACTTGGGGCACAACAACTCCAAGCAGCGCTTCAGGCTGGGAGATGAGTGATTAGAAAGCTGCCTGCCAGAGAAGGACCTGGGAGTGATGGTTGATAGTCAGCTGAATATGAGCCAGCAGTGTGCTCAGGTGACCAACAGCATCCTAGCTTGTATGTGGCCAGCAGGACAAGTGATTGTCCCCCTGTATTCGGCTCTGGCGAGGCTCCACCTTGAGTACTGTTTTCAGTTTTGGGCCCCTCACTACAAGAAGGATATCGAGGTGCTTGAGTGAGTCCAGAGAAGGGCAACAAAGCTGATGAGGGGTCTGGAGAATAAGTCTTATGAGGAGTGGCTGAGGGAGCTGGGATTGTTCAGTCTGGAGAAGAGGAGGCTCAGGGACAACCTTATCACTTTCTATATGACAGGAGTACTCATACTTCCAACCCCACTTTTCTTAACTTTTCAAATAGAAAGCCCTACAACCTTGAAGATGTCATACAGCTGCACGTTCTAGGACTGTGTAAACACAGCTGCATCATGTATGCCCAGATAGCACAGTTGTACAATAGTAAAAAATAGGGCATGTGTCCTTGCTTTTCATGAACCTATGCTGACTGAGCCTGATTACCTGGTTGTCCCACATATGCTGCATGATTCCATTCAAGATGACATGTTCCATTACCTTTCCTGGCATCGAGGTCAGGCTGACACACCTGCAGTTCTCTGGGTCCTCCTTACAACCCTTCTTATAGATGGGCATCACATGACTAGCAAGTCTCTAGTCATCTGAGACCTTTCTGGATGACCATGACTGCTGATAGGTGATGGAAAGCGGCCCAGCAATCACATCTGTCAATTCCCTCAGCACCCTTGCATGGATCCCATTTGGCCCCATGGACTTGTGACAGTCCAGGTGGAACAATAGGTCTCTAACTGTTTCCACCTGATATCTTTGCATCTATCTCATTTCTTTATCAAAAACATCTAATCAATGTTTATAAATACATGAAGTGTGTGAGAAAAAGAGATATAGCCAACCTCTTTTCAATGGTTCTTGGGGACAGGACAAGGGACAATGGCCAAAAAATGGAGCACAGGAAGTTCCAATCCAATATGTGAAAGGAAATCCAATATACAAAAGAAAATCCAATATGTGACTTCTTCACAGTGAGGGTGACGGAGCACTGGAACAGGTTGCCCAGGGAGGTCGTGTAGTCTCCTTCTCTGGAGATATTCAAGACCTGTCTGGAGGCCTACCTGTGCAATTTGCTCTAGGGAATCAGCTTTAGCAGGAGGGTTGGAGCCGATGATTTCTTGAGGTCCCTTCCAACCCCTATAATTCTGTGATTCTGTGATTTATTATGGACCAAATAATAATGATAATAATAATAACAATAATAACAACAAACCACTGGATTTGCAGATATGTTAGATGAAGTCATAATACTCTTCTAGGCTTTGGGAATTTTACCTTTGATTTTATCATCTATGCCATCACCAAGAGAAAGTTTGAACTTGGACACTGAGCAGTCAGAAAAGAAAAATAAAGATGAAAATAGAAGGCCCATGTATGCTCTGTTGTTTCATAAAGCTTACAGACTCAAGATACATTAATTTCTTCAATTGAAAGCATCTGATCAATTTTGAAATGCCTGCCTCAAATTTACCCTTTGTGGACATATTGACTAGTATTTTTCTTGGACTTTGGTCTAGAGAAAACCATCTCTTTCCCTAGAACCTTATGAAAAGTTTTTAAACAGTCAGGAAACATGCAATGAGACAGATGTTTTAGGCTTTTGAAACCCAAGGAGCTTTCCAAACTAAATGTGTACTCCCTCTGGTAGCAGCGTTTTTAGATACAAGCTTAACCTTTGTCAAGTCTACTGAAAATGAATTTAATTTGAAAAGTGACATCCTATGGAATTCTTTTGTAAGGCTGACTAATACTCTTTGTAAATAAATTGGCTGTTGTATTTCTAATTGAATATAAGCTTAGAAGCTATTGTACAAATAATTACATTTTGTAGAGCTTTAACTCATGTAACTAGACAAAGTCATAACAAGATATTGACCGTTGTACTCACTGAAAATGAAGCTTTCATGGTGCAATAAATATTCAACGAACTTAGTAGTTTCAGGATGAAGAGGTGCTCAATCAAGGGATTAAAAAAAAAAAAACAAACACCAAAAACACAACACACAAAAAAACAAACAACAAACCTAAGATCTAAGTACAATATCACTAATAACAACAAAAACACAGCTGAACGCACAGAAGTGCCAAAAAAATGACAATTAAGTTTTAATTATTTGACAAAACTCAACTCTAAATTGACTGTGAGAAGGCTGCAAATATCATTGCTTATAGTAAGAAAGTAAATTTGTATATTCTTGTGATAAAATTGATGTGCCTTTGGGAATACTGGCAAAATTCCTCCATGGGAAACATTTCATCCATTTCATCTCTAGTCATCAACAATATTTGGTCTACATGTATTAAATAATTAATATTTTCATTTAAGAAAGCCACAGGTGCAAGGAGAGAGACTTTATTCAAGAGGAGCCTTTAATTCAGCCCAATGAAAATACTATAACATGTTCATGGATTATAATACCCTTTCCAAAGTTTCTCTGGTTGATCACTCCAGGAGACATTCATAGCTTGTAACTGATAAAGAAATATTTTTTCTTTACAATGAAAAAAATGAAAGATTTACAATGCTTGTAATACTAGCATTTTGTAAAAAACATTGTCAGAAAGACACCTTTTAAAAAATACTTGTTTAGTGAAGCAAGAACAGGCTGAAATACTGTAGCTTTGCCACCTAATGCAAAATGCTATGTAAACACTGCACAAAGCACAGTGTACCTGAATTACCAACAGCTGCACACAATTCAAGCTCCAGATTCTTCACAAAACTTCATCACGTGCTTGCATTAAACATTAACATTACTAGATGATGAAATCCCAACTTATTTTGACTGCAAAATAAAGTTTTGCTCTTTTTCTGCAGCTTTGTTTGTCTAGACAATCTCCTGGGGACCAGTCTAGACACAGTACCAGAGTCAGAACCTCAGATATTTCTTAAGGTGCAAAATATAGATAGTTCATGTGAATTAGTTACTTACATTTTTCCTTCAAAATGTGGATAAAAACTCTCTTTCCAAAGAAGTTATTTCATGTCTACAGCTACAGAGCATTCTGGTGAAATATGAAAGAAGAGATGGGACCAGGATGGGTGGAGACAAGTCTTTTTGAGCGGAGCTCCAAGACAGTCTCCAAATGGTTAGTTGGTGCTCTGCATAACCCTAGAGGTTAATGCCGGACTTTTCCTCCATTTGTCATGTGCAACGGGAACTTGATTGATGAGCTTGCCCTGTTTGGTGGGCTGTCCAAGGCTGGCTTGGCAGGCTTTGGATGGCTTGTCACTATAACCTCAACCTGTGTTATTACTTTGCTGCAGACTATGTCTCTGGGGCACTCAACTGATATTCTGTAGATGAATAAACAATCCAGAGAGTTAGACAGATCTTTTGTTCATGATGTTGAGGAACTCTCCAATACATCTTTGCCACAGTCTCCTAGTATAACACAAATATAAATATTTCCTTTACAGTAGAGATGTGTTTATTCCAAGATCTGACTCTATTACACATAAGGTCCTGTTTTAAGATCTAACTAAACAGATTTGCAAAGAACATATTTCCCTTAATATTTTATATTTCTCTAAATATTTTTGCTTACTGTTGCATAGAATCTCCAGTGTAAAAGGTAAGTGCACCTGCATTCCTGTAGAACATAAGTTGCTCAGTCTCATTTATCAAGTAGATAAATGTAGAAAAGAAACACACTGGATACTCTTTTCCGTGGCAAGCATGCACAGATCTTCTCTACAGTAACTCGTCAGACGGCTATATTTAGATACATGGGAGATTTATATCTTTCTTGCTTTTGCAAGCCAGCGGTTTTTTCTTCTTCCACACTTCATTGAAAAGATCAAATGGGGATGTCTGCAATATCCACTTTTGTGACAGTCAGTTAATATGCAAAAAGTACTGTATATATCTAAATATTTTAATGGAACTATTTTATTTTTATTTTTTATTTTTTATTTTTAACCAGCAAAGGGTATTGATATAGCTCTGATGCCATTGATTTATTTGCAGTGAAGACAAATGACTTTATTCTTAATTATCCTTGTTCACCAAGAAAAAAAGTTTGTAATAAACTAAAATAATTTTTTTTTTTTTTTTTTTTTTTTTGTCATCTCATATAATGTTCACTTAATTTTTAAGTTATAGGTAAAACATGCAAGGCTAAAAATATAAGTAATTTAAGAAATAAAATTAAACTCTATCACTGGAAATAAATAAATAATTTGTAAATCATCTACTTTTCGAAGAGTCTCAGCATTGAGAGTCTCAGCATTGAGAACATTGCTGTTCCTTAGGCATAGTGAATGCTAGTCATTTTCTAGGCTATCAAACACCTTGCAGCTAAGTGTGGAATTAGAAATGTTAGTGTTCTTAGTTCACTCAGTGAAAAGAGCATGTTCATATATGCCCTCTTTGCTTCTCTGTGCTCCATCAATCTGTACCCATCTGTTAGAGCTTTTCTTATCTCATATTTAGAATTTAATACCCTTTTGAGCAGCCTTTCTATTCTGTGTTAATTGAGCAATGGAGACGAGAGGGTCCTGACCCATAACTAGGATCCCAGATGCTGTTCCAATAAAATTAACGGTTCTGACACTTTTTTTATGTTGTCAGCTGAAGTGTTAGGAACCTGCTTTGCAGTTTTATATGTTCAGAGTCCAATTTTTGCAGAAAAAGGTTAGAGCTACTACAGGTGATATGTTCCTCTTTCTTTTAAGAAATTATTACCCTCCTCCTTAAGACAATATGAATCACACTAAAATGAAACATTTGTTATCAAAATATGAAAAAAAATACCCCCCCAAAACAAACAAACAAAAAACTTAAAGAACATCAGGTTTTAAGCTGCCAGCAAAATTGTGGATCTACATGTATGCAGTGTGCCATAGTCTAATTATGTAATTCTTATCATAGTTGGTAAATTAATTTCACCTCTGCCCTGATGTTCTCATCTGTTCAGTTCTCACCACCAAAGAAACTCAAGCTAGAGTCTTTCGACACTTCATTTATATGACAATTTCTTGTTCCTGACAGTGAGTTTAATATACTCACTTGTGAAACAGAATCTGTAAATAGACTCTCCTGGATGCAATGACAGAGGTAGTCTATACCTTAAAATCTCTGTAAAACAAAGAGATACTTATTTGCAACAAGAAGATCACATATTTTATAAAAACAGTGAAGAGTGCTACACTCTGTGCTACTACTGCCTGTTAGCTAGTAGTCTGCAGTAAGAGTTATCTCTGCTTCTCAAAGCTAACTAATACAATTGTCAACCCTGCCTCACTTCTGCCACTCCAGCAATCATGGCAATTTTCAGCAATTTCTATCCATTTAAATGCAGCCTCCCAACTTTACAAAACAGGGGCAGATGCCTCAGCACATAAATGTTTCCTTGAGTAAATCTAATTACAAATGAAAGGATTAATTCAGAGTTGCAAAAACACCATGCTAGTTTTCATATGGCTACCCAGCATAATCACATGGGATGATATGAGAGTAAGAGGTCAATTCAGGTCATTACAGACTGTTACAGTGTATGTGACCTCCATTTCTCCTTGTCTTCTACACTAATAGCATCCATGTTAGTTAGGTAACAGCTAAGTATGCTAACACTCACCACAATCCTATCCTTGCTTGCTTCATAGATTCCACAATATAATCTAAATCTTTTCTTCTGCATTCTTACCTAAGAAGCCATTCCATTGCTTTCTTTGGAACAATGCTGCCCTAACCAGGCAGTCATATAATAAACACTACACTAAATTAACACACTGATTCTATTAACGCAATGTTTCTATTGTTTTACATATCAACTAGTGTTACACAGAAATCCTTCATTTACTCTTGCCTTCTCTTAATATTCTAATCCTTGAATAACCTAAGTAACAATAATTTCAATATGATTTTTTCTACGTATCATTTGAATGAAGCAAGTTGAGATCCAAATACAGTGAGCTTTTGTGAGGGGGTACAACAGGGGGTACCTCACTCCAAGGGTATATCTTAACATCATAACAAAACAAGAAAGCTAGCGTGTCGATGGGAAAGCACTCCATGTGTTTAAAGTGACAGTTCTGAGACTAAAACACCCATATCTACAGACCTGAGAAGTCATTTTGAAGGGTGTGATATAATCCTATGCGTTGGCATTTTTATCTATAGTTATCTTACATCTGACAATGAAAAATGATTTGGTATAATTAGGTATAAGTTTTTTTACAGAATCTGGCTTGTGTAAAATTTTATAGAATGTAGAATGTCATGACCTCACAATCTTTTTTTTTTTTCTTTTTTTTTTTTTCTGAAAGTAGTTACTAGTTCACCTTAAACATTGTCAACCAAAGGTACAAAAGAAGCATGAAGGTCAGTTAAAATGGAAGAGAGTCTGGAAAGAAAAGAGTCTTGAATAATTTCTTCATTTTTATATGGAAATTATCTTCTATTCTGGTAACAAGAAAACCCTTCTTTCAACAAACTGTTGCTCTGCTGAAGGGCAGAAAAAAAGATAGATAAATAGAAAGTAGGAATATACATAAATGACATTTCTAGATTAAAAATGTAATGAATGTTTGCACTGTAGAAAGAAAAAATACAGCAGGCACTATGGGATCACTATGGAATACAATATGACATTCTAAAACGCTAGGGTTTCTACCTAAAAGATGTGGCTGATAGAGGCAGTCCAGTCAAATAAAATGCAGCTGCTGAAAAGGTTTCAAAAAATGTTGTGAAGACTTCCCATTTTTAAGTTGGATTGAGACATACTAATTTTAACAACCAGGCCATGGTCTTTGAAACCAGAGGTAGTAACTTCTGAGAAATTTTAACAAAACCTCCTACTCCAGCAATGTGTAATATACACTAATGTTTTAGCAAAACAGTACAAAGTTCTCCATGAAGTGTAGTGTAATCCCATAACAAGATGTCCAAAGGAGATGGAGGAGTCTCCATTCTTGCTAGCTTTCATGATTTGAGTGGAACTGATTTGATTAATTGCTGATGATAGTCCTACTTCAGCCAGCTGGCTGAACTAGCTAAACTCCAGGGGTTCTTTCCAGCCAAAACTCTATGATCAGAAGTACAGCATTTAAGCATAAAGAGTCTGATGTAATGACTGACTGAGCAATGTTTTTATACAGAATATTTGCAACTTTTAAGAAATTACACTATACAATATTTCTGTTACAGAAGCTGTGTGGAAAGATCATGGTGTTATTTTGCCTCTTGGGACTATTCCCTCATTGGGTGTATACTAAGCAGATTTTCCCCCTGTACATGGCACTGAAAATTTCTATTACACTTGGAGATAGCAATAGTGTAATTTCTATTACACTTGGTCCAGATGCAGTTTTTCCACTGAGATAAAAAATGCTTTGTGGAATTAATGTAGGTAATCTGCAGTTAGACGCAGCAGGGCATTTTCAACTTTGTCAAACATCACGGGCTTCATCCACACACCAGATTTTTACTTTTCACTTAAAAATTGTACAAAATTTTTGTCCTAGGTACAAAACCTTGGAATTGTATTACTGAATACATAAAAACCTCATAATCCTTTTAATAAGGTACTTTAATTCCTATCTCGTCTGGACTGAAAATCCAATGGGGTATTTCAGTCCTGGGGTATTTTGTGATTGCTAAAATGGTTCAATCAGAAGGCAAGGTTTGGTATATAAAGGAAAAGGTAGTTTAATCAAGAAACTGAACCTGTAGAAAAGAACAGCAGGGAAGAATGACAGAATAAAACTTACTAAGGCTCAAAGCAGCTGAGATTAACAAATTAATGTTAAACTTTACAGAAAGGAAATGTTTCAGTTCAGTTCAACAAGTGGTTTGCTACAACTCTGTCAAACACAGAATGTTTTGGGTTTTCAAATGCAAAATTGAATGATTTCCACAAAATTAGATTTAAGGTTATATTTAAATTTAAATTTACATTGTAAATCCTGACAAGGTATGGTATATGTAGGTCTGAAATGTGGGATGCTTGTTGATTTAAAAAAAAAAAAAAAAATTTCCTAAAATGTATGTATTACTTGTAAAGCAGGAAGAAAAGTAGGGCCACATTTTCAGATAAACCTTTATGAGACCTATATAGGTAGGTCCTCACCTGGCACAGAACGTGTTTCCACATGAATTTCCAGCATATGGTGAGGTGATTATAAGTGTGAGTATAAACCTATTTGTGGCAGTTAAATTTCTCTATGTCTATTCTAAAAGTCTGACAAACAAGTAAAAACAAACAAACAAACAAACAAGCCAAACAAAACAAAATCAACCTCTGCTCATATTGTATGAAAAATTCTACTTCTAATTATATGCAAATAGGAAAAGGCTGAATTTTCTCTTCAAAATCTAGATGAACTTTCCCTCCCTAATCCAAAAATTTCCCTCCTTATACCAAACTGTAAAACAACCAGATAAAAGAAAAAGATTTCTTACCATAAGTTTATTTGAATCATGTCACAAATCTAGTATTCTACACTGGAATTATTTTAATTATTTATGTATTTATCACAATTTAAAGAAATATTTCAAAGTTGTTTTGAAATGACTAAATACATTTATTCACTATAATTTATTCATGATTATAATTAAACTATTTTAGTTCTTAGAAGAGGAGAAAGTCATTCTCATTTCATATTTCTTTTTCAACTGTGTTAGGCTATTTTATCACTGGTAAATACTTCAATATTGTGGTACTTCCTTGTTTTTGTTTGTTTGTTTGTTTTCAAATAATATACAAGGTAATAAATGCAGTTTGTGATTATCTGTGAGATGGGTGCTTTGAAAATTGTCATGGCTTCAAAGTCTTCAAAGTCTTGCTTTATCCAATTAATATATTCATTAGTCATATATCACAATCCACAGGTTAATTATTTTATGAAAGCGTTGCAAGAAATAACCCAAATGTAGAGACGGAGTCTCTAAGACACTGATGGCCCACAATACTTCACAAGAATGGCAGCCATAAATCATTTCCTTCATATACTAACTAGAAATTAATTTTCAGCCAGATTATTTAACTCCTCCTGATATCCAAAATAGGCAAACAGATGTATGTATATATACACACAAACACACAAAAGGACCTTCAATACAATTTTCCCAGGTTATACAGAATTATAAATCATTTTAATAAATTGAAAATGTTAGCACTTATGCAAGATACAACTGTATCTTTTATTCCTTTTCTTAAAACCAGCCCTTAAAAATTAGAAAGGACAAGAGTTCCAAAGCAATAGATTGTGTGCAGATGAAAAGGAGATTAAAATCAAACATTCAGGTACAGAGATGGGAGATTGAGATGAACAACTGATCATGGCTTGTGAATGATGTCCTATGCAATTCAGTCAGCATAAAGTTTATTTTTCCCTGCAAGAATTCATAAATCTACACATGCCATTTCTAACCTGATGAATGTGTGTGTTTGGAGCAGTGAAGCTAACCCAATATTTTATTCTAGAATACAGATTTTTAGCCAAGTGTCCTAGATATAAAAAGAATAAAAACCTGAAATGAGAATGGAGGTATTCTATGGAAATGTAAATAAGTGAAGAATGACATGTTTTTAAAGCTTCTCCTAAAGTGAACATACCTGAATTTGTACAAAAGTACAAAAGTAAATATTTATTTATTTATGCTCTAATAACCCCCTCCTTAGTCTGGGTGTTATAAGTGATACTGTGGGTGGAATAACAAAAATTTGCAGATGAATTTCTGGTGGTCAGCAAGGAAATTTTGGAAGACAATTACACGAATTATACCTGACAACTTTGACTGTCTAAGGGAAGCAGCCTCCTGACTCTTGGCCTTCTCCTAATCTTCTCGCTACATTCAAGACAGGTGAGTTTCAACAGCTCATATGGCTCCCTCAGAATATAATCTGTTTCTTATAGCAACAGATCTAAAAGTCTTTTCTTATATTTGTTAGGAATTTGAAAGGGAATTGCATATAATAATTCAAAACCACAGATACACAATAAGAACCCTTATCTATACGTTAATCAGATAATTGTTAAACATATAGAAATGAGCACCAATGCATTGAAGTTAAAGGAATTACAGTGGTAGGATCAGTCAGGAACCTCAACACAGCTGAGCATCTATTCTGTCTGTCAACTGAAAATTAATCTTATTTTTACAGATGGCTGAAAATCATGCCGTGTGTCATGGTAACATCTGTTTAACCCACGAAACAAGTGAGGAGAACAACATGGAATGTAATAGCAAAGAATTTAACAAAGCTTTTTATCAGACATGTTTTTATCAGATATGAGTTAAGCTGCTGCACACAAAGTGACTGCTTTCTGAGGAGGAAAAGCTTGCTGAGGTAAAGATCTCTAGCACCTCAAGGCTGTGTCCACAATGACTATCTTCCAAATACCCCACATAGTCAGTTAAAATATCAACATAAGAGCTATGTAAGAGATATTGAAGATCTAGATTTTAACACTAGTAAATACTTCATCATGGCAGTTCATCAATAATATCCTCACCGTCCTCCCTCCCCATCTTTCTCATTTTGCCACAACATGGCAAAAAAAAAAAATAAGGAGGAAAAAGGGCTTACAATTGCAACCACTAAGAACAAAACACATATACTTTTCTGTTCTGTGTATTTTCATAGGGAGAACATTATCACTCCCATTGCCCCAATCCAAATGCAAATTAAGCACCTTATTTATTAAAATTGGCCAGAGGAAGAGATACAGAGAACCAAATGCTGCTCCCACTAAAGTCAATGTTGTGAGATCTGGGCTATGGTGCATATCTGATAACACAGCAAGGTTCAAACTACTATGTTACAGCATTACAGTTTAAAATGTTGGTTTCCAGTGTTAGCAAGATCTTGGTCTTGAATCCATGACACAAGCTTTCTGAGCTTTTTTTTTTTTTTTTTTTTTGCTTTTTTTTTTTTTTTTTTTTGCTTTTTGCTTTTTTTTCCCCTCCTCCTCAAAAATAGATGCACACATAAAAATGAATTTTCTTTTTAGTCCCAGAGTGGATTTCCCTTCTTAGAACAAACCTGTCCCTATATTTCAGCTGTTGTGTGCATTGCAGTATCCATACCCAAGGCACAACTTCTTCATGTAGACACTGATGAGACACTCCAGTAAAGAATAAAATGTATACTTTCCAAGGGGGAGACATTCCATTTAATGAAAAAGTAGAGGAATGTTATTTTTGTATTATATATTTTTTAACAATGTCAATTACAGAGCCTCCTAATGCTCCTTGAAATGAAATTTATGTAAGCTCTACTGACAGAAACTTGAGCCTCTAGCTTCAGTAATAATATAATTAAATCAAAAATTTAAAAATGAAAACCTGCCAATGAAGAATAAGGACCACACTCTACTGTCTTGCCTGCATTAATAAATCTCTTATGCATTATCCAAAATTTCAGAAAAAGTTCCAGCTGAAGCCTTCATGCAAAAGAACAGAATACTCTATGCCTTAAAATCATTACCTTTATTATACCCAGAAACACGTTTTCTCCTGTATGCATTATTTGTTTGTGATTCACTATGATCTCAAAATCTCATTTTAGTCTGCATAATAACTTATACCCTAAATGACATCCTCTCAGTATATCTCCCACACAGATGCTGTGTGAATGGTGTGGTGGAATTGTCATTTGAAGTTTTCTTAAGGTTAAAAGAAAAGTTAGTTAATATAATCATCTCTGTATCACCAGACTGGCAAAGATTATAGCACAGAGGGCCAAGACTTAAGTTCACTATATTTCATCAGCAAGAAGCTTGGATACATAGAGTAATAGGATTGAAGGAATTACTTAATATTTTGTTTCAGTTCATGTATGTGACACACAATCTTAAATAGAAATTTTATCAGTGCTGAAGTGGTCTTTGCAAAATAATGGCTTTATGCAAGGTATCTGGAATTTTCTGATCTTTTTTGTTTTAACCAGTTTCCAATACTTTTTAAACATTTAAATAATTTTAAACCGTTTCCCTTAAGAACAAAACAAGAGTCATAAATATTTAACTTCAGAAATAACCATTCTGACAGATATGGAACTGCTATCATTTTGACTTGCTGCACAATAACTGCATGAGCTTTGCAAGACTCATTGTAGTGTAATTTTTGTTATACATTTATAGCATCTAAATATTTCAGAGACTATCCATGAAGGTGGTAGAATAGCTTTCCAGACAAAAATACACAAACACACATCTGGGGCAAAAAAAAATGAAACAAAATCAGGTTGTAAGATCAACAAATAGGCAGTTTTGCCAGGTGGGAGGCTTAGTTTAAGAGTGCATAAGGCTAAGAGGTGCCCTGGCCCTTGCAATGGCGAGGTGCATTGACTGCAGGAAACATTACCAAGTCTCATGGTGAGACAAGCCATTGGGAGGCTGTTAAGGAGCAACTCCTTCCTAGGAAGCCCACTAGAAGATGTGAAATGTGGGAAAACCCAGTTAGAGCATTCTTCGCTGAGACACAAATAGGTCTTACATGAAATGGCTCTGTTCTGAATAAACTAGGTTTTGTTCTAAGAAGACAGTTGCCACCAGCCATCACCCGTGGGGAGGCAATGATGCAGCCCATCCTCATCACTAGGACTGTGATGGATGCTTTGATATAGGCTATAATTTGTGGCCTACACAAGCTGACAATATTTTTTCACAGCTACTTCCCATCAGAGAGACATTCCTTTTTATTGTTATTATTATTATTATTTCTGGATTTGTTTTTCTGTTACCAGTATTTGACCAATTTGTGCACAGTGGGCTTTCTTTGTGTATCATCCCCTACAGGTGCAGTCTTTTCTTTGAGAAGTTTGCCCTCTGTGAAGTGTTCAGCAGCAGGTTACAGACCAGGTTTATAGAGAAATAAACAACCAACTATAATAATAATAATAATAACAATAATAATAATAATATATAAACTTAAAGTAAGCTATGGGCAAACTGGTGAGATTTATTGAACATTCTTTCCTTTTTCTTCTTCCTTGCACAGCACCCTCACCTCATCTGAGGACAGACACTTTTAACATACTTGTAATTTTCCCTTCAGACGTATCTTTATTAGATATTTAATAAAGAGTTAAGAGAGAAGAAAGGGTTAAGAGAGAGGAAAGAAATTAAAGGAGATAAGAATAGTAGATAATGACATCCAAATGCACCTCATGAGCCTTTGGCCAGAGGTGTTTACATCATTCCCTCAACAAACGTTTTTCCTTCTAGGAAATTCTGTCTCACCATCAGATATTGTTTATGAAACAGTCACATATTCACTGTGTTTCTCTTACAGATAACTTATATAATCTAAATTATTCACACACTTTTAATTACATTTTTAGTATTTAAAAGCCTAAGGAAAACTAGCAGAGTTTTCTCCTCCCAGTTAATTTTATCACTGCCTTTCTTTCATCTCCTGCTTCAGTTAACACATTATAGATTTTAGGTGAAGGTAAATACAAGTAAAATTAAAAACAAACAAACAAACAAACAAACAAAACAAACAAACAAAAAACAAAACAGAAAACAGAAGGACCCAGAAGAAAAAGGGAGAAAAAGGGATGCTTAATATTTATTGATATGCCATCTGAAAAATACAGTAAAAGATCTCCACAGTAAAGTCAAATGACTCTATATAAGGCTCCCATATAAGGGATATTGTTTTCCCATTGCAATATCACAAAGGAATAAAACCGTTAGAAATAACAATAAAAAATAAACAACAAACAAGAAAAGTTCAGAATCTAAAGAGTAAATCTGGAATATTCAAAGAAAACAGAAAGAAGTGTGGGTTGGAAACTAAACACTGAATATAACTTGACAGGTCCAATACCATCTATCCATTGCCAAACACCTTGTCATCTGTGCAAAAATACCACAGTCTGCAAATCAGCTAATCAATATTTCCAAAGGGATTTTTTATCTTGAATACATTTCAGGGCCTATCTGTTTTCACTGTACAGTAAAGAGTAGTCAGCATGCTTGAGGGAATCCCTGCTAATAAATTGTTTAATTTGCAAAATACTTTGTTTTCTACTGTGCTATGCTGTCTGTTTAGCTCTTTCCTATCTAGATCCTTGATTTCCTAAACATGGAAACACTTTAAAAAATCTCATTTTTTTCCACTTTTCCCAATTTCTTTCCAATTTAACCCTCTTTTCCAGGCTGATCTGAAATTCAGAGCACCAATCTCTTCAGTCAGAGATTGCCCACATACTGTTTTTTCTTATTGAATGTTTTTGTTACCATTTAGCCACAGGATATTTGGACATTTAAAACATTTAAAATGTCCACATTCAGTAGACGTTTAAAAGAGCTAGTGACCAGCAAGAAGGAAGGAAAAAAGGAAGGGAGAAGAAGGTTCCACCCCCCATTGCTCCTCCTCCTTGCTTAAAACTGATCATTTAAAACTATGCCAAAGAAGGACTTATGCCAAAGCTCAAACACATAGTATTTAGAGATTAAAGGAGAAATATTTTTTCTTTTTGAAGTAGATAGAAATTTACTTTTCAGTTTATAAATTTAGAGAAGACTAATTAGGAATCAAATTTTCAAGATCTCGAGAAACACAAATCGCACTGAATTTATATGACCAGATACAGACTCCAACATTTTTAGTGCAAATTTCTGTCCTTTACTTGTTTGATAGTTAACTTTAAAGAAATACTTACATTCAGTGTACAACCTGCTAACAAAAAATTATCGGATTTAAGCAATCCCTTGTCTCTAAAAACAGCATTAAATAATTGTATACGGTTAAACAAAGCCAAGAAACATCAAATGGTTTATATACATATATTTTTATATATTTTTTATATAATACATATATTTTTGTATACTTACACACACATCTGCATGAAAGAATAACTTACCTATGTCCCAGGTAAGGGGGTTATTCTGTTCCATCTCCCTTTTCCCAATGACATACCAAATGCAAGCCATCCAGTGAGCAAGCAAGGCAAACATGGACATGAGAAGTGTGAGAACAATTGTGCTGTGCTGGGAGTAACGATCCAACTTCTGAAGGAGACGCAAGAGGCGGAGCAACCGCACTGTCTTTAGGAGGTGGACAAGAGAAACCTAGGAGAACAAATAGAGAAAACAACTTGTCAGCTCTTGACATCTGTCACAATACTCTCTTGCTGCAATGAAACTCCATCCTCTAAAGCTGTTTGGACTTTTACTTTTGTTGTGTACATATTTATTTTAGTTACTTTAGTACTTAATACTAGATTTAAACCGTACAATGAAATCCTGAGATATCTTTCCTTTTGAATTTTTTCAAAATGTTAAAATTTTATTTTTATAAAAAAAAAAAAAATTTTTTATAAAAAATTGTTTGCACAATACCAGGTCTTTCCCTGCTCTAGAAAAGAAACTAAATTATCAGACTGGTTCAAGGTTCATTTGACTCCTGTGTGAAAAAAAAAACAAAATAAACATCTTCAAACAATGATCTTCAGTTTCTGCTATCAGACAAACAAACAGTAAGCATAACTCCACTTAAATATACATGACATGAAATCAGCTTAATAATTAAACCTGGAAGAGGCAACAACACAAAGCAGATATTTTGCAGAGTAAGGAAGCAAAAGAGGTGAATGAAGACTCAGATGTTTTGTTCAGATTTAAACTTGTGTTCAGGGGCCTGTGTTCCTTTTACTGCACTGTACTAACTCAGAGTCCAAAAGACTCTGTCAGACAGAGTCCATTAAAACTTCTAATACTAGTTTAAAAATTCCTTACCTAAAAAACTATTGCCTTTCAAATGTATGTTTCAAAAGCAAAAAAAATATTCTCAGAGCTCTAGGTGTACGAGGATTGGTCCCAGAGAAAATGCAGAAATACACAAAGTGAGAAGCCCCTGAACCATCCCATCCTATCCAGAGTATCCTCCAACCTATATCCACACCAGAGTTTGTGCACCTCCCAGCTTTTCATGGAATATTCTTGGCTCATGTTTCTTGGCTTTAGCAAACAATATGCAGATTAGAATGTAACACAATTTTTATTTTTTCAAAAACTAAATATGCAAAATTTCGTTAATAGCAAACATTCTTTCCTTCATTAATGAGACATTAGGATTAAAGTTTACTAGATACTTGGCAAATACAGGATACATACAACTACAGACTGAAAAAAAAAGTGTCAAACTTGACATATCTTCTCATAGCATTCCCAAAGCAATATAATGAGCTCTCTGAAAAGGAAGTCTCAAAGCATTGTTGGATCAACATCTTTTGTTTATGATAATCCAGAATAACCTATAGTTAAACCTTTCTGCTTCTATTACCAACGCTAATAACCTGAAAACTTCATTTCAGAGGTGTGCATTTTTTAACAACTGGGTGTAAGTTGGCTGATAAGATTTGTAACATGGAGTATTTTAAATTTATTCATGAAGGTTTAATGAACCATTGATTTTATTCCAATCCCAGAAATTAAGAGATTAGGTGGGAAAACTATAAGGAAAAATAAATAAGTAATTCTCTCCTGACCTTCATGCACTATTCACTACATGCTCATATATATATATATTTTTTTTTTCACAAGAGTCTTTATATTTTTTCTTATAGACATAGTAGGGAAAAACAAACAAACAAACAAATAAACAACAACAACAACAAAAACAGAAACAGAAACATGACACATTTAAATTACTTTGAATTTTACAGCTGTGAGGATTTGACATGAGAGCACACAAGCTATTACAGGGTCCTCTCTTCTTGCAATTTTTTTGTCTATTAATATAAGTACGTGAAATTAGTTATGTCTGTGTCCTTAAGCACAAGAATATTTGCAGTTTGGGGCAGAAGGCCCTAAAATAGTTGACGGAATTGCCTTGTTTGCATTAAAATAATTATATTACAAATAAAATACAATTATTCTAATTGAATATCATGTTCATCATAACAAACTACTCTTTTTCTCTGGCAACACATTTCCCAGTCTTTTTTTTTTTCCGTCTCCATTTTTTATCTCACTCATAAGCTTGTTTGAGCTAAACATGGCTCTATTTGTTTTGCTCTTAACAGAAATGGTCCCTGTTCATGACTGACAGTTGCAGTGTTGCAGTAATATCTAAACATAAATATAGATGACATATATGTGCTGTGTTCATCACTATGAGCTCTTATCTTTATATGATTGCTTATGTTCCTCCACAGCACAAACAAATAATGACAGATAAGGTGAAATCAGTCTTTTAATCGGTTTCTCATAAATAAGAAATATCAAAAGTACTGTTACTGTAAGTGCACCCAGTTATTATCTGTGACTAAATCATTACCATTGTTATTGTTACAAAGTACTGCTGAGTATATAAATAGAAAATCAGATTTTTATTTTTTTTTAAGTGGATACATTTCATTTTAAGGCTAATGACTGCTTCATTCTAAAATAATTTGCTCATAAATTTGAACACAGTTGTAATTAATCATAAATAATTGCAATGAATTTCCTCATTAGTTACACCAAACATTCTTCTGTTGTGTCTAATCTGTCATTGAAAGACCTCAAATGCCATCAGGCAGCTTTCTGTTCTTTGTCATAAATTTGGAAAGACAAAATGGGGAGTCAGCACTCATACTTGTGTCTGTGTAGATTTTGCTCTGCCCACAGATATAAAGCCAACTAAATTTTCCATTTGGTTAATCATTTTAGACTATCTGGGTTAACCTTTTTCTGTCAAAGTGACAGAGTCAGAATTTTGTCTAAAACCAAAACTCATTCATAGCATTCTGTGATATTGAGAAGTACTGAGAAATAAAGTTGCTACAAAAGTAGTGAAGAAATTCTCTGCTTGGAAGCATCATGTCCTATGACAAAAAGGAAATAACAAGGAAACGTGATACATTTTAAATTTTAGTGGCAGCGATTTTTAATTCTTTTTGTCTGCTTGATTAACTGGCTTTTCTCCAAAAGTGACTTTCTTTACTGGCTCTATACCACCAATAGTTACTCAGAGTTGAGCAAATTAAATCATGATGACTAGTGCTTAACAGCCTGGTTTTTGCTTCGGCAGCATTTCACAGAACATTTCCATGGATGAAGGGATCCCTTAAATCAGATGAATACCAGGATGAGAGAAGCTAGGGTCTCAGCAGGCACTGAGGTTAGGAAGAAACATGCCTGAGGTCTCAGATCTCTGAATGTTTACCCATTAGTGATAATGCAGAATGCTTGTAAGGTGTAAAGGCAGTAGGACCAATTCCTATGGTTTCACTGTTTTCTTTTGAAATATCTCCACAGATAGCAAGAGACTCCACAGCTTTTCCACACACTCTAACTACACAAATCTCCAACCAGAGGATGATATATATGTGCCATACATACATTTGTATGTATGGCACTATACCTAGCTTGCAGAATTTAGAGCATCCCTAAAGAGTTGGCCTTTGTGCTGGGGCCTGAACAGCAAAGGAGTGAGATGCTCCCTGATGCCCCTTCTCACCGTTCTGTTGAGGCAACATCTGAGAGTCGATGGAGTGAAAATCTGAGAACAGACATGAGGAAATAGCTTATTAACTCAATAAAGTCTGAAAACAGTGGAATGTGATTCACACCTCCCCCCGTTCTGGAAACAGTTGATAGTCATTGCAATCTTGAGGATTATATTAACTGTTGCCTTGTCTTACCACTATGGAAAATACAATGTAGTAAGGCACTGTGTTCCCTTTGAGGAATCATATAGAGAACAAAAGAATTAAGTCTGCAAGGGTGAATACAGGGTACAGACTACATTCTGGATTTCATCTCAATTGCCAGAGGGAAGAAAGGGTTGGCCCTTGACTATTGTGTATTGGTCATTACTATACAGCAGCTAGCTACTGAAATTGGGCCAGAGCAAATGAAAGAAACAGACTATACGCTGGAAAACTTTTAATGAGACATTTAACTCTTGGGGCATATAGAGAGCTATGCCTGTCAGTCAATGCTTATTTCTAGATCAACATGCCTATATATTGTTTATTACTTGAGGAGTTAAGTATTGAGGACTGAATGACTGAATGTATCCTTAATCATCTCATGAAGGATCTACAATTAATCAGTGTTTCTGGATATTCTTAGTCACCATATTAGTGATCTTGTTAGGGGAAAAAAGTTAAAAGAAATAACAAACAGCAGATATGTGCTAATCATATTATAGTAACATTTGTAATATTGAGACTTTTTAAACTGTAAAAATAATTATTAGATAATGTTTTATTTTCAATAAGTTATTATAGAAAGAATATCAGTTCCTGAACAACAACAAAGAAGAAAAATATCAGACATGGTTCATCCAATGAAAAAATCATAACAGAAGCTAAACCAACATATTTATAGTGGCTATTCAGTTTTAATATAAAGGACAAACTGAGATAGTAGTGTAGTTAAATAGATTACTCTCTGTTTAAACAAACAAACAAAAAAAAACAACAACAAAACAACAATCAAAAAACAACACAGTAATTGAAGAATGTGGATCTATTAACCGCCTGTTTTTAAAAGCTACTAGCATAAGAGTGACAGTTCTTAATATAACAAATGGAGTGAAAAGGGAGATCACTGAAGGAAGTGAAACTAAATGAATAAAAACAGACAGTATATCTTACATAGGAGTTTTACTGACTAGCGTTTTGCTTTCTGATACTTGTCTATCCTATCACCTATGTACATGTCTCTAACTCACATTTAATGAAAATGAGATTGAGTGCATCTGTTCACTGAAGATCAAAATCCTGAGAATAGGAAAGCAAACAGCTTAAAAGACTAAGTCTCTTAATGTGAAAAATCCACAAAATTGATAAATCTCTGCCAACACTCTTTCCAATATTAAACTTTTAAAATTGTATTTCATTTTGATTAGTAAATTCTTATTCTACTAATGTTAATAGGACTATGAGAAGAAAAACCTTTGTCTTAGCATAAGTTAACCAATGCAAATGTAACCCACCACAACTGATATTAAGTGGAATCAACAGATATTGGACCCACACATTTTTCAAAGAGGCTTAAGCATTTTGTAATTAAATACATAACAAAGCTGAATTGAAACCAAAGCTAAAGTTAATGATCAGCCTAATAGATATTAGAACACAAATAAATTAGTGTGATACTTAAAATTTATCATGCTGTAATTTTTGCATTAGAATGCCTGTCAGTAAAGAGAAAGAAGATTCCCATATGAGTGAAGTAACCATCCATAACAATGATTACCACCATAACAACTTATAAAAATTAAAAATTCAATAACTGAACACAGCATAAGAAAGCAAAGGCCACAGAGAATTATATTTGAGCACTGTAAGCAAGAATGAACTAAGTGCAACTATATACAAATTAAGGATAATGGATCAGATATTTACATATATTGCTTTCCTGTTAATGAATGACCACATTGACACCCAACCTCATAATACTTTTAATTAGCATTCTATTTCTTCCTTTAGCATTCAAAGTAAAAATACACAACACTGCTGCAGAAGATACCAATGTATTTTACTTCATTCAGTTTTAGTTTCTGGATTTGAAAAAGAAAGAAAGAAAGAAACAAACAAACAAAAACCAAACAAACAAAAAAACAAACACCAAAACCATCTTCTGAAAACAAAACAAAACAACTATTAAAATAGACTATGGTTAGTACTTACCACAGTGACGTTGAAAGCATAAAGAAGATCAAAAGGAAGTGCAGCAATTAAATCAATGATAAACCAGGTAGTCACGTAGTGGATACAAATAGATCTTGCTTCAAATATAACTTGGCCAGACTTGCTGACATATGTTGTTCGGAAATTTAAAATAATATCTGCTTGACAAAAAAGGAACAGAATTAGAGACAGTGATTTCTTTGTTCTGCGGGATAGCAATCCCCACCACAACATTGATTGTATTTTTTTTATGCATAGCAAAGACTGGAATCTAAAACAGAAACCCATAACATATGCTTGTAACAGATCCATAGATTTAAATGCACAAAACTGTTCTGTGCAAGAGTAAAAAGAATATTCAAAACATTTAAAACTTGTTGATTTCAATGGGAGCTTGAATTAAAATAAATACATTGTTCTTTAAACAGTACCACATACAGTACTTTCCAACTGTAGCTTTCTTTATGAAAAATGAAGATATGATTATACATAGAACCTATGGATAACCATTTTAAGATTTCAGAAAAAAAAAAAAAAAAAAAAAAAAAAAAAAACAAACACACCAAAACCACAAGACATTAATTACTTAAATTAAAATGCCAATTTGAAACTTTCTTTTAGTTTCTGCCCAGCATAGATGATAAATTATGTCATTCTCAAGGGTAAACTACTTGTTTCTCAATAGAAAAGTGCTGAACCCATTTGGGAAAAAAAATTTTAAAAAGGCTTTTCATTTATGATGGTGATCCCAAAAATGGTATGAAATGCTTCATGGCTTGTGCACTTTACATGTTCCTATTTAATGTTCCAGGATGAGTGCCTCTCGGTATGAGATATAGTTTTGACATGTCTTGCCCAAACACATTAACACTCAACTAAAAGCTCAGCTCTTGACAACAGTCTCAATTATTTTCATGTCCTACACGATGAAGACTATAATCTGTCCTTAAGCTATGCACCCAGTTTCTACCAACATTTGTGAGAACTACTTATATAACTTTTACAATGGCAGAAAGCAGTGCAATGAACCAAAAAAGTTGGTGTTTTACAGCTTACTAGCTTACTACCTTACAAATTCTAACACCTCATTTTGAAGACCATCTCATTTAAAAAGAAAAAAAATAAAAAGTGATCCCAAGTGTCAGGAAGATGTTCAGAATGCAATTGTATTTTTTTTTCCTTTTTTTTTTTTTTTTTTTTTTTTCTCCTCACAATAATAGTTAAAACAAACAAACAAGCAAACGAACAAAAAACTTCAAGGTGATAGTCTTGGCAACCCAAAAGCCCAAAAGGTTTTTCCCAAAAGGAAAGCTGCTTTGAGGCAGCTTTCTAGATGTTAGTTTGGTGCATAATAGACTTGTCAGCTGTGCAATTTGTAATCTGTGTAGTGTATTATTAAGTGTTACAAAGAGGAAACTGCATTCATTATACCATTTGCAGCAATGGCAGCATTGATTTCTTTCTGTCTGTTAGACACAAGATATGCCTGCAGCTGCTTCTTCTACATGCCACTCTTGCACAGAGGTGGCAGCTGTTGCTGAAGGCTGGTTCCTCACTATGCACAGCAAGGACTGTGCATGTGTTTGGGAAGTGTTTGTTGCCCCAAACATAGGTTTCTTACAGACTCTGGGGAAGGGGAGGTAAAAGTGCCAAATGGAAAAACCTACACCCAAATCCAGCCTCTTGCCTACTAGTGAAGGTGAAGGTATAGGAAGATGACATATGCCTTGTAAATGGAAATAAACACAGAATGTATTTAAATGGTTCAGTCTATATAAGAAATTTGTT
Organism: Aythya fuligula; assembly: GCF_009819795.1. Classification (NCBI taxonomy): domain Eukaryota; kingdom Metazoa; phylum Chordata; class Aves; order Anseriformes; family Anatidae; genus Aythya; species Aythya fuligula. The sequence continues at coordinate 38,744,170 of NC_045560.1, read as the reverse complement.
TTATCTTTGGATATAGACATTTCCTTTCCTCACAGACCCTGCCCCAAGTTCAGCAAATTCTTGAAAAAAAACCTGTGAAGTCCTAAACTATAAGCATACCTTAACATTTAACTCTTCAAAATTAAAAAATGTAACAAACACTGCACATCATGTTAGAACTAAGAAATGGGGAGTAGTAGGACTCTACTCTCTACTTTCATCTACTCTTGGATTTTGGGGCAGTTCATGATGTTTGAAAATATTTATTCCTGTTATACACGCATGAAAATGAATACCGAGTTTCTGATAGAATTTTATCCTGTAATTTTCATTTGGTGAAAATACAATTACTGGCAAGCATGAATGAAGAGACTCTGCTCAGACAATGAAATGCAAAAATGAGCATTAAAAGCTTTTTTTTTTTTTCCCTATGATTTATATAAAACAAACAAACAAACAAACAAAATAATGAACAACAACAAAAAAAGTGCTTATATAGAACACACACACACACTGAAAATGAAATAGTTAAATATTACTCAACTCAGTTTAAATGAACCAGATTTTTTTTTTTTTCAGTTAGTGTTTTTCTTGTTATTCTTAGGTATTTTTCTTACGTCTGGAAATTTCCATTCATTGGGGACATTGCTTTTCATTTCTTAACATTTTTTCTCTTTTTATTTTTATTGTAGTTTTTGTTTTCTGTGCCATTACTTCTGAAGTTGGCTTTGGAAATGAAAATCTACTACACTGTTGCTAGTATAATGAGGACAACTAGTTTAAAGGAAAGCAAGAGAAGTAGCACCTGAATGGATTCATTTTAATTGAGTCAATTAACTAAACATAAAACAATGTCAACTGAAAATGCTGCCTCATTGAGGGAACATGGACTGCCACTAGTACATATTAATGCATTTTTTTCATTTCAAGAATTTAATTTCAGAACATTTTCATGCTTAAAGAACATTAAAAGTAAAATACCTTTTCATACCTTATGACCACAGTTACTCAAATAGAGCTGCCATACAGCCCATGCAGAAAATACTGCTGAAGTCCTATAACAGTTTACACTCTTCTTCAAAATAGTTTGAAACTGAAATTCATCCACCTACAAACTTTACAAGTTTCTTACACTTTGTTTTAAAAATAGTGGAATTGCTGACACCGAAATGAATTACTAACTCATACATGTTTGAACAGGAGATGTGATTACTCAGTATCTATGACTGTGTATCCATCTTAAGAACAACAGTATCATTTTTTTTTCCTTTAGCATGCTTATATAGATGCTTTACTCTGAGTTTGCTGTCATGTGCTGCTAGGACATTGTGATGATGCAAGCTATGAGGAATTGGGGCCAAGGGCCCCTATATTTCTGGGGAAAAAGGTATGAATTCATCTAAAGCAGTGCCAAATATTGGTATAAAATGTTATGAAAGTGTCAGTTTTATCACCTCCTTGAATTCTGCTCAGATTTGCCTTGAGATATCTATTTTGTGCATTTATATTATGTTAGATAATGTTGTGAAACACAAAAGGATCTGATGAAATTTGTAGCTGCTATAAAACATCAAGCTTAATTATGTATACGTGATTTTTTCCTCTTAACTGAAAAAAACACCTCCCTCACACTTAGAAACGAAACCAAACTACTAAATTTTAGTTTGATCACCCCAGAAATTTTTTTTATTATTTTTTTTCAAAACAAAATCAGAGAAGCACTATAAAATATCTGTTGGATTTTCATTTTCAGCATGTAGTGAGACAAACGCACATTTAATTAATTTCATTTCCAAATAAATTTTTTTTTTGTATACATATTGCTCATCCAAAAAAACCAGGGTGCTTCTGACACATATTTTGCTATTTAACAATAACAAAAAAGTTAATTGTTCCAGCTCTAAAACAATGTTGTTTTGTGTGTTGTTTTTATGCTCTTTAATGTTGATGGGAAAAGTTATTTTTCCAATATATTTTATCCTGTCTTCAACTTTCATGCATTTGCTTCTATTTTAGCAGTGAAATACAGGCACAAACAAAGTAAGTATGCTTGTTTTCAAGGGCAATTTACGCCTACAAATAGAGAGGCAGTTACTGAAAAATGTACATTCATATTGTGTAGGACAATAAACACAACACTGTAGGTGCCTTTAGATGCAGATATATACCAGTTATAAAAGCATTCTTAACTATTCAATTCTTAAAAGCCTCTAAAAGAATAATTACTTAACATAAGATTAGAAATGGTGTGTGAATTTGGGATAAATTAACATTACAATTATTTAAAAAAAAAGTTATTTTTGATTAAAAAACAGTAACCATTTGGACCTGGAAAATATGATCTCATCATACATACATACATACTTTGAAAAGATGACTATCTATGATGTGAACTTGGAAGTGTAAAATAAATTTTTTTAAGACTTTAAGTGTTTTATCAATACATTTGAACATTTTTTAAGCATGAATTAACAATCAGATCAATTGGAATTCAATAAGCCCTGCTAGTTTGAAAAAAAAAAAAACCAAAAAAAAAAAAAAAAAAAAAAAAAACTGGAGGCTTTACTTTTACAAAGTAAAATAGAAAATGCAACTGAAGTTCAGGAAACATCAGCGGTTAACAAAATTACAAGTCTGAAGCTGAATCACCAGTATTAATTTTCAATACAACGTCATAAAACTGGAGAAATGTTAAGGAAATGGAAACTTGCCAGGATAATTTTAATAATTCAGGGGGAAAAACAAAAAGCAACCTTAAAAGTGATAATCCAGAAGTCAATAGGTTTGCTAATCTCAGATAAAATGAGGAAGCAGACCCTTCTTGCTGAATGTGTAGCAATAACAAGACATGTAAAAGTATAACTGATGCTATTAGTTAATGAATGATGTGAAATCATCACTGTCTCTTACTAAGAAAAATGTCTTCTTGACAATTTATCAAGTTAGTTGTTTTCTGCAGCATATTTATATGCACTGAAGTTATAACTCAATTTATTTCATCCTGTATAATTGTAATTTGAAGATTTGCATTATCCAGAATATTAAACACATAAAACACAAGCCAAACCTGGTTTGCTGCTCAGTTTTAAAATGATGTTACTATGGGTTTGTTTATAAACAAAACTGTTTCTAGACAATTTATCTTGGATGATTAAGTTTTCAATGTTATGATAGTTTTTAATAGAGAAGACTGTGTACCAACACAAATCCAAACATAAAATCAGCCATATATCACTATATAATAGGCAAAATACGTTTAAAATCCAAGACAGAAAAGGTACCTAAAGAAGAGAGAAATAGAATTACAAAAACTCTCTGGACTTCACTTTACTTCATGTTATATATTCAACTGTTGGTTTAGTCTGTTCCAAAATACAGACAGAAGAACTGACTTTTGCATGTTTTTACACATTGATAGACTAATTAGTCAAAATAGGATATACTGGATACACTATTACATCAGTTAAATTCATGTATTAATTTTGGAAATTAAACATGGCCAAGTAAATGATGTGATGAACTTGGACTGGTTGAAGTTAAATGCCCTAACAATGTAAAATAAACACAGAATCATACTAAAGATATTGTTATATTCATGTATGAAACACTTATGTACATGGACTCATATAACTTAGGCACATGAGATAGATGTATGCAGATGTGCTAGAGAGAAAGGCATGTCTGATTACCATGATTAGCTTTTGCAGCATTGAGTTCTTTTTCTTTCCTTTCTCTTCACAACTTTTTTGGGAAAAAAAAAAAAAAAGAGGTATTTGGACTTTCTCTACACGTTCTTTATGTAGTCTACACTAAGACTGGACAATCCTCAAGCATGTTACCAATATATGCAAGCCACAAAGCATTTTTTTCCCCATTACTGCATTACTGAGGGTAAAGAGAAGAGGCAGGCAGAGACTTAGCACAGAGACAGGATCACACATTAAAGGTATCAGAAAAAAGATTTCTTTATTATGTGTATTGCCCAGTTTCACTGCCAGATCTGGGTTTGGAAGAGAATTACTTCCCATATTTCACTGACAGAAATATTTTATGCAATCTTCCTTAATTCAAGGCTAGACTGTTTGCTAAGATCACCTGACACACACTAACTAGTTAACCTATACACAGTTTGTAACAGGTCAAACCATATTTCTGACAGTTTGATCTCTCCCATTCCTCCTTTCTACTTATTAGAGGTGAATCTCCTAAAATAATAAATTTTTCAGTGAATTTTTTATTGTTTTGGAACTCTGTTGGTCCTTTAAAATTTTCAAGATGTAGTGCAGAGTCTTAACACAGTGACTTAGACACAGACATAAGACTATCTGGTTCCATGGACTAAGATCTTTCAGTCTATAATTAAGTTTTAAGAAACAGTGTTTTCATTCAGCAAAATCTGCATACTAAACAGAAAATATAAACAAAATCAGAGAGAGAAAATATTTAGATGAAGCAGTAGTCTCAGCTGGCCTTGCTCATAAAGCTACGAAAATGTTTTGAAACCACCATGTATTAAAACGTGAAATTAACATGGTTTCATATGGTTCGCAATATACAAGAGGATCCACTAACTCCACAGGTACTCAGTACTTAGTTGCATATTATTCACATTTACAAATCATCATAGTAGCACCAACAATGTGCATAACTACTTCATGCAGATTTGCTTGATATAGGTAAGAAACAAAGATAAGGATGTTTGCTTCATGAGTTAAATTAGTTCTCAACAGAAAAAAAAATGCCCAATGCAGGTTACTGTTTTGGAAAATACAGACAGAAATATTGCACTTTCTCCAACTGATATGATGATTACCATAAAAGTGGTAAAACTTCTTCTCTTTGTCTCAAAAACCTCCAGTGTGTAGTTATCAAGGTTAAAGAAAAGGATTTGCTTACTTATTGCACATTAGTATTTTTGAGGCAACTAATTCTTTAAAAGAGAAGGAGATAAATGCTTGCTTTAACCCCCCCTAAGCCATCCAGTACACCAAAGGCTTATCAATTCACATATGGAATTCATTGTTCAAGATTGAAGAGATTAGAGGGTTTTCTGCACAGCACCCTTTTCTGCCTTCTTTTCAAAGCAATTTAGCACAACATTCACAGATAACTTTTATGTATAAAAAATCAAATAGAAAATGGTAAGTGCTTCTTTCTACATCCAATTGATTAGACAAAAAATACAGAAGAAGGTAGGTGAGTGTGATCTATTTCTTGTCAGTTTTCTGAGCTGTACTTGGGTGTAAACAGCTTATTTGTCTGGGCAACATTATTTACAGCTAAACTATTGTGAGAAGGGACTTACCAAGAAAACTGAAGGGGAAGTGCTCCTAAGCCAAAAAAAAAATATAAAAGCACAACAAAATCTTTAACACAAATTTAGAAAGGAGCATTTATTCTGGAAGGTTTTATTATTTTTAGGAATCATGTGTTCTGCAGACTTTTGGGGATTGCTGTTTAAAGAGTGGAAGATGAAAATTTTTTACTTTTTAAAATAAATGTTTTCTCATCGTTAAAACTTTGATCAACGAGAATGGTAAGCTAATTGAGACAACAAGTAATAAACATCAACAAATCGTAAAATAATCTATTCTGAGAATATTAATTGAATATTTTATATTTTATAACTTGATTATGAAGCTTACTGTGCTTCCACCTAAAGATGCCACTAACCTATCAAAGCACAGCAAGAAATTCAAAACAAGCATCTATAATGTAAATCCTCGGAGATTCCAGGTGACTTCTCACCATCAAAACAGTACCCTTCAGTGCTGAAAGTGTTGAAAGAGTGTTCCAAAGGCCCTAAGATCAGGTGGGCTTTAATATTTTATTTATTTTATTTATGTATTCTTTTTCTACAGGAGGAAGGGCACAAATTTTGCAGAAGATTACAGCAGTAAACCAGGCAAGAGGGACATTTAATCTCTGAGTTGGTTGTTAAAGCATACATGAAGTGACTGTAATACCTTTTGGACAGTAAGTGTCTCAAAACTTTTCTGTATGAAGTATGTTTTAATATGTTATCCTTAAATAGGCTATAACAGCCAAATTCAGCCTGTACATGCTTCATACTTCAGATTTTATTTGATGTGTCAGTTTTAGACTGGAACAACTACTACAATCCCTTTTCCATTTCATCAGTTCTCATAATTCTGAGAGCAACGGATAAATCATGTAATAAGTATTATTACTGTATAAAAAATATACTTTTGAAGCAAAGTAACCTCACCCAATTTTTCCATTTAAGTTGGAAAAAACATCATTTTAAATGATGTTGGATGCAACATACATCATGCCATGTGCTAAGAAAAACAGAACAAGGGACATAAATAATATCTGTGATATGAGTAATACCATTAAAAAGTTACCTAAAACTAAATCAGAAATTACATCAAACAATATCATAATTGGTTGACTCACTGTGTTACAACTTCTGAATACATTAAAAATTTTTATGTTAAAATATTTGACGTAAGGAGGGAAGAAAGGGTGAAGCCTCTCTATTCTCTTCTTCATCAGGAAAAAAGATGTGTTCTTATTTCAAGTTAAATGATTCAAGTTCAGTTATAATCAGAAAGCTAGAGTTCACACAAATGAAATATCAAGATAGATTCTAGACTGTCCTTTTGACTTTAAGAATGTCCTTTAAGTCATGTTGAAACTAAAAGATGCCTTTTTCTTGAACATATTTTTATTTTGTTTTAGAATAGATACATGTGCTTTGTTAAACAAACACCCACACTCTTTAAGTCAGTCCTTGCAGACTTTGTTGCAGACTTTTGCTTCTGCCCCAATTGCTTTTGTGTGGATGAGCCGGTGAGCTTAACACAAAGTGCTTCAGTCCATAAAGCAGCAACTACTGCTATCAAACACAAAGGTGAACTTGGCCTGGCAGCACTCCAGAGGGACAACACAACACTGCCAATTTAAAGGGGTTTTGAACAATCTGACATATCACCCCATTGCCTCATCCCTGAATATATAAATAGAGATTTTTCAGTTATTTCAACTCTAATTTCTACCCTCAAGTTATTACAGAATTACAGAATTTCTAGGTTGGAAGAGACCTCAAGATCATCGAGTCCAACCTCTGACCTAATGCTAGCAGTCCCCACTAAACCATATCCCTAAGCTCTACATCTAAACGTCTTTTGAAGACTTCCAGGGATGGTGACCCCACCACTTCCCTGGGCAGCCTGTTCCAATGCCTCACAACCCTTTCAGTGAAGAAGTTCTTCCTAACATCTAACCTAAACCTCCCCTGGCTCAGCTTAAGCCCATTCCCCCTCGTCCTGTCACCAGGCACATGGGAGAACAGGCCAACCCCCACCTCGCTACAGCCTCCCTTGAGGTACCTATAAAGAGCGATAAGGTCACCCCTGAGCCTCCTCTTCTCCAGGCTGAACAAGCCCAGCTCCCTCAGCCGCTCCTTGTAGGACTTCTTCTCCAGGCCCCTCACCAGCTTCGTTGCCCTTCTCTGGACCCGCTCAAGCACCTCGATGTCCTTCTTGTAGTGAGGGGCCCAAAACTGAACACAGTACTCGAGGTGCGGCCTCACCAGAGCTGAGTACAGGGGGACGATCACCTCCCTACCCCTGCTGGTCACACTGTTCCTGATACAAGCCAGGATGCCGTTGGCCTTCTTGGCCACCTGAGCACACTGCTATGCAGAACCACTTCATATTAAGAAAAATTTAATGGCTAATCAATGGCCAATAACCCAAAGAAAGACTGCTCTGCTTAGACTCCTTTGCCAAATCTCTTGCCTCCCCATCTCGTCAGTCTCCTTTCACATGACTGCTGTTTTTTCATATATCCTCTACCACTGCTCCGTTCTTGCGTCCAACAGTTCTTCCCCTCACACCCACTAAATACAAGTGCCAGTTCATTCAGTTCCTTTCCTGTTTTCCAGTCCTGTGCCTGCTTTGTTCTAGCCTGCAGACTGATCACCTTCCTCTACCAACCCCACACAAGGTATGCCAGAAACCCTGTTAGCCACCAAATCTGTAAGATGCATACAGAGAAGATAACCAGTGGTTGACAAATCTCACAAAACCTTTTGTATGGCTTTGATATGAACAACCTCAAACATAAACCTTGATTTATTTTCTGGTTGGATCCCATGGCTAATTAGCTCAGTCTGGATGGATTCTCATAGCCTACTATTTCCACTACTGGCAAGATGTGCCCCAACATACTTCCTTCCCCTCTACTCCTCCCCCTACTCTCACCCCAAGTACCAACATTCAGTAATGTTAATTCACATGCAGCTACCATTCCTATTTATATTGTCTTCTAATTAAATCCTCACACCATATCTACAACAGTAAATGAAAGATGAAACAGCAGAAAGATGAAACATCATTATTCTGCTGTCTTCCAAATTTGCAGTCATCATGACTACATGCTTTTGTAATGTTTTCATTCAAATTTTCTAAAGCAGTGATCTAACTGAAAAGCTTTAACTGATATCTTTGCTTATTTGAGGGTTCTTAATGGCCTTTACCCTCCTGTTTGTGACCATATTTGAATAAAGAATTTCATTCTGCAGTCATGAAAGTCCATGCTTATGCAGAAATGCTCAGTTTCTATGTATTTCATATTTGGGCATACATTTGCTGGGAACCTAAAGCAAGTCAGTAAGGTGGAGGAACCATTCGGTGACTGTTCTTGAATTAAAGCTTTACCATCCCATCCTGTTCTAGATTTGTTCTGCAATCACAGTCACATATTCCTACGTAGTCATTGGTATGAAAATACTAGTTTAAACAGGTACTCAACAAAACAAAACAAAAAAAAGACTACACAAAAACAGAAGTTCTACTTAATGCATAATGCAGGTTGCAATCCTAAATTATATAAAAAGGTGAAAACTATAAAATAATATTCACAGAACTATTTTGTTAATCCTTAAAATGTTTTCCAGAATAATTCTCCTTTTCCAACTTCAAAAGTGAAATTCTAAAATATGTTTTGTATAATCTCAATTTCTAATCCCTAAAAAATCTAAAATGATCTAATTTAAAAATAAAATACAATAAAATAAAATAAAGTATAGATAATCCAATAGTAAAACTTTATTTTCAGGCCAGATGAATCTCTTCACCCATAAACAGGATTATTTTACCTGAACCAACTGATTTTCCTGTGCCCACGGTATTTGTTTTCTCTTTAAGCTCTATATTTTAAAATAAATCCTGCTGGGATTAGACATATGATCAAGTTACAGCAGAATAACAATTTAGGATTAGTCAACTGATTCAATAACTGCCTGTGGCACACTTTTTGATTGCAGCAAATTCTAGGTAATATAACTCATTTTACCTCTCTTTTACTGTCAAATAACTGAAATTGAAATATTCTACACTTTAGGGCAAGTAGGATATGCATAAGCAGTATCCAGGGAACTGGGTGATGCATGAATTCTCATTAGACTATAGTAATTCAATCCTGTGCTTGAGACCTAGATAATTTAGGCATATTAACCCCATTGATTGTCAGAGTAGACAGTTTCCTACACCACCTCCCTCTCCTAGGTGTTACAACTGGCTCTTTCCTTATTTCTTCTATTTTTTTCTCATATTCATTTATGATTGAAAAACAATCAATCATATTGATTGTTTTTAGCTAGCTATACACACCCCAATGCCCAAGATCTTTGATCTATCTGATTATTTGACTATATTGATTATTTAATTATATATGGTATCAGAATCTGGCCAGAGAGTTTTCAGGAAAGGTTCCAGGAAATATTAGTGCTATATTGATTAAGAACAATTTATTTGCTCCTGTATAAACTCTTTTTTTTTTTTTTTTTTTTTTTCCTTTCTACTTCTTTTGTAAAACTAAATATTCTTAGTTAATTTGCTAGTTTCAAGTTATTCAAATGAAACAGCAATCTTTCAACTCATAATGTTCCTTCAAACATTTATTACCACACTTATTTTGACAATTCGCTTTTAGTTGCTGAGCGGTTAATCTGAGGGAGATAATATTTTTATGTAGGAGGTGAAAATAATATTTCATTTTACACCTGATGCTTAGGCTACTCCAGGCTACTATGAAGTCAAGTAAAATTTATGAGAAAAAAAATAATCAGGGATTAAATATTAAACATAGATACCTGAGGGGACAACGTAAAGAAGATGGGGCCAAACTCTTCTTAGTGGTGGCCAGTGATAAAACAAGGGGTAACAGGTACAAATTGAACAACGGGAGTTTTCATCACCACATGAGGAAGATTTCTTTACATTTTGGGTGACAGAGCACTGGAACAGGCTGCCCAGAGAGGTTGTGGAGCTTTGGTTCTTTGGTTCTTTCAAAGAATCTCAGAGAGGTTCTTTGGAGCTATTCAAAACCTGCCTGGATGTGATCCTGTGTAACATGTTCTAGGTGACCCTGCTTCAGCAGGGTTGGATTAGATGATCCCTGGAGGTCCCTTCCAATCCAACCTCAACTATTCTGTGATTCTATGATTCTGTGATGCACTCCCAAAGATAATGTATTTAATGTATTTGAAACAACCCACTGCTGAAGGATTATTATTATTATTTTTGTTTTTGTTTTTGTTTTTATTTTTAAGAAAGTTATAGTAAGGGTGGAACATGTACTAACTAACAATCAACATAAAATACAGAAATCTTGACATGAAAATCATTTTGGGGAAAGAGAAAGAAATCATTGGTACACAGGATTGAACTTCAGTTCCACTACATTAGTGCTGTCTGATCAAGAGAGAGACTGTTAGTAATTATACAGAAAAAGCAGATATATTCAACAAATATTTATTTTATAATTTATCTAATTTTGGAATGGAGCAGCAAAATATGCTTGTATCACATCAGATGCTAAATTACCATCCAATGTATCCTACCTATGAATCAGAGGGCAGAAACTTTTCTAAACAACAATCCTAAAGCCTTAGCAAAATGTCAGTTCTGCAGATTGATGAAAAAAAAAGACTACAAATAATAAAAAAGAAAAAAAAAGAAAAAGAAAAAAGAAAAAAAAAAAGAAAAAGAAAAGAGAAAAGAAAGACCTAAGCCATAGATGAGTTGTGGGTTCTCTTTCGTCCAAACTCTTTGAACAAGAGCAGATGTTATCAGGAAAACATGACTTAGCCAAAAAACATGGTGTATTGGAGTTAATACCTGGATGAAATTAATACCTTATATTCAAGATTGAAAAAGATGGTCATATTTTTCTTTCTTAGGAGAATCTTTATGAACTGAAAGGTCATATAAAACTACACAAAACTGAAATCTCAGCTGTATTGTGATGACATGTGTAAGGAGAAGCCACCCTAATTTTTACACTGCTAGAAATTAAAGAAATTAAGTATCCCAAGATACAAACAATAAGTTCAAATGTGTTTTTACTCTGAAGAGTAATATGAAATCATATCACACTGAGGAGCGTAATCATTAAATAAAATTACATAAAAAGGTTAGATTTAGTCCTTAAGCAACAGTACATTTAAAATGGCAAAATATCTCTAACAATACCTGTTCCTCCTACTTCTCTTTGCATGCAGCCCCCAGTAAAGTTTTCTCCTGGTCATTAGCACTCCAGACTCTTTAGGAAGCAGGTCAGTCAAGTTTGTGTGGGCATTCACAGAGGATGGAAACTTCATATTGGGGATATGTTACACCTCCGCCCAAAGATCGTTTTTAGAGGTTTCATGGATTTGGCTGGACAGCTACAGTTAAGATTAATATTGGAAGAATAGTTTAGAGCTACAAATTCTTAAAATGTTCATCACAGGGAAATCACATTCATATAGTATAATTGATTTCAGGAAAAAAAAAAAAAAAAAAAAAGATTCTGCTAATGTGGAATTGATATAATTACCAGGTTTTGCTGTATTAAACTCGTCACTGAATATAGTAAGCTGTTTTACTGGTCAAATTTCTTCTACAAAAGGAGTTTGTTCACTATGGGACACCAAAATGCTGATCACTGTACAACACATGAGGAGTGACATATTCCCTGCTCCAAGGCAGTGTTCTGACATACGTTCTCAACCTTGCTGCAGTACAGTCTGACAAACTGACAAAATGTTTACTAATTTTAATGGATCAAGATCTGTTCTCTGGCAAGAACTGGTTCCCAAAACCAAAACCATCTGTATCTTACACACTGATTTGCTCTTCCTCACTATTTGTTCTTGCAACAGAAGGCAATGGGATACTGAGGTCATGACCAAGTGGAAAGACTGTTTTACTTAGGTTAATTATTCATTAACATAAAAATCTGACAACATTAGTGCTTTGAATGGATACTGTGGAAACAAAAGCCATTCCCTCCAGGAGTACAATGTATAGACAGTGTATATACCAATATATACCAATGCTTTGCCATGGTATGTTCAATCCAACATCATAGTTACAGGCTGCTCTACTAATTACTGTAGGCATGCAGTAGGCATACAGAAAGATAGGCACACAAAAATTAAAATAGGGATTTCAATGGTAATGTTTTACCATACTGAGAGACCATTAGCTCGAATTCCAATATAAAGCAAATAGAAAGACCACTGAATTAAATAATAAAAAGAGTCATACTCCTTTATCTCCTTCCTTGATTTTTAGTCCTTTGAGTTTACCTTTTTAAGTTGGTCTCCTTAACTATAAGGATGTTTAACAGAGGTTATGTAATCTCACTTCTACAGTAGCTGATATTCCACAAAAGAATCCCATACCTTTACAGTATACCATGACCTTTACAGTAACATACTAGTACTTGGAAAAACTTTTATTTATTTATTTATTACAAACAAACTATACTCTGCCTTTAAAAACAGACTCTATCCATGAATACACTGAGTAACTGAAATATACTATTTTTTTTCCCCCCAAGGAAGATACAGAATTTGGAGACTTGAAATAAAAACAAAGAACTAAAAATATATCTGAAATATGTGCCACTGGCTCTTCTTTTAAAAAAGCTTGTATTTATGATTGCTGAAGTGTGAAAGTTTCTACATGGGTAATTTTCTTAATAGAACTTGAAGAAATATGGTAGAAAGAAGCAACTTCAAGGAATAAAAGAACATCAATCATATGACTTAACTTTTCAATAAATTCAGTGTGTGCGAAGCAAATATAGTTGTGAGGAACTTCACAAAAACCGTTGCTGTGGTTTAACCCTGGTAAGCAGCTAAGCATCACACAAGTTTCCATTTGCTTCCCCCACTTCCCATGGGATAGGGAAAAGAATCAAATGGACAAAAACTGAAAACTTGTGGGCTGAGATAAAGACAGTTTAATAACTTAAAAGGAGGGTGAAGGAGAGGGGAGGGAAGGCAAAGAATAACAAAACCAAGGAAAAACAGTGATTCAAAACACAATTGCTTATTACCAGATGACTGATAATTGGGTAGGCCCTGAGCAAAGGCAACCATGCCATCCTGCCCCCAATTTTTTCTTGCTGAACAGAGTAACCCTTTGATCAGTTTGGGTCAGCTGTCCTGGTTGTGTCCCTTCCCAGCTTCTTGTGCATCCCCAGCATCCTCATTGGCATGACAGCATAAGAAGTTGAAAAGTTCTTGACTCATTTTAAGCACTGCTCATCAGTAACTAAATCATTGATATGTTATCTATGTCATTTGTGTCATCACAAATCCAAAACATAGCACCATACAAAATACTATGAATAAAAATATTCTATCCAAAACTATCACAACAGTTCTCTTTACAGAAATGCTGCAGACAACAATGAAAAGATGGAACAAATAAGACATTAATCAGGCAATGTAATAACTGCTTTGTTGTCCTCTCCCACTCCCCCACATAAAAAAAAAAAAAAAAAAAAAAAAAAAAAAAAAAAAAAAAGAAGGCCACAAGCAAGATAATGAAAATACGGTTAACTACTAAACACCTAACCATTTCTTGGAAATGGCCTGGGTAGTTAATCAAGACATTAATCTTGAGTTTAATCTACAGTGTTGTTTTATCATTGTGTTCTATGATAACAAACCTAAATGCACACTTTCTCTGATTGTAGCATTAACACTAGTCAGTCATACAATATATGACAGGGTAATATTAACAGGCATTTTGCAAACCTTATGAAAGGCAACAGCAGAATGAAAATTACCTTACAAAATTATTACTACAGCACTTCATAATGTGCGTGTTGACTACAGATGAAACAATAACTTGTCACACTTCTTTTTGTTTGTTTGTTTTACAATGATACTACAGTATAGATGACAAAAAAAATAAAAATAAAAATGAAGAACCTGTTTTCTATTAAGTTCTAAGAAGCCTGTCACTCTGATGTTACAAGTCTCGTTGTGAAACAGGAAGGAGGAAAGAAAAATAATGTGAATATATTCATTTAGGACAGGTGATAAATGGCAGACTGAATATATTTTTCAGAAGCATAAATGCAGTATATCTTGTCCCAGCTATAAGCTGCCTACAGAGCTCTCTCCAGAATAGTAAGGGGAGAGAGTAAATGCTGCATATTTCAGTCTGTACTCATGATGATCCAATGATCTTAAATGTTTTTGCATAAGCCACTTGCTTTGTTACAGGTATTCCTTTAAAAAATCAACGTGTAGCTATGAGATCATACCTCAAATGAAAGAGTCAGCAGAGCTAATTCAAGTCAAATTTTCAGGGTGCATCCATTATCATATAATGTATCTACCTTGATATACAGAAATGTTTCCATGGAAATGATCATTTCTAAATTATTGTGGCATATGCTTGTCTCCTTTATGTACAGCTGGATGTTTTTGTGCACAGAAATGGCATTTTGCATGCAGAAGAGCAGCTGTCCTCTTTACAAGGATATGTAGGGAAGGTTACTGGAAACATTTCTACCAATACTGTGGTCTTGCAAACTTTAATTTGCTATATTGACTGAGAATCTTTAAGAAATGTATTACTTTTTTCAACATAAATATTTTTTAATGTTTATTTGCACTTCTAGGCAACCCATAGTTCATGAAAAATGTATTAGGTCCTTGCCTTCCTAATGTTAGGTATATCAATGATATTCTATCCTTCTTCAAGTTTTGTCCATATGTATTCACAAATAATACCATTTAATGCTCAGATATAAATTCAAACCAATGTCTTGGTGTCTACTTAATGTTTAGCATACTAGGGTCTGAAGGTAAGCTTTCTAAAATATTGTTCCACTACCATTTCCTTTCAAAATGCACAAGACCTCTTATTAGATTTTAAGTCCTCTAGGCACAAAAGTTGTTTTATATGTCCTTCTGTACACTTTCAAAGATATGAAATGATAGCCACAATAATGAAAAAAGAATAAGAGGAGAAAAGGAAAATAAATTTAATAATTTAAAGAAACCCAAAAAAACTATAACATTTAATACTATCTCATCTGATTCCAACAATTTTTTCTTGATATATAAAATTTTCAATACAATTTTATGCTTACATGAACAATTGTGTAAGTCACAAATATTAACACAAATTTATACTGGTTTTATATCATATTTTAAAATTTATAAATATTAAAGATTCAAGGGCTTCATATGATTTAAGACACTTTTAGGATTACTTAATATCTGTTGCTTCTGAGTAATTTAGATTTGTGATAGACAATGATGGGAGATGTCCCTAATTTTCAGTATCGTGCAACAAAAATTGCAGCATTATGGCTTCTAAACATGCTGCTATTAAAAGCTGAAATTACTAAAAATATAACCACTCTGTTAAACAGTATTTAACAAGACAGAGAATCTTAGCAACCATGATTCATTTTCTCTCTTGAAATCATAAACTATAGAGAAAGTTTTTAGACTTGAGGTGGGAGGGGTAAGTTGTCTCTCTTTTTTTTTTTTTTTTTTTTTTTTTTTTTTACCCTAAGTAGGCAAAAGAATACTTTGGGGAAAATAATTTAAATTGACTGTTGCCATTATCGTTATACATAGCATCATATTTTATTCCAATAACTAGTAGCCAGCTTCCTCTACCTTCCATCAGAAAACTGATGGAATACAAAAATAGAAAACTGAAATTAAAAGTGAAAGGGTTCTTATTTTTCTAGTTTTTCTCTGTACAGATGTTCCTGGCCACCTTAGGAGACAAGATACTCAGACATCTCTTATCTTATCTAGTACTTAAAGTATTACAATTAGCCTGAAAATATATACATGAACAATTGCATTGAACTTCACTCCTGTTGAAGATATCCTATTCAAATAGTGCTGTGCGGTAATGAATCTGAGCACATAGCAAGAAAATACACATAGTCTTTTGGTAACATTACTTCCTTTGTTTTAGGTGTTCAAAATGTTTTAAAGATAAATAAGGCAATATCTGGGAGCTGGAATGAAATAGGAAGAAAAGCACTATATATATGGAGAGGTAAATGTTGTGCAAACAGGAAGGTATTACTAATAAAATGGAATGAAATGGGAAAGAGATTCTTCCACCTTTTTTTTTTTTTTTCTGTCAAAAAGTCAGAAAATATTATTTTACAAATATTAATTAAAACTAACAAAAATATATTATGCTTCTTATTGATATTTCATCCGTCCAGGCCCTAGACATACCTAATCTACAAATGAAGTACCCAGCTACTACATATGCAAATTAAGGGATAGGACAGAAACTTTTAAGTAAATAGTGTCATATAGCAGGCAATCTCACTCATCAATTGAGATGCCAAGATAATTATTTTATGTTCGCTTAAATACACTAATCTTAAGAAGGTTTTCTCTCCACCTCTTTATGATTTTAAGATACATAAAGCAGTCAAAGAGTTTTAAACTAAAGCAATTTATTAAAACACTAGTATGTACAGGAAAAATCAAGCAAAAAATAATTTTAACTTTATTTTAAGTTAATAATTTTAACTTAAATTGAGAAACCTTAATTACTTTCTGTAACCAACATCTTCTTCAAATGTATCATAAAATGGATTGTTATTATTATTAATCTTCCGTTTGTATTTTAGATATCTTTAAAGGTTAAACCAGTTAAAACTCTAGCTAGATACGTTCTTTTCTCATAAATAGCTTAATTCAGATTAATACTCATAATTACCCTAACTAAGGTGAATACTTCCATATGTATTTTATAATGTTTAAGCACATGTTGAATTGCAAATTGAAAAAAAAAAAAACAAAAAAAAATATTTTTTTTAGCCAGTATATTCATTCAAACTCTTCTACATAAAGGAAACCTTATAATTTCCCTTCAACTGATGTGCAGACATCTCTCCTTTTTATAGACATGACTCCCTTTGATAACACAACTAAAAAGTAAGACATCGTAAATCCAAATAAAAGTTTATGCAAGTTATGTGCATAAAAGGAATATTATTCCATGTTCTGAGAAATATGAATGAAATCAAAGCAGATAGACTCTTTTTCCTCAAGCCATGATCATAGGGCTGTAAAATAGCTGAAGGCCCCATCTCAAGCAGAGTTTCCCATTGTCTGGCTGAGATGGTAGGATCATAAAAAAGAAATTTGCTCAGCACATCTCACTGGCTTTTCTCAGAGTGTACAGATCACTCATCAAAGTTGTGCTTGGCAGAGCCCCAGTGTAACAGTGCTCTCAAGCTTATGTGTAATTTTATGCATGTTGTCAATTTTACTATTTTCATTATGGTAACACATGTTCTGAGAAATTCATCCAGCATTTTAATGGACAAGGGACCATTAAGAGGTGACTATAAACATACTATTTTTCTATAAATTTAGTGCAGAGATTTATATGCAGAATGAGATTGTCCTGAAAATGCTCTATAAAACTTTCCCCAGGTCCACAAATTAAAAACAGAAAAAAAGTTGAGAAGCAATTAATTTGGGAAAAATCAAGCCGTTAATGAAACTGGGGGAGAAAAAATGGTATGTCACAGTACAGTATTTGTGGTTACCAGCAATATAAACTATGTAAAGAAGTATTCTCTAAGATTTTAAACAATTTTCTTTGAATATATTTGTTTCAATCCACAGTTTTATTTCCCGAATGATAGAGCTAAAGCTCTAACCAGAAAATATCAAGTAAAATTGACAGAGAATCTTGCTTTTATTATTATTATGATTATTTTTACCCAGTTACTCTACTGGTCATAGAAATACCATTGCTTTTGACTTATACTAGTATAAGAATTCTATATTTCCAGTAAAGGATATAAACAGAAAAGTAGCACTGAGCAATATGCCATCTGTCTTGCTACAAATGAAAACTACAACACATTAATCAGTCCCAGATTATACTCTCTTGTGCTCAGATTCTAATAAAGACAGTCATAACACAAGCCAGTTATCTACACCTGTATGAGGTGAAGGATACAACCTTCATTTTATTCAATTATCAAAGTATCTTAACTTTGAGTCTACTCTTTTCATAAACACAGAAAGACTCCCAGGTAGATCAAGTGGAATTATTTCATTTTGTATTCTTTAAAATGGAGTCACTTATGACTGACTAGAGTCATAACCTTACTGCATTCATACAGGAAAAAAAAAAGCCCTCTATGATCTGTATTGCAGAACAGATTTCTTACTGTAGTGTCTCAGTACCATTCAATATGGATCACTTGCATTAATCCGAGAGTCAGATAAGATGTCATAGTAAGTATAAAAGAGGAAGAGTACACCTTAAACACACTGGCAAATGAATGTCCAAAGGAGGAAACATTTCTACTTATCTATCATGAAAGCTGCAGCATATATACATATCTATCATAAAAGCTGCATGTTCCGTCAGTAGCAGGGAAGCCAGTTTTATTGTCTACAGTAACCATATCAAAAAGATGGAATAAAGTTTACAAGTATTTTATTTTATTTTATTTTGTAAGAAAATCTCCTGTTAAACTATAGACATATAGAGTCGTTCCTTAGTGTTTAAAGAGTTTCAGTCTTTAATTCTCCTAGAAAGGATCATAACATTGCTTTTAATGAATTAATACATATATATATGTTTTTTTTCAGGAAAAAGATAGAAAAGTAAAGTTGAAAAACATTTTAAAATCTTAAGGTTATTTTATTCTTTTATTCATTTTCTTTCTCTGTTAGAACCTGCCCTAAGTCTTGTCACATTCAAGAAATACATGCTCAACTTTGTTTATTTATTTAAAATAACTTCACATACATATTATCAGAAGATCTGATGGTCAGTGTGACTGCAGTCAGTGATGTTACAATAAAAATGCTGCGAAAAAACCCTCTGTGTGACCCTAACCAGTGATTCTTTTCTATATATGTAAAGAAAGAAATAAAAGGTAATATAAGAAAAGAAAATCCTTTGCTATAATTCATTTGCTATTAGATTTCACTTTGTTTTCACTTTAATTCATTGAAGGTGTAGATATTAAACAGACCACTCAAATAAAAACTTTAAAGAAAGTACCAGATGCCAAGCTTAAACCACTTAAATTTTATCCCAGTTGTCAGTATAACTTATAGACATTGTATATTAGCATTACGGCAATGCAAATTTTAATCTCATGAAATTAATTTTTAAAATCTAATGATTTTCAACTTGTGGTCTGTGGGTCTTCTAAGTGGTAAATAAGAAAAATATGTTACAAACAACACTATTGTGAGGAACTGGGAAGATTTTAAGCATCTCCAGGGTAAAAAAAAAAAAAAAAAAGAAAAAAAAAAGAAAAAAGGTTTTCAACCTTATGTTCAAACTCCCTTTTGAGAAATAGCAGGACTACATGAAGCACTTAAATGTAAATAAATGCAAAAGTTCAGGTAAAATCTCAAACTACACAACTAAAATTTATTTTCTTTAAAATCATGAAAACATATGATTTCCCCTCTTCTACATCGTATGTTTTGTGAAAACCTTTTTTTTTTTAAAAAAAAAAAAAAAAAAAAGAAAAAAAAAAAAAGACCCCAAACAAACTCCAGAGATATCTTACCAATGATAAAAAGAATTTCCACTGCAATGTCACTGACAGTTGTGCTTCGAGTTGTAGACAGCTCATCATGGCCAATAAAGCAAACATTATAAGGTACAGTCACAGCAACATAAAACGTTGCCAGTAAAATAAGCCAGTCCCAGCCAGCTTTAAAAGTGCTAAAATGCAATAAAATGAATTTGGATTTTTTTGCATCTGAAACTTTGTATTCTGGAAATGCTGGTTTATCTACAAAAACATTCTGAAAAGAGAAAAAAAATGTAATGAGACAAAACATTAATTTGATCACACAGACATTTTTTCTAATATAGCTTTTTTTTTTTTTTTTTTCCCAAAAAATTACAAAGAAATATGACACTCAAATGCAGGCAAGAATTAAAATTGTAACATATCTTTCAAAAACGCAAACATATTTACATATTATTTTAAGCTTATGCAAATTCTTTGATATTTTTTCCTTTTTTTTTTTTTTTTGAAGGAATTTTTGCTAAAAACAAATATTACAAATGCTGAAAGACAGATTATTTTTCACTGTTAGTGGAGAATTTTTCATCTTGAAAATCTGAATTGAAGAGTACTGTCTTTTAATCTCGTAATTAAAATACATCATAGAATTCATACATTATCTAAAAGCTACATTGATATGAAATATCGAGAATTTACCTGTAAAATAAAGATTAAAAATAAATTATAAAATGGATTTGATGTTTCCAAAATATTCAAAAAGAAAAGTGTCAAAACATGTTGAAGAAAATATCCCGAACAAATTAAATTATTTTCTTAGAAGGAACAGAGATATAGGTTCCAATTCAAATGACTTGAACATTATATCACCAGTTCTATTGTGGGTTTAGATTAGATTTAGATTAATTCACAATCTCTCTAGAGAAGCCTATTTTACAATATTTTTTCTCGTCTTGGCTTCATACTAACATTTTTAACAAGATCTTTTTGTTGCTAACACAGCAACAATAACCTCATGTTTATTTAGATACATGGTTCTGATGATGGAATAGCTTTTGTGAATGTTGGGGCAGGAAGAAGATTAATGAGGAATGGAATAAATAGAATCAGAAGGGGATGGAATCTTGCAAAATATTTCTTCCTCTGTTGGGTGAATTCTGACTAAAAAGCAATGATTTTCTGCCAGACAGGCTAAAGTTTTGTGTACATAAGGACATAATACTGCAAAATGGGAATAAACCTATAGAATGGAATAGAAATTGCTAAAGACAAAATATCCTTCCTATGCATATTTTCAGAGTTGTGAGAGATTGTTTCAGACTAGGTCTAGCCTGGTCCAGTGGATTGGACAGCTAGCTGGAGAGCCCTGGCTTAGTGGTATGAAGGTATCCAGTTCCCATGCCCTGAGACTGCTGTGAATCAAAGCACAATTAGTAAGAATTTCACTCTGATCTAAATTCCACTCTGATCTAAACCAAAATACTGAGGTAGACCCACCATAATATGGCTTTAGAACTGACTGCCTTCACTGTTAGATAATGTCTACCTTTGTCCTGTACCTTGAGTCTTTATCATCTAACAAAGGTCTCTGCATAAAAGACTTCAGTCCAACAAACAAGTTTTATAAATACTTAGCTTTCATCTTCCAGAGTTTAACTAAACCGCTTGCCCTGCTGAATAGCAGCATGTAGTTCATGAACAGTCTTGAGTTACTTACTAACAAAAATCTTGCTCACTGTCATTGTGCCCCCAATTAATGCTGTGCCAGTAATGAAGAGCCTTACAAAACAATATTGTGTATAGCAAGCTATGATTGCTTCTGATTTCAAAGTTACTAACTATGAATATAAAAAAAGACAACAGCATGACTCCAGACTTAATTACATTTGCGTTGTCTGTCATAACCTTTCTGTCTGTGCAATTCTTTTGAAATACTGATATCTTTGCCTTCTCCATTCCTAGTTCTCATTCATGAAACTGGGGGGCTGAATTCTCATTGTTGCTACCATTGGTCCATTCTTAATCACAAAAAAGAAGAAAATGTTCCACTTTTAATTTGAATTCAAACCCTTAAAAATAAATTCACTAAATGAAGTAAATGAGTGCTTAATACACACATTTTAAACCAGTATAATATCATCTGCACAGGGATTTTGACAGTACAGGAAAGTCACCAAAAGATATTTAAAAGTCACATTCCTAAAAATATTGCTGCACTATAAAAATATAATATTCTGCAGCTTTTTGTTGTTATTTTTTTACATTTCTTTAACATTTAATATTTTAAAACATTTTTAACATTCTAAAAAATTTAACACTTTAAAACTTTTTTCAGCATTAATCTTTTTCTCTTTAATTTTTTTTTAAATTAACATTTTTTATCATTTACAATTTACACTCAATGAAAGTGACTGTATGCCCCCTGAGACATATACCAGCTGTTTATTCTCATGTTCTTAGTCTAGCAAAGATTTTTCTGATATTAATTTCTAACGTAGTAATGTCTAGAGCAATGTATCTGTACTGCTGCTTAATTTTGGTGACCAATAAAAGGTGGTGGAACAACTAGATTTTCAGGGTGTTCATGATACATATCCTTTATCTACTTTTTCCAGGAGAAGAAGAGGAGACCATTTCTTTCTTGTGGCACTATCATGGATTTTCAAAGGTGTTTAAATAAATATTTTTCTCTCTAGTTCAGAGATCATGGGATCATCAGCAAATGGAGTCAGGAGACTGACCGTATTTTTCTGGTCTGCTTTGTGACCACATGTCTCTCAGCATCTCAGTCCTCTTTTTTTAACTTACAATTCCTTGACACATTTTGTCTTTTTACTTAATTTTAAACTTTTTTATAAACATATAAGAATATAGGCCCTTACTTGAAGTAGAGTTTTTTGTTGCTAGTGAAAAACAAATAAACCAAATACTGTTCTGAGATTTTAAGAAAAACTGTTTCTGAGAAACAGTTCTGAGAAACTTAATAACAGGATTTTTCTGAGGTAAATGAATGTCTGATAGCTAAATACACTGTCTTGTTATATGAAGTTTAAAAATACAATAGTAGGTAGAACTGCACTTAAGTTTGCTTTACTCCTCTTGTTATGATATGATTAGGACATTTCTAAGGTAACTACTGACCTTTTACAACACTTTTTTTTTTTTTTTTTCTTCCAAAAAAGAACGGTATAAAGAGTACATTAAAAAAAAAAAATAATAATTACACCTACATTATTAATTTTTAATTTGTTCTTCTCTCTTCTTTGTAGGTGTCCAGAGATATGATAAAGGACAGCTCTACTCCGTCTTCGAGCTGAATCAAAATGTGACCCAGCTCTTCCTCTTCCTTTCCATTTTTCTGTAGAACAGAAGTGAGAGTCCATTAAATCAGAAAATGACACTTCAGCCTTTGAGAGTTGTACTATTGACATTTTAGAATTTGCTATAAATAAGATTAAATATACAGATTATACACACCTCTTTATACACCTATGTATGCCTTTTACTGGTTTTAGTTAATATTTTGCAGTTAAAAAAAAACAAAATCCCTCTCCTGAAGGGAAAATAAAAGTCACTGTTAAGTTTTAAAAGTCAAATGTCTTCACTCAATTCAGACGCAATTAATTCTATCATATGATTTCATAGGTAAGTTTACCAGTTCAGAACACGAAATCTTGATTACTGACAAGCTTCAAGAGTGCCTAGGATTAACCACTTCAAAGCAAGCAAACAAACAAACAAAAACAAACAAAAACAACAATTTACTTTCTCCTCTTGTGGTTTACTTTACAAAACTAAGACTTGTACTTGGCCTGCATTATATCAGAATGTGTTAATTTGCAAGCTTTCTCATTATTAATATTCAAATTTTAATTTAAGTCTTTTAGATTTCTAATTTTTCTTCCACATAGTCACTGTCATAATCATTTGACTTTTTTTTTTTTTGTGACATAAAATCTATTCAGGTAAAAACTGGATACTCTTCTGAAAAGATTTTATTTTATTTTATTTTATTTCTTCTATTCAGATATCTGTAACTGTCAGTCATGGGAAAAAAATATTCTTGCTTATACAGCAGTAAATTCAAGGTAACTCCGCTGACTCTGATGGAATTACAGAGAATTGACGCCAGGGTAAATGAAAGCAGACATTTTGCAATGTGTCAGGATTCAGGAAAAAAAGAAATTGTGCGAATAAAGGAAGAAGCTGCCTGTCAAACAGGTTTAATTAAAGTCAACTCAATGCATACAAATTAGGGAGAAGGGGGGTCAGGGGGAAAACAAACAACACATTTAGTACAGGCTGAAATTAACAAGAATAATAGCTACATCTTGAAACCTGCCTATGAAAAGGAAGAAAGATTGGAATTATAGAAAATGGGTGCATTTTTGTCTCTACAAAGAAGCAGCATAAATAAAGAAAAGCTATAAGAAACAAAACTTTCCAAACTTTTTAGTGAAGAATGCTTCACTTAATTCATGTAAGAAACCTCCCAAGATGATGATTTTTTACATGTCAATGAGGAGGAGAAAGGGTAAAAAAAAAAAAAAAACAACAAAAAAAAAACATGTTAAAAAAGCTGCACTGCAAATCAAAATTAGCGACTTGAAAGCTGTGGAAGGTGGAAGAAGAAGCCCCACACTTCATACTGCAGTTTCCTTATCTCCATTTTCTGTCTACAAAGCATAAAATTGCCAGAAACAAAGAAATGTAAGACAAATTTAGAAAATGCTAAAAAAAAAAAAAAAAAAAAAAAAGACAACTTTTTTTTTTCTTTTAAACTTCCATCTCTCAATTATCAAACCATTTAAAACACAAACTAAATTTTTAAAATATTCATAAATTGTGGGTGATTGCAGACTGCTTCTCCACTTCCCTGAGCAAAAAATCTGAATTTCTTGAATTGGGTCTCCATTGTAGGGTTGGATAGCTGTATATATTTTTGCCATTTCAGTTTAGAATCTTCAACACTTTTTACAGGCTTCATTTTCTTAGCTTTCTCAACCTAAATTGTCATGCTAGATGAAGCCAACTCTGCTGCTTTTCCAGGTAGGCGATAACACATGCTTCAGACATGCTATCAGACATGTTGAGAAAGCAACAAACTATCTTAGACCAGGTTTTGGCTAGAAATATTTTCAGGACTCTTTCACCAAATGTTTTGTTCTCACAATTCCTTGTATTTAATACCTCTTAGGTCTTTAACCTAAAAAGCACAAGATAGTCCACCCCAGTATGCGGTGGATACAACAGCCTATGTGCGTTGAGATCCATGCTGAGTCACGTTGCATAAAGCAGGCACAGTGCCTTCAGGTAGAGTTTCTTTGAGTGCTTTCAGCAACCCCGACAATGCAAGGTTCTTCTAGCACAGCAGTCCATTCAAGCAGGTCCTCTTTCCAGAATAACATACAGTATTCAAGATATGGATACACAGTCGCTTTATGTAATACCAAAATAATACTGTCAGCTTTGTTCCTAACGGCTCCTAAATTTAGATTTGCCTTTTTCGCCTCGCCTCGCCTCCCCTCCCCTCTCCTCTCTTTTTCTTTTTTTTTTTTTTTTTTTTTTTTTTTACCCATTGAATACCGAGCTGAAAACTATCCACAACTCCAACATCTATTTCCAGAATGGTAAACATTACTACAAACATAATCAAAGTAAATACAGTCAGGTAAGACTATTTTTTTTCCTATGTATTACTGCTGCTGATTTTACACTCTCTGTCCACTCTTTAATAAAAGTTCCTTATAAGATTTTCAATTTCATGTGCCACTGATCTAATAATATTTTGGTTTAGATGGATCCCATCTCTCCTACATAAGTTTAACATTCCAGCTAATAAGAGTTCTGTATTCCTTAACCTACTCATGCTGTGGGGCTTGATACGGTACTTAGAATGACAGTAGTTGTATGTTTGCACAGCCAGTTGCTTCTATCACAGAGTGGTTCTCCATATCCAATTCACTGATCAGTATTCTGAAGGAGATAGTTGTTTTTTTTTTTTTTTTTGTTTTTTTTTTGTTTTGTTTTAATATACAGCTGTTTATTACTGATATTTAAAAATTGTTATGTACCTAACAGATTCACTTTCCTTTCGAAGGATGTTAGACAAAAAGACACCACAGTGAATCCAACCAGTAGAAAGGCACTTTAAATGCTGCTGTTTTATTTTTATATTGTGCTTAAAATCAAAAGGATTTCTCATCTTCCCAAGTACTGTAAGAAATCAGTGTTTTAGAAAAAGCTGTTTGGGGGTTCTGTTGCCTGGCACTTTTATACACTTCTTCCTTTGTGATGATAATCCCCCCTAAATAGGTGTTAAAAAGGATGTTTTGCAATTTAGTCTTAAGTCCCTTTTTAGTTGAGAAATATGGTAATATGTTTTTTAACTCTCTTGATGTTGTTCAATGCCTTTTTTGTTTCTTTAACGAGATTAGCTATAGCAACACAATCACATATGACAATCTCAGAAGTCTTTTCCAAGAAAAGAAACTAACAAGAACCCTTCTCTGCCAATCTTACCACTACTCTCATAACAGCTTGAGAACTCATAAACTTGTCATGCACATGAAAAGCATCAGAAAATGCAAATACCTTTGTAGCCAATGACATTTTGTTTTATAAAAACATGATATATCAAGCTTACATCAATAGAAAGTGGAGATTTAATTCTTTTCTTGTCCTTGCATTAAAAGTCACAAATTCTGATGGGCTCCACTACGCTTGTGCTGCCTTAACAACACAATACAAAAGAACCTGATTTACTGACCAAATTCAAACCTAACCTATGTCTGCTCTCCTTTGAATCACAACTGAGTAGTCAGAGAATAGCACTGGATATTCCTTGGAAAGCAAATCCGTCCCATACATTCAGAACCATGTTAATCTTGAGCCATAGACTCATGCAATCTACAGTGAATAACTCCAATGTGACCCAGAAATGTTACACTCACTCCATAGTAGACAAGCTGTGGCATGAGGGAGAACATGAAATAGATGGATTTTCAAATAGTGAACCTGCTCAAGCCAGAAATGTTGCACGCTACTGGAAAAAAACAAAACAAACAAACAAAAAAAAACCAACCAACCAACCAACCAAAAAAAGTCTCATCATCCTTGATATTTTTCTTATGGCATTAATTTGTATCCCTTTGAAACAACTCCATTCACATTTTTCCTCAGGTTATGTATTATTACTAAAAAAAAAAAAAAAAAAAAAAAAAAAAAAAAAGTAAAAAGGAAAGGAGGAAGGGAAGGAAGTAGGGAGGCAGGGAGGGAGGGAGGCAGGGAGGGAGGGAGGGAGGAAAAAACACCACCACACACAAAATCCAAACCAAACCAACCAACCAAAAAACCTCCAACACATTAGTTAAAAACACCAGCTACATTGGGTGTTTAACTGCCCAACAAGGTGTTGTATAACATACACTACCAGTATGGATCTTTACCACAGAAAGTTTTGCATAGAATTATATATGACATGAAAGATTAACATCTAGTATCTCATTCACATTACATAGGAAAATCGAAAAGATTGATCTGTTTTTACTTAAGTAATCATATCAGAATTATTTAAATGAATAGTAGCAGTCTAGACAAAGATTTCTGAATCATCTTCCAGATTTCAGGAAATCAAATAAACTCATAAAAACCTGCAGTAAGCACAGTAAAAGAGAGTTCATACTAGACTGAAAGTGATTCTCCAGCATTCTGTGGGTGACATAACTAAATAAAAAGCTCAGAAGTGTATTGAAAGGAATAAACAGAAAATCCTTTAGACCAAGAGTTTAAATTTTATAAGGCATCTGTAAACCCATGCAGGAGCAGGTGGCACTGAAACATAATTAAATACATGTGTTGATTCTCTTTAGGAAAAAATAAAATGTCTACTTAATTAAAATAGATAATTTCCCTGTGGTTTGGAATAAAACAAGTATTTTATGCATCACAATATCTTTTAGAATGTTAGAGAACAAGCAACCTGCACTTCTTAAATTTAACTCAGAAGAGAACATACTGAAAATATGTGAATGAAGTAGAGTAAAGCAAGGTAAAATATTCTGAGGGTTACATTTTTAAAATGCACACTTAAGTAACCGTATTCATGTAAAGTAGTTCCACTGCAGACCAGGACAAAGCCCTGGTCTAAAGGCTGGAGACTGCAAATTTGGATCTCTCAGAAGTATTTTATTTATTTATTTAT
Source organism: Aythya fuligula (assembly GCF_009819795.1). Taxonomy (NCBI): domain Eukaryota; kingdom Metazoa; phylum Chordata; class Aves; order Anseriformes; family Anatidae; genus Aythya; species Aythya fuligula. The sequence goes on along the minus strand of NC_045560.1, from coordinate 38,716,161 downwards.
TTATTTATTTACAGCTTTTCACAGCTTTTGAGTAAATAGTGTGGATTGAAAAGACAGATTTCACCAGCACGGACAAGTCCATAACTGGTTGCTACGTTCTTTTATTATTATTATTTTTTTACAACTGCACAATCTAATTAGCTCCATGGCTCTATTCCATTCTCAACCACCTGATTGTCTCTGCTGTCTTGTTTGCTTGCCAGATGAGGCTGTAAGACTGACTCAGACACACTGCCTATCCTTCAAACAGTATAAACATATTAAGATGTGATGGACGGACGGACGGACGGACAGAAGGAAGGAAGGAAGGAAAGTTGATTTTGAGGAACACAGGGTAAGGCAATATGAAAAGATTTTGAACAAACAGGAAAAAAAAAGAAAAAAATTAAAAAACAAACAAACAAACAAACAACAAAAAACAAAAACAAAACAAAACCAAAACAAAAACAACAAAAAAAGCAAAAGCAAAAACAAAAAAACACCATAGGGAAGGCTGGTGTGAGGTTTTTCTAGGTTTTTAAAAAAACTTTCACTAACTTCCAGGTATTATTCTCCAGGGTACACCACATCAGCAGTTGTCAGTATAAAGAAAACTGATACAAACATGCTTTGTTATTAATGACAGTATAAAAGCACTACCATGGCCAATATGCTGCAGGAGGTCTGTTAGTTTCATGACATATTCGTTCTGTCAACAACAGTCAAATGTTCATGGAACTATTAGCTGTATGGTGGATCCAAGTTAGCCTCTAGCCACTTTTTTCCTCTGTTAACTGATTAACTGATTCAATGAGAAAACGTACTTAATGCACATGCCAGCTGAAAAGCTCTAAATATTACAAAATATTTTCAAAGAGACTAATTTTTACACAGACACAAATGTATGATCTTCATCATTTTAATATTACACCTTCAGAGAATAATAAGAGAAAAGAAGCAATGGTATACATTACTCCTTGTCACACGTATTGGAAAGACTTTTACATAGCAGTAAGCTTAATGATATAAGTTGCTGATTCTTCCATCATGAAGAATTAGGAGGTGGAAGAAAGACACACAAAGACCAGGGATTTCTCTTTCTCTCTACCTCTACTTTGGTTGTTGAAGGGTGTGCATTCCCCCCCAAAAATATATATTTTATATAATATAATATAATATATATATATATTTTTTCCCCAGAAGCTGGTATTTAGACATATTTCATAAAATTCAGAATTGAAACAAAAATAAAAATCCAAGTAGGTGCATCTTTCTTTGGCTACTTCTAACAATAGACAGATCCAACAGAACAAGGAAGGTAAAGTGATTTTAAGCTATTTCTGTTTCTTAACACTACTGCTTTCTCCCAGGTTTTACCTGAAAAGTTGCAAAATCTCTAATAAAATAAAATACCCCAACTCAAAAAAAAGACAAAACTATTTCATAACTGCATTAAAATAGTTTATTTGCCAACTCATTACTCCACATTTATAAAGCATTATCGCACTAGGGGAAATATAGTCATTTTGATTATGCTACTAAATTTGAAATATACCTTCTAATTTATCTGAAGTGACTATTGATATGTAGTTATACAGAACAAAATTTATTGTTAAATATTTTTTTGCTGGGTTACTACTTATTATTCAGCTTTTTTTTTTTTTTTTACATGTCTTTTATTTCCTGATTCTTAAAGTCATTGAGAAACTTTTCATTGACATCCACAAGCAATAGTGCATTTCTGTGCATGAATATAATATTTAGGGCCATAAATTCAATGAATTTAAAGTGCTTCACTCTATCCCCCCTTTTAATTCCATCATAATGGAATGATTAATGATTAATTAATGGAATGATTAATGATTAATTCATGTACTTTACTTACTGATATTTTTTACTCCAAAGTGTTTATTTATTTATTTTATTTCTAATCTGAAGTGGTGGTAGTTTCACACTCATTGATGTTTTACATATTAATTAAATAAATGATTTGCACAGAAGTTGATAATACAATATAAACTTGCTCACTTGGAAGGTTAAAATGAGAATAAAAACACCTGAGTAATTTCTACCTTGTAATGGAAGCAAGAGTTTTGACAAATAAGGACTTGTTTTCTTAATACATTTATCTACAATTCAGAACCAGATCAGTCACCTATAAAAGCATTTTGTGGACAAGACAGTTTTTCCAAATGTAAGGCATGGGAGAAAGAGAGTTGTTTGTTTTGTTTTGTTTTGTTTTTAAAGTTAGTTTAAAGAGCTAAAAAGAGCATAAAAGTTCAAAAACCTGTCTGTTTTTATGTGGTCAATGAAACACCTACAAATTCTCTGATTTCTTCTCAAGGAATTATTTTTTCAGTATATGAAAATGACAGGAGATGAAATAAAACTGTTTTAAACCTTGAAACTGTCTTTGCTACAGCTAGGCAGAACTTGATTTTAATAGACATTATTTATGGAGTCTTTGTAGGACCTCAAAGTTGCTCAGATGAGCCACTGCATGAACTAGTTTCAGTATAGCTGCAAATATAAGTGAATTCTGCAAACGTTTCAGCTACCCTTACTTGTATTTCTTAAGACAGAGTACATGTACATTATACATCCTAGTTCACTTAGTCTCCTAATTAAGAAAATGTAAGACACCAGGCTATGTCTAGGCCTGTGAAATTCTTAAGTTTATTTACAAGGTTCTGCAAACCTAACTCTATCTATCCTCCAAAACACAAACCATAACATACTGCACACACAACTTTGAAGATCTCTTCTAATTGGCAATGCACATACTGAACACATTTGTGTTTTTTTCCATGACGTCTGCTGTCAGTCTTACATGTTTGAACTAGCAAACTCTGAAAGGAAAATCTGAAGATATTTTCCACTGTCCTCAACATATTCCAACAACCAGAAAACCACCAAGCTAAAATACAAAACAGACAAAAAACTCCTACAAAACTCATCTTTTGATAACTTGTCTTTTAAAAATCTAGGGATGCTTGCATGAGTTTATCCAGGAACCAGTGAGTCAAATGGTAGCTAAAGCATTTGTTCTCTCATCCTTCCAGGATATTCTCCAGAGTACATGCTGCCTCCTCAACATCTCCATATTCATTTGCTTAAGAATCAGTTTTTTTTGTTTTTCTTCTTTTTTTTCTTTTTTTCCTTTTTTTTTTCTTTTTTTCCTTTCTCTCTCTCGACATGTACTGCAAAGGACATTTCTTCCTCACCTCCATATTTTTAAAACTTTTTAAAACCACCATTTACTTTTAAAACTTGGTATAATGCTAAAGTAATGGCCACGAAGATCAATATTTCTACGGGTTCAAGACTCAAACACAACATATTTGCTTGCATAGAGAAGGTGCAAAGGTATATGCTCACATGTTAAAAAAAAAAAAAAAAGAGCAGAAAAGACAGCTCTATGTGTGTCTCCTAGGTGTTTGCAGTCTTATGCAATGAGCAAGAGTAAAGCAGGTTCTCCTTACCGAGGACAAGAGATTCAGACTCTTTCTACTCTGATGGTCAGCCAGAAACAAAGCCATCCTTGAGAAGATGTAACAGAGTCAAAGAACAAAGGTTTCCATGACATGTAGTTCCTTTGAGCAGAGGAGTCAAACTATTCTGCTATCTCACCTCCTGTATTGACACAAGTGCACGATGTCCCATTCATCCTGAAACAATTCTACCTGCTTTAAATAATGTATATCTAGGTGACAGTACATCCCTTTCTAAATACCCTGTCTCCTGACAGGCATAATGTGTTTTAAAACTAAGTTTTGTGCTCTGAATATTCACTGCTGTAGCTTGATCAAGAAGTATCTGAGAACAATTAAGCAGAATAAATCAAATCAATCTGCATGTTGCAAAATTTATTAGTAGAGACAATCCTTGTCCTCAGCAGCCTTTTTTTTTTTTTTTTTTTTTAAACACAAAAATATGGAATATAAAATGGTTGACATATGGTATTTCACTTTGGCACACCGAAAAGAAACACCTCTCCCTCCAACAATGTGTAATCAAAATAAATCTGTCTTCTTAGAAAGAATTAATAGGAAGTAAAAAATGGCTCACCATTTAAACCGTAACACTGCAGCTTATTTTAATCCATGGTGGGAAAAGTGTCCAGCTTTTCATTCACAATTATTATTGGGATAAAAGCATCTTTTCCAACAGGAAGGCTAACCTGGCAGGGAAGCCTTTCAACTAGGAATGATGGGAGGAGACTAGATGACATATTTCCTGGGGGGGCAGGTAACTGGGAACAAACCTATGCATTAGGACAGGATGAGGGCCAGCTAGCAGGCAAGCAGCTTGCCAGGCAAAACCTGGAGGTTTTGGTAGCTACCAAGATGAGCATGGGCCAACAATGTGCCTGGTGGTAAAGAAAGCCAACAACACTGTCGGCAGAATTAGAAAGAGGGTTGCCAGCTGGTTAGGGGGGATGATCTCCTCAGTACTAGTGAGATTCATCGTAAATGCTGGTTCCAGGTCCGGGCTCCCCTTTAACAGGACAGAAATGGACACACATCAACACAGTGAGTCCAGCAAAGGGCCACAAAGATGACTAGATATTTGGAGCATCTAACACATGAGGAGATGTTGAGAGAGCTGGGACTGATCTGTCCAGAGCAGAGAAAGACCAGGAGGAAAAATAGTGTGTATAAATACCTGATAGGGAGAAATACAGAGGAAGCCAGACTTTAGTTAGTGGTACCTAGTGAAAAGACAAGAGGCCCTGGGCACAAACTGAATATACGAAATTCCATTTTAACATAAGGATTTTTTTTTTTCCACTTTGTAGGCAGTCATATATTGGAACAGGTTGTCCAGAGAAGTGGTAGAGTCTCCATCCTTGGTAATACTCAGGACACATACTAAGTTCTATCTGACCCTGCTTTGAGTAGGTGAAAGGGAATTGGTGTAGACATTCTCCAGAGGTTCCTTCCCACATTAAATATCAGGTGATTCTCTGGTTAATATTTATTACATATATTTTTTATACTAATGATGGAGTATATTTCTACAACAAACTTACAGGTGTGGCAACAAATGCAGTGCTGAAACCAAACTGACAATATTGAAAAGATGAGGGCTCTAAGAACATTGCCATTAAATAGGGTGCATGATGTCATGGAGGGAAGTGATGGTAAATTAAGTTTTAAAACAAAACTGAACAAAATAAAAAACATGAGGTGCTGATTGTCACAGCACTTCTTAAGGACTGTGTTACACAAGTTTTTCCCTTTATCTTACAAAAAATTTCAAGAAAAAGTCCTCTCTAATCATTGCACGATAGGACTAATTTCATTGGAAACTTTTATACAGAGGAAGAAAAGAAAAGAATCTGTTAAATTTGTATTTAAAATGAGACATTCAAAAGAAAAGGTCACAGACAGTGTCTGACATTTGGGCTGGGTAAAGGAAAATCAGGCAAAAAAGTGGACTTTTGCAGTCACATTGGCACAAAGGAGCAACTGAATGTGTGAACACATGAGATAAAATAGATAAATGTGCTGCAGAAAATCAAAGGGAAAATCAAACAAATATCTCCTTATAATAAAACTTATGGTTTTATTATAATAAAACCATAAGTTTTATTATAACATGAGTAACAAGGGAAGTAACAGCTAGGGATCAGGAAGTAACAACCAGGATCAGAATGTAGCACACAAGACAGCCAAACCTCATTAGTCATAAATTTATAGCAATTCTTAAAACTCAAGCCGCCAACACAGAGCAAAAAAAAAAGAATGGGCATTTTCTGGTGTAATGCAACTCTGCATGAGTATGTTCACAGTCAGAACATGGTTGGGATCTAGAAGGAATATTAATTTTTAAATGTGTAACAGAAAACATGAGTTAAAATCTGCTTAGATTTTCAATTTAACATGAACCCACATCAAAAGCTGGAGACCACTTTAATCCATCCTAAACTAAGTATTACAGCTACAAAATGTTTAACAGATAAACAATAGTTCAACAATAATAATCATCATAATTCCTACACCTATTTCAAACTATCACTGGTATTTTAAATGTGATTTTTCAGTATTCTGAAAATTTGCATCTCTCATAATGTAAATAATTAGCCTTAGAGAACATATGTTCAGACAATTTCTATTCTGTATGATTCTATACCATGTTTTAATAAACAATTTTCCTAAAACTTTCATAAGTGTAATGTTTCCTGTTTTTTTTTTTCTTCAACATGAAGTGATTGGTTGAAGTTTTATGTAAAGGGAATCTGCAAATATACTTAGTATTTCATTAGGGACACAGGTGTTGGACTCAATGATCCTTGTGGGTCCCTTCCAACTCAGATATTCTATGATTCTATGATTCTTCCATCTTTCAGCTCAGATATTCTGTGATACATTTTCTTAAATAAGTGAAGAATGTAAAATCCCTCAATTATTCAGGGTTGAAAAATGAAGATGAAATTATTTCTCCAACTGTAGAGAGGAGGCAGACATTGTTAGAATAAATATTAATTTAAGAATTTTCATTAACACAGGGAAACAATATTTTCTGTTTTGAGTACAAAGAAGTTATAAAAGAAAGATGCATTACAATTCTAAGTAAATATTATTTTTATTGAAAAACTAATATTAAAGAGCAGCAAAATTGAATACAAATTGTTAGATTTCCAAAGAATAACATGATCTGGAAGGACAGATCATTATTAATTATTAATTTATTCTTTGGAAATCTAACAGGTCTCTGATTTAACAGTGTGCATGAGAGAGAGTTTAAGTAGCTGTGACTCTCAAAAACTACATTCTTATCAATATTGGTTTCAATTCACACAAACCTTCCTTTTTGTCTTCTGCAGCAATCTTCACTTTTGTGTCTGTTATATCTTTGAAAGAGGCCAGAAAGAGTACTACATCTCCTTTTTCATTCTTTATGGGAACAATATCCAATAGGCACCAGAATGAAGACCCTGTAAGGATAAAGAATGAATTTAATTCAAACAGCTGTCTTTTAGCAGAGAGAGGAGGGAAAAAAAAAAAAAAAAAAAAAAGTAAAAACAACAACAAAAAAAAAATTGTATTACTAAATCTACAACTAATGCAATTCTAAAAAAAATATCTTATTTAAGAGGTCAGTTGTCAGGAAATCACAGATGTTCAGCTCATGTAAATCTGTTTGCATCATTGGTTGAAGCTCAGTAATACTGCTTTCTCTGGAAGTAAGGCATTAATTTAAATGCAAAATTTATCTGCAGGGATCATTAATAGAATTTAATGAAACTGCTTACTCCTCTGATACCATGCGTTCCTTTGAACTCTCAACTGATGTTGCTTATTTTACTGGAATAGCTTTCACTTTGTTAACTTGACATCTGAAGCTTCCAGGTTTACTATAAAATCATTTTACTTTAATCATCTTGCTTGATACTCATTAAAATCTCTTGACAGAAGACCAGATAGTCACTAATTCAAAGATATTTAAACTAATCAGACATCAGACTTAGAATAGAAAATCTAAATGCTTGATTCAAAGTAACTTAAGCTAAGAAAGAATTAACTCCTCACATTTTACAGGTAAGATTTATAATACAAGACATTTTCTGTAAAATTAATATCAGTTTTTTTCTTACTATGTATAAAGGTCAGCTTGCTAAGGTGTTAATTAAACAACACTGAGGTTGACAATATTTTTAATTTTTTTGCCAAACTTTCTCTTCCCAGATCTGGTAAATAATTGGACCACTTTCAATAGGTATTTTCACTGATTCTGTTATGTCATATTTGCAAGATATGTTGTTCAATTCCAGTGGAAACATTTACAGGTCTCCCATTAACACAGACCACTTGGAACAGAATATAATGAATGTTATATGCTAGGAGTGTAACGGAGATTTCAGCAAGCACCCTGGATCCCAATCCCATCCATTCTGGGACAATTCAGCTCAATGCCAGGTTTTGTTTTTCAGTTTTTGGCTATCAATACTTCCCATCTCCAATTATCCTTCTCTCCTTCTCCTCCTATTATTTACAAGGTATATAATTACTGTTACAGTATGTTTTTGTTTGTTTGTTTTTTAGTTTTAAATTTAAAATTTATTGGAGATTTCTTTATGTTTCCATATTCATTTTCATCCCCATCATACTCCTATTAACATTCATTTACAACAAAAGTATATTTTCATTCAGAAAAGAACAAAGTTCCTTCAATGACTGCTGCCACTACTGCCATACTATCAGCTGTGCTTTGGAGCTGTCCTTTGTAAAAACAAGCAGATTAGTTATTTCCTCCTCTTTTTTCCTTCTGATTTCTGCAGTTCATTTCAAGAGAAAATGAACTGAACACACCAAGATCACAATTAATCTAAGTTAAATTTTCAACTGGAAGTTCTCTGTCTGTTAAAAGATGTAGGCAAGCATGGGTGGCGAAACTGCAACTTTCCTTTTGAAGGGCCTCTGAAGATGAAGGTGTAGAAGTATGTTTGAAAAGAAATTAATCTGCTTTTCTTTATCCTGGGTAAACTTCCCAAGAGGCAGGCTTTGACACTGGTTGAGTCACCAGATAATGTTTCCACTCAAGGAGACTTTTCCACTAAGTTTCCACTTTAAAGTAGAGATAGGGAGAATTGGAAACAGAAGGAAGGTAGATTGGGTAAGGACAGAGAAATTGTGTGAAAACAGACTGACTTTATATTAGGTTTAATCATTCTCATTTTGAGGTTGTAGAGAGAGAGCAAAAAAGAAGCTCTTTTAAAAGAAGGTAGAACCGACATCAGAAGCAATATATTTCTATTCTTCCCTCTTTCTTTTTAATTTTCCAGTCTTAATTCAAATTTATATGGACATAGCTTGTTTTACCAAAACTTTTGGGAAAAACTGCTTAGTGCTGTTACTGTCAGAAATGTTATATAGAGCCAACACCTTATCAATCTGAAGTGGTGTATTCAAAGAGAAGAGGTAGCATTAAGCAATTTTACTTTATGGCTTAAAAATAGAATCACAGATATCTGTGGAATATTATTATAACTCTTAAACTATTCATGTTCTTTCTTTTAAAATTTTATGTTGTGTATTCTAGCAGTAGCTTCAGTTGGACAAAAAACTGTTCTCAACTTCATCTTCTTAACAATACTAATAGCAGCCTTTTCTTTTAAACATCTGTTGAAATCTCCAGAAATACATGTGTATCTTATTCTTTTAAATTGTTTCACATCTTTTTGACATACACACACAAATAAATCATCACAGCTGTTTAAGGCAGAAAGTTAGAGATATTAGATACATCCATATAAATCTAACTCAGTTATGCTAAGAAGCACATCTGATAACTTTATCTGAAGTGATATATGTTTAGGGGAGTAATTGTAACACTGCCATCAGTAATAATTAGAAATAGAGACAAATATTTTCAGTGTTTCATGCTGTAATGCTTTTTCTCTTTTGTTAATGTGTATTTGAGCTTTTTAGCTGGTGAATACTAGTCACTGAAATCATGTAATGTCATTTTCTGATTCTCTTCAATCATATTTTCTGTCACCTGTACTACTCCATGAATGTGTGTGATTTTTTTTTTATTTTTATTTTTATTCTTTTAAGCAAAGCAAGTATGCTTAAGAAATAGTACCAACAACTAAAGAAAACACATATCCGATACATGCATAGGATACTTCTCCCTCAAAGAGTTCTCTGTTAGTGCTTAGCATAACAGAGTTGCAGATCTTGACATTACTTATACACTCAACCTTTAAAAGTTCAAAGTTTACTTTTTGGGGGTTTCTGCCATTACTCTGAAGTGTGCAAATATATATGAAATACTCTTCCAGACTAGAGGAGATGACCCAGTTTAAGCCAGGACTAGATCATATGTGCTTGCACTCTGTCAAGAACAGAAGTATGCCACATTTCACTCCGGATGAGCATTCTTGGAAAAATGTACTTATCCAATGCAATCAATTATACTGCTTTTACTGAAAGCCAACACTCTATAATGCTATGAGCCAAAAGAAGAACTTTCTACTCACTGAAAAAAGTAATGCAGATATAGTTCTTTTGAGTGCACTCATCTGTGAGGAAGAAATTTCTTCCCTGCTTCAGATGGTGCACACAAAGGTTTTCTGTATTGCCAGGCGTTGTCTATCAAAGACATTTCTTTTGGAGGTTTATTTATATACAGACCTTTATTGCTCCAAGCCACTACTCTTTGAGGAAGAGTCTAGTCTTTCTCTTGCATTATGAACTGAATGTTCAAAATATATTTTAATATCCTCAAGGGCTATAGAAGTACATCTCAGGAAAGGAGAAAAGAGACCAAATGAAGCATAATCTTATCACAAAGCAATTTAGCTACAGTCCACCTTTCATATATACATAAAAAAGAGAATGCTTTATAGTCACTCTCTCACCCTCCATTTCTACCTTTCCTCACTCTGACAGTTAGAAGTCTCCTTAGACTGAAATCAAAACAAAGGTCAACAGGGCCAGGAACTTAAAAAGGAGATTTGATAAAAAAAACCCTTGCCATCATAGCACCAATAACCTTTAGAACCAAGTATTCCTGTCATTTGAAAATAAGGTCTGCTTAAACCGAGGAACAAACTCAGACTGTTAACCTTATTCATGAGCTATGTCCACCCAGCATACAGTATACTTAACCGAACTTCAACCACAACTATCCCAGACAAAGCCCATTGCAAGAGTCAGAACAGAAATCTTTGGGTATTTCAGTGGTATTATAGAAACAGAGAGGGATTATTGATGACCAGTTTATCTACGTCTTTTATGGAATACAAAAAAAAATAAAAAAAAATTCTTTGCCCATCTCCTCTGCTTAATCATCATTTTAACTGTGCTTTTCTGCGGTAAGTGTCTTTCTTAGTGTAAAAAAAAAGGAAAGCATTGAATGTCTTGAATGTTAGATAAACAAGTTCTGTGACACACACACACACACACACAAATCTCTTCATTTAATAATTACCATGTTGTATTATGTAAAAAAAAAAAAAAAAAAAAAAAGCAGAACTAAGCTGCACATCTTATGTGCATCATACATGACATCATATATCTGGAAGATTTTTTTTTTTTTTTTTACATTGCAGTGCTTGATTTTAAACAGATATAAATCTATCTTTTAAGAGAAAATGAAACAAACAACAAACAACACACCACATTTTCCAGGGATTTGTTATTTAAAAGACAAAGATAACTGCAATAAAGTATTGACAGGGTTGATACTAATTCTTCAGCTTTACAACATGATCCTTTCATTTACAGAATTAATAATTGTTAGCAAAATAAAACATTGGCTTATTTTTAAGAAGTTTAGCCAGATTATTTCACCCTCACTGACAGTCCACAATACCAAAGACTTTGTCTAGCGAAACGCCAAGCTAACTTTTTTTTGGCTAGATTCCAAGTGCCAATGATAACATTTTGTTTTGGATGTTTTGTGATTTAGACTTTGTTGAGGAGACCAAAGTGCAAAGAAGCAAACAATTCTTTTTTTTTTTTTTTTTTTTTTTTTTTAAAAAAAACAACTTTACTTTCTCTCTTGTAAATACGAAAACTTTGACAATGATCAGTTAACATAGTTAACTCAAGGTTTTGCTACTTTAAGCAAGTAAGTACCTCGGTCTTCTCCATTCTCCAGAAGTGGCATGTACATACTGACAAAATTTATCAAATTTTCCCTTGAATTCTGCTCCTGTTGATGACAGCCAATGTGTTATATCCTAGTGACAGTCTTTGGTCTGACAATATTGCAAGAAAACTTACAAGAAGACATATGGAGTGTCAGGTAATTCATGCATATGGTCACTGATGGTTGTGCTAGCACTCTCCTAGTAGTAGAAAAAGAGTCTCAAGAACTTATGGCCAACAGATCATACTTGCAATTAGTTCTCTCCACAGATTTTAAGAGTCAACTTAAATCCCTTAAAAAAAAAAAAAAAATCTCAAATGAGGATATAGAGGTATCTCAAGAACTTGGTAGGGGGAAATGGAATAGGTAAAATACCTTAATAATGAGGTAAAATTATGGTTCAATATGAATAAGCAGATAACAGGCAATTCTGTGGATCTGTGTAGCAATTTATAAACTTCCATTAAAAATCTCCCTGCACATCTCTCACACACGGCAATAGAGCAAGTGTTATTCAAATCTATCACATCTCATCAGAGAACATGAAAATCCCCTCTCCATGTCTCCCCTTCTTTTTCAGTGACAAACTCTATCTTACACTCTGTTCCCACTACTGCTGGATAACTCAATAGCTCATAGGTCATGTTGTACAACATGTCTAATTTTGCTGTCATCACTGCCATGTTGGAAAAAGGGAAAAGACGTTCCACTAAGAGGAGACATCGTACAACACATCGGCCTCCTATCCTTGCCTTGCTGCAAACTTCCTATGTTAGTCAGAGAAAGACTTTCCTCACCACCTCAAAATCTGCATTTATTAATATGCTGACAGAGGCTGAGTCTGTTCTGGCAGCTCCTGGTTTGAATGCTTGACTTTTCCAACCTTGGTGCTCTTTTCTTTTGTATGCAACTGCTAGTACAGTCTGCTGTATACTAACTAATTTATGGACTCGAGCACATCTACAATTTGGATTTGTTTACTCAGCTTTGCTATCTCTCCTTTTATGACCACTTTCTACTATATTTTCTACTTAATGAAATTCTTTATTTCAAAATCCTCTAGTTACATACAAGTTTTCATTGAATAAAAGCAGAGAAGCCAAGATATGCCTGTTAAAGCCACGTGACTCATTATCCCTACTTACTTTTTGTCTGCTCTAATTTTCTTTTCCTATCTCTGTCCTGATTAGAAAAGAAAATTGCATTTAAGCAGATAAGAACTTCCCTGATGTAATACATTTACAAGGTTACGTATATAACAATTAGCAAAATACACAGGATTATTAAAAAAACTCAGTGAAGTCAATGAAATGCATTCTGTTTAAATGCAAAAGACTCCAGGGCAAATTTCTTGATACCAGCAGTCTGCAACTTACTTTCCCTCCTACCTCAAAGATCGTTATTCTGTCCCAGTCATAACACTACAAGGCATTTGTCAGCTAACTCCTGTGACAGCAGAAACTGAGGCAATTTGTTGATATAATTCAATATCCAATAGTTAAAGTCTTAAAAAATTATCTTAAAATATTCTTGTTACCTTACTTGTTTAATAATTAAAAGTCTAACCATAGACTGTTATATATACTGATCCCAGCATACAGGAAAAAAAAAATCTAAATAAAAATATAGTTTCTTCAGTTTTTTCTATGCACTGTTTTGGAAAAAAAATCATGATCAATCCTTCCTGAGTAGTCTTGTTTTTCCTCTGTTCAGATGATATCAGCTTTTTTTGTTATTTTGAGTTACACTCAAAATAAGCAACTTTCCCTTGATTATTGTATTTTTGAAATCTATTGTTAGAATTGTGTTTACAGCCTATGGTGCTTATTCTTTTGGGATTTTAACAATTCCTCGTTCAAAATGTAGACTTAATGACAGGAGCAGATATGATTTTTTAGTCTACTGACGTGTGTACTTTTGTCACTTAGAAAAAAAAAGGCAAAAAAATAACAAATTTTCTTAAGCCAGGATGACTTCTTAGATAAACATATGTATGTATGTATGTACATGAAAAACATATTTATACATAACTTTCTCCCCAAACTTCTATCTGTTTCTTTAAAAAATCTAACCAATATTTTTAAAATCGTGTCTGAAATTTCTGACATCAGAAGGAAGTGTGTTCCACATTGATCTAAAAACTACCATGTTTTCAAATGAAGTTATCATTTTTGAGCTTATTATTATTATATCCTCTTAAAAAGAAACTTCCAAAATTACACAGAATTTGTTGCTTCCTAGGAAAAAACAACAACATAGCAATACCAAAACAGACACTAGTACTGGTAAGTTTTCCACTTTTTCAACTCCAAATAATGAGGCAGAAAAACAAATAAAGATATTTTTGTGCAAGACATTTTCATGATCCAGGTTCTGGTGTCTCAGCCAATGGCAGCCCCTATGAACAGAAGGGTCAGAGGCTACAGAAGAGTAGGTCTCCCAAAGATAGAAGAAATTCTGGATGCAGACTCATGCTTATTCTAAACACTTTCACATTAAATGTTACTTAGAGAAGTGGAAATTCTGCTGGCTATTTGTCCACTCTTGCTGCAAAGCTCCATTTTAGAAACTGATAATTTATTTTCTATCACCTTTCCATAAGGTAAGGTCAGAGATTGTTTATATCAGTGACTCTATAGTTGATGTCTAAAATTTAAGCTTTATCTGTAAATAACAGCCATTTCAAACGAGTTTGAGGATTTTCCATTGAGCCCATAATTCAAGAATTTTAACCTGCTCTTGACTTTCTGCTCTCCAGCACTTTTCTAGGAGGAAGGTGACCTGTCTGGGACCTGATAAAGGGTTGTGTCACGAATCTAGATTGCTATCGTCCTCCTGTCAGGTTTATGGGTTTATGCAGGAGGGTTTTGAAACATGCACTGAAAAATTACATAATGCCGTAGAGAGGATTAATCTTCCCATTTCACCATTTGAATCTATGTGAACACATGTTGTAAACAGACTCTGAGCCTTTCCATTGAGAAGAATTACAGAAACCCTGCCAGTTGGAAGGTAGTAGGTTTTAACCTTTTCATTACTTACCTGCTCTATAAAATCACACTGTTTTTGCAATTCCCCAAGACAAATCAGTAAGGTGGTTCAATACACAGTGCTAACATGAACCTCCTGCTGTTCCTCCAAAAAAAAAGAAAAAAACTACACCATGGAGATACCGCAAGAACTCATTGCAATTGTTAGCATAAGAGTTGGCAATTACATTCTGCAGCATGATCCAATAAAGTTTATTGAGGACCATGAAAAAATTAAAGAAATGTCAGCAGAAGGGAGGCAGGTGATCATCAGGAGAGATGGCTCTTTGTCCTTTCTTTAAACAAACATCAGCCTAACTCATGCTGAAGCATGGGTACAGAAGTCAATTTTTAGCTAAGCCTGATTTAAAACCTTATAAAAAATAAAGCATAACCTATCAGCATTCTCACTGTGACCATAAAACCATAAGAAAATTTGAAGTGTAGACTAACTGTTCTGACCCCAGTGTCCCACAGCAAAATAAATACCTATGTCTCTTAAAATGCATGTGCATGTGCAAAAGGGAGCATAATTATATAAATCTTAAAAAATAAAAAGTGCATACAACATAAACATTCGTATTAAGTACAGCTGGAAACACATGGTGCCTGTATGGAAACAAATCTGTAAGCATCTGTAAGCAATGAAAAGCCTGTCACATTGTAACAATGCAATAAGCACCAGGAAACTCTTATATGGATTTATTCACTTATCAGTGTGCTTCTATGAGAACAAATCTTTTCATAGTGAATTATGCTTTTAATAAATCATGTTGTTTTTGAAAGAAGCTATTAGCCAATGTCACCATGAGTGCCATCAGAATAAAGTCTCAGCACTGTCAGTTAGTAAGCAGCAGTAAGCAACTTCGTGTTGAAGTCTCATGAAATCATAGCAAAAGATCTCAGATGTTTCAGATCACATTGCACACGGGATTTTCCCTTTCTATTTTTATTTTTTCTTTTATTTCCTTTTTTTCCTTCTAACTGAAGTTCAACCCCTGGTTTTATCTCCTTGCAGGCTTTCACTGACCCAACACTCTACAGAGGCTGAGCCACGGATCTCCAGAGGAACAAACATCTGCCCCATTTTCCCCTTTTGCTGCTCTTGCTGCAGAAGCTGGGACTGTCTGTAATGTCTATGTATGGCTACCCTTTGCATTTTGAAAAATGAAATGTTTGCGGAGAAAAGAAGCTTAAATGTTTCCTGTTCTATAAAAATAGAAGAAAATAAGGACATGCCTTTAGTCTACACACAGGTATATTGCTTTTTAAAAAATAACTTCCTCAATAATACTGAGATATCCTAACACTTTACTATTGAGCTATACGAAAGGGAAGAAAAACAAACAAAAAAGAAATAATGCTTTAATTGCAGTTAGCTATTACCATCAGATTCATTTTTCAGCATTTTTTGCTCTTTCAGTTTCCCCCTACTCCTTCTGTATTTTGTACTATAATTTAGATAATGTGAGCAAATCAGCTACGAATGATTTTAACTTTCTTGTTAGGCCACATTTTTAAGGTAAAACAGCAGTGAGGTCAGATTTCTATGAACTCTCCTGCCAAACTTGTCAAGAAAGTTCCTGTACATTAGTAACTAGACATCGCTAGAAAATTGATGGTTTTGTATGGAAAGTTTTAATTTTCTCTAATTGGAAAATTCTAATAAATGTCTTTCCTGTAGCTGCCAGGCTTAACATTTCCCAGAGCAATTCAAGGGTTGCTAAAGCAGGGAGTTAGTTCATATTAAAAATGTACCATACAACTCCTATGCTTCAAAGTGCTACAGGATATTTCCAGAGAACCATTAAAATAGATCTTTAAACTTCTTGATGGAAAAAAAGGGATACCAGTTCTGCAAAGACCAAAATACTTTTTTTTTTTTTTTTTTTTTTTTGTGTATGTGTGTCTGTGTGTGTGTAAAAAGAAGAGCTTTAAGAAATCCTTATTTTCTTTAAATATAATTATTTTTACTTAAACTTCTTTAATACTTATTATAATTTTTAATAAAAAAATAAAATCATCTTAAAAGAAAAGATGTAATTCCTTGACTGCAAAAAATGTATGGAGTCTTTGATCTTCTTTAGCCACATTATTCAAGTGCATCCATAATAGATGCTATAAGCAATGTTTCATGGCCTGAGGTTTATTTCATTTGCCTGTTTTTCAACTCCTATTCTACCCATCTGATATAATATTCTGGTGTTATATAATTATAGGTCCTTATATATTAATATATTATATTAATAATACTTCCAGATAAAGGTACAGATTTTTTGAAACACTAGTGAGTAGAGATGAATACTGTGGTTTAATCACACTGACTCTTGGAATTAGAGAATTGAGAAAATAGCTGTTTCATGTCTTCTTGACTTTAGAAGTTATTTACAAAACCTTTAAGGTAGGGAAAACTGCAAGGCAGATGCATAATACTTACCTCAGAAAGTGCTTAAATTAGTTTACAGGTAGAAGATGTCATATTGTCCCATGAGTATCTGTGATTAAGCCAACTCTATATGCAGTCAAGTCTTAAGGCAACCCGTAAAGGTGGCCCCAGCAACACCTACCTGTCCATTAGTCTTACAGAAGTGATTTTCAAATTCCTGCCAATTGTGGAAATGGCAGCTGGGAGGTGGTGAGAGGAGGAGATGGACACAATGGATGCCATACTGAAGCCTCTCACAAATCCTTAAATCAAAAGTAAACTTTTCTGGTTACACAGTATTTTACACAGGTTACACCTTCACAGGAAGAGACCAATTTCCTTTCCATGAAAGAAAGTTGTAGCACTACTAAAGACCATACAAGTGTGTGTGCAAGAACAAACAAGATCAAACCTTTTTTTTTAAAGACTACAAACTGACTTTTGAGACACGGAAAATAAGACTGATGGGGTCATAAGGGAACTAAGGTATGACCTTCTCAGTGATTGAAGATGGAGAGCTTATGCTGGACTAAGTCAGTGATTATAAGGCTTATTGTAGCATCCTCTTAGGCTGCAACAGAAAAGGAAAAAATCCAATCAGCTCCTTGTTTATACTTCAGTTTGGTGGATCATGAAGACCTTATTTAACTATATGTACTTATTGCTGATAATTTCTTTCAGTGGTCTGACAGGGATTGTTCAGAAGGGATTGTTCAAACATAGTTCTTTAGTGAAGTGTTCATCTGCTATCAGACTACTCTAAAAAAGGAGATCCCTGGAGTGAGTTCTTCCCTCACAAGTCACTTGAATTCAAAAAAGGTTATTTTGCATTTCTGTTATCATAATTGACAACTTAATTTGTCACAGATGTTTTGAAGAAAGTGTAGAAATAGCAAGAGAAAAAAATTAAAAAGCAACTCCTAAAATACTTCATTTTAAAACTTTCTGAAGAAAGCAAGTCATACATTTCCTTGTTTTTTTAATAGTTACTTTTTTCTTTTCTTTTTGTCTGCAAAAAGCACTATAACTCTAATAATTAAATAAATAAAATAAATTAAAAACTGTCTAAGGAACTGAAATAAATACTAAAACTATGTTGAAAAATATGTTTGTAATGGGATTTCCAAAGACATCTCTCTGAAGCTGCTGTATCTACTGCAACACTTCTTATACTGTTCTGAACTAACATGGCAGAAATGGGAAGGTACAAACATCTTATGCTATGGTGAAGATTTGTTAGAAAGACAAAAGGAGAACACATGTACTTCTATTCATTCTAAGAAGATTGCTTTCTAGTTAGGTGAGAGTACAAGAGGTGAGGATAACCCTTCTATTATGATCCAAAAGCAAATGACCAAAACAATAAATTTCTTTGTTTCTTACCACAGAGAATTAATCCATATCCTCTACCCAACTCCTTGCATGTTGGTTTTTCTCACTGCAATGAGTGTCAGCTCACATCAGTCTGGAATTCCTATGAAATTGTATGTACTATGGTGGAGTTGCTTTAGTTACAACAATCACTCCTTTACTGAAGAGTTCCTGAGAAAAATTGCTATTAGAATTTCTAGTTAAATAACTGTGAAAGGCCCTATACCTAAACATCCAAATTCAGATCAAAACTAGTTAAGGGCTTTAAGTCCCAAACTTGAATCAGAACTTGTGTAGAATTAATAGTTTAATTTAATGATAAAAACCAGATCAGTTTTAAATTGAGTTTAAATAAAAGTCATAATATTGAAAAATGTGGTTATTAAAAAATAATTAAAAATCAACACATATTAGTTTTGGAAGTTTGAATTTCTTTCCCACACAAGGAGATACACATAGGAAGAAAAAAAAAAAAAAAAAAAAAAAAAAGGAAAGAAAACAACAACAATGACAAAAAAACCACAACATGTTATGTTCAATTACAGATTTCTAGCCTCTGAGTTTTAGATCAAATCCAGGATAGAAAAAAAAATAAAATAAAAATCCTAATGTGTCGTTTATAAAGTAGTTATTTAAAATATTATTTTATGGAGTATTCTGAGGGATGTTTCGGTCAATTCTGTAATTCTATGAGCTCAGAATTATCCCTGAAGCTGAACTTCTGTGCCTGAAGTTATCCCTGAAAGTATTTATTTTGTCTTGTAGCTAGGCCTACAGAGTAAGTCTATACTCCTGAATGCTGGACTAAAGCCAGAAACCTTACCAAATGATACCCTAAAGTCATAACAGGAGACTGAAATATTACACTATAAAAACCAAACCTTACTAGTTACCTGTCTCTCACTGATCTCTGTTCCTGGGGTTCCTATACACTAACCCCTTTAGTAGGTATTTTCAGTGTCAGGTAAGCCTCAAGGTAGCCATACATTCATTCTGAGGTCATTAGTCCTAAAGTTCTTGTCTAAAAATATTGTTAAAACATTTGTCTGTAACACAGACTCCTTTTTTTTCCTCCCTCCTTTTTTTTTTTTTTTCCCCTGCCAATGTTGAATAACAACTGCTTCATTGGTTCATTTTTTCTTCTGATAAAAACTCTCAAAACATTTAGCTAAAATGGGTGATTTACCAAATTCAATGTCTGCACTATGAAGCTCTGTTGAAAACCTAACAAACAAACAAAAAAACAAGACTATTTTTTAAGATAAATTTTGCTTTTATTCAAAAATAGTCTCATGTTATTTTAATACCTATTCATTTTGCTTCACAATGGTACAGAAATGCATGAAAATGAAAAATACAACAGACAGTCAAGGAAATTTATTCATACTCAGAAAAAGTCTTGGAATGGCTTCCATTCCAATTATACACAGGAATGCAAGTAGAATAGATTGGGGGAATTCTTTTATCCTAAACAATTTCTCTTTTCCTATGTTTCATAAACTTATTTGCCAAGCAAATTGATCTACAATTTCCTTTACCTGAATTAGTCCCACTTATTGAAGGTTTGAAGCACCCCTCATACTGCAAAGGAATCACAATTTAACCTGCAGGACTAAGCCAGTGAAATGAATATGTTAGCTTTACTTCTTTCATTTGCATATATTGAAATCTCTTCCTGCTATGCCCAGTCATCATTCTACAATACTGGTCAAATGCAGCCCTTATGTTTCTGTAAGATAATTTTTCCCTACATTCAGACATGATTTACAGAGGAGAAACTAGTTTTATTGAAAAACTTTCCTGAAAAATAAGCTAATGAATTCAAGGAAATATGGGAGTCTCTTTAAAAAGCAGTCATGAACACAAAACAGCTAAACAGCAACTTTTGTATTAAACACATTTTTTTTTGTCATTAAACACCTATTACTTTTAGAAAATAACTTGTAAAAGTATTTAATATAGTAGTAACAACATTTTGGGAGGAAATATTTCATTACCAAGGACATAAATAGAATCTATGGAGAAACTATATGGCTTAAACATATGTCTACAAATTCTAGCCTTATAATAAAACATAAGGTGATGCTCAACCTGTGGATCCATTAAAAATCATGGATTGTTAAATATATGACAAGGCTCCTATAGCACTGTTGTGGTTGCAGTTCTATTAGAATCTTATACATAGGGTCACCCTTGGCTAGTGGTACAGTTCAAAGATCACATGAATAATAGCACTTAAACACTTATGGAATAGGTGCACTGAAAGAGACTGATATAATGAAACAAGATGATGAGTGTGTGTCATGGGTTGCTTTCTTCCATGGCTCACTCACTTTTACTATGCAAGAGTCCTTATAAATGACCTGCAATAGGAGTGAAAGCTTTGGCAATGCAACCCAAAATTTACTTAAGTCTATGGAGTTGCTTAATGCTCAGAATGTTTTATGTGACAATACATTCTTTAATGTAAACTCAATGTAGAGCACTTATCTATATTTGAAAGTCATTATTATTGAGTTTATATAGAGTGGCTGCGGAGAATGAGCCACTTGGATCATTCAAAACAGTAAGCGTTTTACTGATTGGACTGCAAATTTAATATACCCACTGCCTACCTTAATTTTTTATTTTAATTTTCATCAATACGGGGTCAGGACATCAGTATAAGAAAAAAAAAGATGCAGTGTCATACTAAGTGCTGATATCACAGTGCCTCACAATGCAGCTTAGGATCCTGAATTTCTCCTTCTATAGTTTTATAACTTGCCAGACAGCTAATACAAAATCAGAAATACTAATATAAACATAGTTTCAATGTGCATCCAAACGTATCCGAATCTGTTCTTCTAGGTCTGACTATAGACATAGAAAATAATTAAGCGGAAAACAAACTACGTATTATACAGGTTAATGCTAAGTTTCATTCTTTGGGACTAACAGAAAATAGGAAACAAACAAACAAACAAACAGAAAGCTTACCGTTTTTCTTATAGAACATGATTTCTCCTTTGAATTCTATCTTTTCCTCCAATGATTTCTCAATCTGAAGAATCATCTGCTCGTTTGTTTCAGCACCAAGTAAAAATTTACAGCTGCAGCTCTTCTGCATGACTTCAGTTCTTGCAAATCCAGCAAGCTCACAGAAGCCATCTGAGCAGTAAACAATAGGGAATCCCTTAGCCACCTGAGCATTTGCAAGGATGAAGTTACTATCTGTAAAGGAACGCAGAAGTAAAACATGAATTACACACTCAATTCTATGTCATTTGGCTTAATTCTTCCTTTATCTTTGTCAGAAAGCACAACTGGGCATATATTTACACAGCCCCAGCTGCCTGCAACAAGGCTGCAACTTCTGTTTTTAGACCATTAGTAAGAATGGTCTAACAGATCACAGAACACTCTCATTTAATGATTCCTCATGTGCCATCTTGCCTTATTACATCTTCAAGCAATAATTTACTACACCTGCCTCCAAGATGGCACATCCAAAGAACACTTGAGCAAGGACTGGTGATGAACATGGAAGCTTTGGAAAAGTTTCAGAGATGCTACTTTACGCTTCCACTTAAATTCCTCTCCAGTCTGTAGGATAAAGATGACTTAAACTAATTTCTTTTATATTTTTTTTCTACTTAAAAGTAGAGTTGAGGGACATTCTGTGGTGATGTGAAATCTTTTGTCCTTTATTCCCCCACCAGACTTTATTTTTATTACCTTTTTTTTTTTTTTTTTTTTTTTGGTGAGGAGGAAATTATTTTATTCAAAAGCACTGCCATCTGTTTTCCAGAGCCTCACCACGCTTTTTGCATATGTGACAGGCAGATAAGAGTCACAATTCTTTTACTACTTAATGCATTTTAGAATTTTAAAGTGTACGTGAAATGCAATCAACATCTTATAAATTTAAGAAAGGTGTTTTGAAATGGACATCAATCAGCAATAAATGAGGTTGTAATTTGTCTTTAAGCATATTTTGCAGCTGTATGGTTTGTTTCCATGCCTTGTGGAAGTGTCTTCGAAGGTTTTGTACTTTAGACTCTCATCCACATCTACAGATGTAGCAATATATAGTCTTTTTCAACTGTCACAGAGACACTTTCCAGATAATATATGAAGTTCACAAACATTTTTTTCCCGTTTCCTTATCTTCAAGTGAAAAAAAAAAAAAAATGTTATGTGAGGAATGTGTTCAAACTCTTCATACTTCACATCGAGAAAGACTATTTCTTTGTCTACTGTTTACTAAGGAATGTATACCTTACAGCTTGCTGTCAGGAGCAGTCTTGTCCCAAGACAGATCTTTCTCACATTTCAGACCTATATGCATGTGGATTCTTCTGTGTATTAAGAAAAATACGAAACTAATTTAACTAAGCATCTCCTGATAAATATACATATATTTAAAGAGAAAAATTGAACTATTTTAATTAAAATTAAATCAGGTTGCTATGCCTAATTTCCATACAGGGATATATTACTCATGATTGGAGAGGGGATGGACTGAATGTACTTAGTAAAACTGAGTAAAATTAAGTGTGATTCAGACTTAACTGTCACAAGAATTTTAAATCAATGAAATTCCATCAACTTCATCTACTTTATTTACCCAAGGAATAAAATACTATGGCTTGTATTGTTCCTTATTTTTAATACAATGTTGAGTGTTGTTTATTTTTTTTTTTAAGTTTTATTTGCTCATGAAGCTGCACTTCAATTACTCCCTTTTTGCCCAAATCTAATTAAAGTATTTAAATAAATGATTGTTAAATTAAAACAATTGTTAAATGATTGTTAAATTAAAACAGATGCTTCCCTTTTACCAACTATGTACTTTAAAAATGCATTCAGTGCAGTGCTTGGTTTTGCTTGTCATTTTTATTTGCTAGAGAATAAGTATCATTACCATTCATACACTGACATGCTGCTTCCCCGTCAACAAAAAACTAAATCATTGCCAAAAGAATAGAAATCATACGCTTCCACTGCAGCTTAATGATGGTATTACAGTATTACCTGCAAAATTGTACATCCCAAATGTATTTATAACTATCAAATTAATGTAATCCTGAGTTTCTTATTGTTTAAGATATAATTATGCATCACAAAGCCATTTTTAAAATTTATTTTATTATTATTCTAATTGTGAACTGCAAAAAGCAGGATATAGGACACCAAAAGGACAGAAAGGATTTGGAGGATGCTCTCTAAGTTTAGGAGTGTTTGAGTATCATTATGAACAGGAGTACAGTGGACCTCACTAAGAATATCATTTTATGAAAAATATTAGATGGCCAAATTCTGCTGTCATTTACATCAAAATAAACCCAGAATACTTTATGCTACCTTATCATTCACAGCAGAAAATAATTTACTTCTAAAAGACCAATCTGGTGTTGGCTAGAATAACAGACAATAATCCCTATAACATCAGCGGATGTCTGATAAATCTTGTCTTGTAAGTCTAATTATCTTACACTTTTTTAATAATGACAATAAAGAATCAGCTTCAGGAAGACACAATCAGGATTACGTTTTTTGTTTTTCTTGAGGTTGAAATTCAAGTCAGATAATTAATGATACAGCTGTAATCCCAAACTAGTAGACTAAAAGAAACATTATAGCACTTATTGAGGCAACATCTTTTTGTCCAATAATCATCTGTATTTCACTGAATTCTTAAGTAATGTTTCTTAAGGGATAATTAACTTTAGATTATTATACAAAATAGATTTGAGAAATTTTATCTTAAAATATTCTGGTTCAAAGTTTAATTCCTTTTCATAATCTGGAATCTTTAATGTCACTTGTTATTTGTAATGAACAAAAAGCACCATAACATATTCAAAACAAACAAACAAACAAAAGATACAACCCAACCTAAGCAATGAGGGTGAAAGGTTTAAGGCCATTTAAGGCTCAGTGCAAACACAAAACAAACACGAACACAAAACAAAAAACATTTAGTTCAATGTTCTTCAGAGACAGCTAGATATTAAAATTCAGAGTAAGAAGAATGATATTTTATTTAGAATAATTTATTATAAATCTATAATTCTTTATAGACTTGAAGTAAGAATTTAGGCTTATCTTTTACCAGTAGACCAGTTGCAATGACAAATAGAAACCTATTAGTGTTTGTATTTTGATATATATTCATCTGTAGATTGCAACAGTTATATAAAAAAAAATAAAAATCAATTCCATATTTATTTTTCAACACATCAACATGAATATTAAGTTATTTCATTCAGGTTGATTGGACTTAATGATCAGTGGACATACTGGCAGTACTTTTAAATTTATTTTTTTAGATAAGAAAACACACCAAAACTAAATTCAAGTTATATTCAGAAAGATGTAATTTTGAGTCTATTGGACTGTTTAAGAGTACAGGGCATCTGCAGGAACAGACTAGAATTTCTGCCAATCTGCAGGCAGCCAAATAATAAATTTTGACAAAACCAAAAGTAGCACTCTTCAACTCAGAATTTGTCAAGTGCTCTAACTTTGGGCAAAATAAATCAAATATTCAAGTCATATATTTAAATATTACCTTTAAATAAAAATACTCGGTTGCATATTCAAGTTTGCATATGATGCACAGAGACTGCTTTTTAAAAGCATTTCTGTTAAAGATGAGATAATAAGACTTGACACCAAAAAAACACAACATTCACTAAAGTTTTCCTTTAACAGCAAGACAGCGACCACTGAAAAGAAGCTGGACATACCCCTTTGTCTGCCACACTTAATGTATTTATAAACATTGATAAGATCTCAGTCTTCTTTTCTCCAGGCTGAACAGACCCAGGTCTCTCAGTTTTTCCTCATAGGGGAGATGCTCCAGGCCCTGTATCATCTTAGTGGCCCTCTGCTGGACTCTTTCCAGGAGACACCTGTGTTTTTTTTACTGGGGAGCCCAGAACTGGACACAGTACTCCAGGTGAGGCCTGACCAGGGCAGAGTACAGGGGGACGATCTCCTCCCTTGACCTGCTGGCCATGCTCCTTTTAATGCACCCCAGGATCCTATTGGCTGTCTTGGCCATGAGGGCACACTGCTGGCTCATGGCCAGATCAAATTATTTTTTCACATCAAAGTTTGAAGGAAGAATGTTAGGAGCTAGCATGTCTGCATTTGCTTTGGAAGTAGGACAGACTGAAGTAGGTAGGACATTGATCAAAAAAAGACTCACGTGGTTTCAAGAAACCTCCATCAGACACACAGAGTAAACCCAGAGACAATTAAACAATGCTATCTCCACCTCCAATCACAGGCATACCCAGAGTTGCCTTGTTTCAGTGATTATTCTGATACTCAAAAATTATAACCTAAGAAACAGAACAAATTTATATAATGCATCATACAATCCAGACAGAATGACAGTGTTTTAGAATTGAGATAATTAAAGGAAAAGGTTATGCAATTTTTGGCTTCATAATTAACGCACACGATTTATGTGACTGTAATGACACTATATTACATTTAAACTCAGCACTCCCTTGATAAATCTTACTGTCATCTTATTTAGAAAAAAAAAAAAAAAAAAAAGACAAAAGGGTTTTTGCCTTAATAGAGTAGCTGTGTCTGCTATAAATCTGATCACTGTCCTTCTCCAGTTCTTGTAACTGTTTTTTTTTTTTTTTTTATTGAAAGTCCAGATCGCTTCTTCAAATCATCCTCTTTAGGAGTGAAGAGAACATCTATCTTACTTCTGCAACTGAGAACAGCCAACCGCCATTCCAATTTAAATATCAAAAAAAAAAAAAAAAGAATTAAAAAGGAAGGAAAAGTGACAAAAAAATAAAATTCCCTATCAATGCAGGGAATTGCATGCATAAACAAGCGAATCACATAACCACTCTATAGAATGGAGAACAGTCCATAATTATTCTGGATGAAAAGAGTTGCTACATGTAAGTTTGATTCCATGGTTCCTCCACAGGCAACCTCGCCCCATTCTCATACTGCTACAGAGAACTTGATCACATTAAGAGTTAAGTGTACTTCAGTGATTAAAACAGCATATGAAAACATTTAGCTTTATGTCAGAAAATTTAAATGTGAGTTTTATTAGAGTTCAAGCTCATTTACCAGCTGTGCTTTGAATCTAGCCGAAGCCAAAATGGTTTCATACTACATACATTTTCAAATATCGGAGTTTCTCTTGAAAATCTCACTGAAGTTACCTGTGTCACTAATGTGAGGTTAAGATTTATCTAGATCTAGATAAGTCAGAACAAAGTTATTTGTTTATAATGTTACATCTTTCCACTTTTCACTAGAAATAAAATAAATAAAAGCATATTCCAATGAATCTACAGGAGTAAAGGATAGAAATATTGTATAATAAACTATATGCATGCAGTGATGAACAAGGAACCCATCACAGTAAGCTGTATAATTGATTTAATTGGCTATGTCACTTCAAATAAAAGATGACATTACAAGGATTCATAAAATTGGGTAACATTTAGAAATTCAGAGTAAAAAAAAATATTTTGAAGTACCTAGTTCTATGAATTCAGATCAAGGATGAGCTGCCATAGCTCCCATTTAAACTGCATAGAAAAAAAAAATTCCCATTATGTAGAAAAGTTTTGAATTCAGCATCTGAGAAAACTTTCACTTTGCATTTACAATCATTTTTAAGTCTGACAGTGAACATGCTTCACTATATACAATATTCTGTAGCTACAGAAAGAGTTAATCTGTAATACAGTACAACACAGAGACATTCAGATAAAATGAGCTTTAGGATGTCAAAACATCTTCTAGTCTTGTTGATACACACAGATCGCAAGCCATTTAAGATATTCAGTGCTTAACAATCTCAAATCTAGTCTTCAGTATCATTACTGCATTAGGTCAATACTAGATTAATGTTTGCAGCTGTTTTCATGAACCAAAGAAAATACCTATTCCTGAGACAACGTAGACCAAAGAGCAAGAAGGACCATGGAGGAAAACCAACTAACAAACAACCAAAAAATAAAGCCAAAGGGAACTGAATCTCCCCAAAGTCCTCATGCTGAGTTGGGGTACTGGACTCCTAGACAGAGAGGAAAAATAATAAAAATAAATACTTTGCTCCTCCAATAGAAATCTCTCTATGTGCTTCTATTTTCACTTCTTTTCTAATTTATTTTTCATTTGCATCAACATGAAATGTAAGGCATAAGGATTGGGAAATACTTTGTTCTACACCTGCAGCAACTCTGTTACTGCTACCTTTTCACAGAGCACATTTCAAACAAAAACAAATGGTGCAATTGCAATAGATGAACAATTAGGAGAGGAACAATTAGCAGAGATGACTTTGAAGTTCTTCAGAATTAAACTCCACTAGAAGCAGATGTTTATATCTTTTTCTGAGAAGGAAATAGTAACTAGTTTAAGTCTCTTTTCACATTTTTTTTTTTTTTCTTCCCCTCACCCCCCCAGGATTTACCTGGTATTACACTTTTATATTACACATACACTATGTGTAATAACAATCTAAATCCAACAAGCACTGGATTTAAAACTGAATCAGGGTTGCAATGAAATATTTCTTTTTCCACTCTTAAGCTGTGAGGTACATGTCATAAATGTACTAAGCTTCCTCTGGCAAAAATGGTGCATACTATATCACTGTGCCTCAACTATAAAAAATGATCCATCCTTAGAATAGACCCAGTCCCAGGTCTGAGTTTAAAGTGAAGGAAAAAGGGACAACAGTCATCCTTTCTCAGCACCACCTGCTTAGTGTAGTTGTTGCTGTCAACAGAGGTCAACTCAGCATCCTCAGTATCACTATAACAGATGCATTTTTTTGGCCCTGTAGATAGTGTCAACACAAAATTTTTGTATACAATTTTCATTTCCTGTTACATTTCTTTACATTCCTGTTACTGTTACATTCTCTGAATAAGAAGAATGCATCATTTAATGTAAGCACTTAACTATCCTGAAGTTTTACTCAAAGCAGCTCAGAGATGCTTTTCATGGATGCTGTCTGATACACATAATTTCTGTGGTGTTCACAATCACTTTAAAAATTTTTTATAAAACCCATAAAAATCTCATGCCAGCTTGTGATTTTTACTGTACTGAATTCATTCTATTCTTATTTTACTAAAATAGTAAGGTAGCAAAAGAGTACCAGGGCTCTATGGCTAAAAATGACCACTTGGAGACTTTGCAGTTTATATACTCCTCTCTCACTCCCTAAAATTTAGAAAAATCTTGAGTTAATTTTAAAGGTGTGAGGAAGCAGGCTTCCATGTGCTTATTCCAGTGACATAAGTTATCAGTAAGATAACTGCAAGAATTTCTTCATGCAGTGTTCTTAGAAAAGCAATGGGAATCTAAAATTATGCTGTGGAAAAAATAAAAAAAATAAAAAATCAAAGAATGTTCTTCTGGCAAATTGACATAAATTATGTCAAAATAGAATTCAGAAATTGATAAACAGTGTCCAGGGAATGTAATTTCCAGAAAACATAGAATTTTATACTAGGCTATTTACCATAACAAAGAATGGCACTTACCCTTTCTGAAACGTTATTTCCTCTTAAATTAAAATAACTTCAAGAATCTCAAAATAGATCTCACTGATGATGTACTCTTGAGTGAGATCTGTGAATAAAACTTCTTAATGGAGTGGAAGGGAATGTTGTGAAGTTACAGGTGGGGATGTGATTAGGTTGTCACATTCAAAAACCAAAAACAAACAAACAAACAAAAAAGAACAAAACAAAACAAAACAAAACAAAATAAAACAGACCGTTTTATAGAGGGTATCCCAGCTGAGAATGATTTTCAGAAATATCCAGAGGGAAAAATGCTGAAAACTGTGGAGAAGTTGTGGTTGAATGAAAAAATAAAGTAACCTTAATGGATCAGTAAAGTAGATGCCCGAAGTAGACATAAGCAACTACTTGTAATTAAGCTAAAATGGACAGCCATCCCTCAAGTCAGCACCTCCTGAATGATTGGTATGGAACACCTGAAGCTTAGATCCATACACAAGAACACCTGAGCTTAGATCCATACTGATCTAAGCTCATACTGATTTCCATACTGATTTATGGAAAGATGTTAATAAGAAAGGAAGAAGCTGATAAGGGATCTTGAAAGGCCTGAGGCCTTTCACTGGCATAAAATGATCACAATTTGGAGAAAAGATCCAGATTTAAGCTAGAGATGGTCTGGGAAGTTCAAAGCATCCGGGATTTCCTTGGAATAAGGAGTATGGATATAAATAGGCAGTAAAATCATCAGATTTTTGTTGTTGTTACCTTAGGGAAAAAATAATAACTTGGACTACTTAGTGACTCAGTAAAAGAAAATCAGGCAGAGGAAAAGAAAGCTATCCAAAAATCTCCCTAAATTCAACCTCAGAGAACTTAAACAGTGTAGACAAAAAGAAGCATCACAAAGTCATGGAGGGTCTTAAGTATAATTAGATCCTCAAAAACCTATGCCTTTTTATGTGTGCTTGTTTTGTTTTATGTCTTTTTCTATTTTAAAAGGAGTAAAGAGGTTAACACAGATGAAACTTTGGCATTTCTATAGCAAGTGTTATTTTCATTTTCCTGTGGAACAAAACCAATTCCCCTTCCCACCCTCCTGACCTCCTTCCCATTCTCCTGACCTCCAACCTCCTCATCCATCCCTCCACACCCCTGAAAAAAAAAAAAAGCATGAAAAGCATGAAAAAGTTACTTATGTGAGAAAGCAACTCACACCAGAACACAAGACCAGTTTTCAGTAATTTGTCCAAGATCTAAAACTTACATATCCCAGAAAAAATGTTATCTAGTAACTATTCTGCAGTTAATCATCATTTTTAGGTTAACAATTAATTTTTATTTCAGTTTTCTTGGCCAAAACATAAAAAATTTTATTTCAGTTTTCAGCTAAATTCCTCTTACTGGTTCAAAAACTTTCATGTAGAATCTTTTTTTTTTTTTTCTGCTATACTTGCAAGACAATGTCAACACTACTTTTTGTCTACAGGAATGAAGTATAAAGATACTGCAATCAAATGCCAGGGTTATTATGGGAGGTGTCTTGAAGCCTTGCTTTGTCTTGCCAAAGGCCAATCTAAAGCAATTGACTGAGGACGCCTTAACCAAATGTCAGCACATACTTGTTACTGATTGCATTTTTTTTTTTTTTTATGTGAGAAAGAAAAAAATTATTTGCTCAAAAAAGTTTTGAAACTGTTCGTAGAAAATCTGATGTTCACACCATGGATTCATCCTCTATCTTATCAAGCAGCGGTGGCACTGAGCAAACAGAGAAAAATACTAAAAACAGAGAAACAAAAAAAAACATTTAGCATAAATGGTGGAAAACTCTGTAAGTTATGCTCACTGAAAACACAAAATGTTGAAGAAAGCTGCAAATGACAACCTGATGATACTGCTATATCTCCTGTGTGACCCAATGCTATAAATCTGGAAGTTGTTTTGCTGTTCTAGATACTGTTTTGAATGTGAAAAATTATTCAGAGACTTATCAGTTGGATAACTCAACATGCATTGTATACATCAGCAGAAATGTCTTTGTTTCATCAACTTTTACAGCTTTGGTGGCCACAGTTACCAAAATGGTGTTAACCTCTTCTTCAGACAACTGAATCTCAGTGTCAGGATCAGGAGCTGCATCTCCACAGCAATGGTGGAAAGTGATTTCTTCCAAGGGGTTAAACAGAATAAGGACTTATATGTGTTTATCTTCACATAGGTAGGTTCTAAACACTGAGTAAATGCACCTGTCCTTGCCCATGTCATTCTTCCTTGTAAATAGAAGTCAAAGAGCATCTGTATGTGAGGGACTTTTCCTTACCTGGAAATTCTTAAAAGAAAAGAAATGTACAACTTGTAGCTCTTTCTATTCTAACAAAATAAAGAGAATGAAATGTGAGTCTGTAAGTTAGATTACACTGTGATGTAGGAAAATCACTCAATTTCAGACCACCCTATATATCTAATAATAGAAGATATGGATGTTACACATATTGTGCTCCATGTTATAAAACAAGTTACAATAGCAATAATAACTCTGAAAGTCTTGGGAGAAGGCTTCACAAAATCTAAAGTTAATAGATAAAAACACAAACAAGAAGTGTGAAACTTAGCCTGTTAAAAGAAATATTATTACAACAGCAGAGAACATATATGGTAAGGAGGACTTTATGTAGAAAATGGTAACAAATGTTCTGAAGTGCCTTAAATACCACAGAGTCTTAGTAACGCTATGGAACTACTACTTGCAACCCTGTAAACGTTACCTACATTGCTGATGTAGTGTTTTCAGAGCCTCTGTTGCATTATTTTTCCTTTATTCTTCTCATGTTCTTGTTCTTATCTTGTCACAGCCTTGCACCCACAAGCCACAACAGTGAAGATGTCTTGTGGGAAGCACCTATCACTGGTCTAAGAATGGCCTCTTTATTCCCTTTACTTCCTTATCTCACTCTGTAGAATTTAGCTTATTAGAGCAAATGGAAATACTGCAGACAACAAATTAGATAATGGTCATTTAAGTACTCAGTAAATATTAACCAGTAATATATGCACACACAAGCTTAACAAGCAGTAAATATGCATTACTACAAGCTAATTCACCTATCACATAATCACAGAATAGTTGAGATTGGAATGGACCTCTGGAGATTATTTAGTCCAGCCTGCCAAACAGGGTCATCCCAGTCAGTGCTAATAACATCATGAATGTGAGCAAAAAATGGGAGCGTTAGAGAAGGTTCTGATAAAAACTGGATAGCAGTATGGGAAAACAATGTTAAAAAGCTTTTTTTTAAAGCCAGACAATGCACTGGAAAAACACCAAGAGCTCTTCTGGGGAATCCTCTCCATTCTCCTCCCAGCTGGCACTGGGGAGAGTATTCCTTTTCACTTCTCATTCCCTCTCTTTGTTATGTTACTTTCCTCCCAAATCAGCTTTTATCATTTGAGTCCACGTATGTTGTAAGCTATGGGCTCCATTACTAAACCTCTGTATACATAAGCTGATCTTAACATCTTTTTTGCAATCACAAACTTCCTGTTCATTCCTTATTCTTATCCTCTGTTTTCTCATTCTCTTGCCTATGCAGGCTTTCTCATGCTTTGTCCCTTGTGCTTTATTTGCCACCCAGCTGAGCTCACCATTGTCCTGGTTAGCTGCCAGCCGGGTTAAACCACAACAACCATCTAACCCAATAAAGAAGGGCATTTTTAAATTTTTCTTAAATTTCTGTTCTTGTGTTGAAGACATGCTGGATTAGTAGGCTTCATCCTGCAGTCATGTGAGAGCAGAACATCAGTAAGAGGGTGGTGGTTGGAGCAATATCTAGATAGCTAGCAGCATCTTAGAAGGTTAGACCTTTCAAGAATCTCTTGCTTCAGGAAAACTTTATCACAGGCATCTCTAACAAAAGACAGTTTTAATTTCCTATCCTTTTAACAAAACCTTGAATGTTAAAGTGTGCAAGATCCAACTCTTTTCACTCCTGGAGAAAGAAATGGGGAGGCAGAAGTCTGAAACTTGGTTCTCATTCCCATTTTTAGTTACTATTTGCTTCATTCCTCACCATCATGTGGTGGAGATGGCATTCTTCTGCTGGAAGGATTAACTTCTTCAGTTTTGTTAGATGCCATGCTCTAGGACATTTTATAAGCATATTAAAGACCATAGTCCGAAACTGCCTAAATGATGATCAAACTTTATCTTAAAAGTGGCAAAAAGTAAAAAAAAAAAGAAAATAGAGAAATACAAGGAAGACAGTTTTTATCAATAGCATTCTCTAGAAATGGCAAGATAATTATTAAATTAGTTATTAAACTAGTTATTTTACAGCTGTATGCACAAGTCCAATCATTAACCTCTTTCCTCTGTTTCCGTACTGCACTTCATTAAAGAAATTCCAAAGGGAAAGTTACATGAACAGTGTTTTTAGATATTATTAAAATATTTTTAGTAGTTTAATACCTTTATTAGTGGTATTTTTTTTTTTTTGCAAAAATATCTTGTATTCTGTTTTTCAACATATAGAACTACTCACTTGATTATAATACTTTAAAATTAGTTAGAATACTGTCTTAAGTCTAGGTTTTGGGTTTTCAAACTTATTAAAGAACAGCAATTTACCATCTTTCTAACTCACCAACCAACCCTCTACATGTCAAAGGTTTCTTTAGAAGCAGAAAATGTATTAATTACTTCTCTGAAAATGTTACTAACTAGATTTTAAACCTGCTTTTTAAAATATTTCATTCATATAATCTTTGCTTTAGAAAGGCATGAGTTCAGAAAAGAAAAATATGAATTAATTAATTTCATATATGAAATGAAACAATTTAAACTGATATATCGAAGTTCCAAGTAAAAAGATTTTCATTAGGTATTTTTGTGGCTCTATAAAAAGAAACCAAAAGTAATAATGATAAGCTGCTTCATTTTATCATTTCAAATGACATATGATATAGTAATGAAAAGGTATACAGGAAAAATCATACAGGAAAAAAAATATCAATTAAGAAAAGAAATAGAGAAAATAATTTCCCAAAGTTTTTGTCCTTCTCAGGGTATAGCTGCAATAATGGATTAACCAGCATTACTATTATTATTATTATTTTCTGCAAGTCAAAAAAGTAAATATGTTTGGACTTTTGAAAAGTAAAACACCAATGATATTTCAGGAAAGAGTTTTCTTCCCCCTCCCTCCCATCCCAATGGCATTTAGGAGTCCAAAATACATGACATTGACTCTACATTTCCTTTTTCAGAGACACTCTCTGCAATTTCTTTCAGTTATAGAGGTCACTCATTTCCTCTTCTTTAAGCCACTAAGGTTATTGCTTGCCCATTTATTCACCTGTCCTGTTCTCTGCTGACTTCATAACTTTCAGAACTATTACTTTCTTAAGCAGCCTGAGTTCCCAAGAAAGGGGTCTTATGTAGGTGTTTTTTATTGTTATTTATTTTTATTTATTTATTTTTAGTGGGAAGACATCTCCCTCTGACTGGATTTAAGAAATAATTAGAGTAGAATAGAATGGAAATAACATTCTCCTCAAACTTGAATTAAACAAAGATCTGAGATTTACATATTCTTGATCTTCAGTCTACTACAGTAAAAGTTCATAACGTGCAAAGGTTAGTTACATCAATCCCTGCCTTCACAGCATTTAACAACCCTCCTGAAAATAAATAAATAAATAAATAAATAAATCTCATTTAGATTTTCTTAAAAGAATAAGTAACCTTGTTAAGAGTTTGAACTCCTTGATCTTGTCCAAGCCTTCAAGAGATGCAAAAAATGCATAATCCTCTGTCAGCTATATACCTACAGTGGAAAACTTAATAACATAGCAATAATCTGTACAAATTTGAGTTTCCATAATTATAATATAGCATGAATCATGAACCAGGCCAAAAAATA
The DNA here is from genome assembly GCF_009819795.1 of Aythya fuligula. Taxonomy (NCBI): domain Eukaryota; kingdom Metazoa; phylum Chordata; class Aves; order Anseriformes; family Anatidae; genus Aythya; species Aythya fuligula. The sequence goes on along the minus strand of NC_045560.1, from coordinate 38,681,315 downwards.
TGTGCTTGGCACAATTATATTAGTTTTACTCCATCTCCCAGAATGGTATGACAATAAAATAGTATCACAAAATGAAAATGGCAAGAATGAACATCTCTAAACAAATCTAAAACAAATCAAAACAAGTAAATTCTCTTGATACAGGTTTAAATCTACAGAGAATCAGTAAGAACAGCATTCTGAGTCAGAACATGAATGCATATATTTTGCTAACATTGTTAAAATACGCTGTTTTTTTTTTTTTGGGGGGGGGGGGGGCTGATCTGAAGTTTTTTGTTTGTTTGTTTGTTTGTTTGTTTTTAAGTTAAGAAGGTGTGATTTGTGAACCTAATTCTTTTTTTTTGGGGGGGGGGGATGTTAATCTTCTCAAAATGAGATGTCATTGTTAATGATTCAAAGATAACACATCCATAACTAACAAGTAATAGCTAAAATGCAAACTCTCAAGCTTGCTAATAACTGGAGATGTAAATCCCAGTTACATTCCTTCATGGGGTTCATGAATGAGAAGAACACTGGTACTGAATCATCCCTTTGTTCACCTTATTGATATTATTCCCCTTATTTTTCATTATTTATTTATTACTCTGATTTAAAACAGCTGCAGTTCAAAAGTTGTCTCTATCATCTTATGTTGCCTATCACAATAGAAATTAAAAGGTTGTTCTTGTGAGAATATTAGCAACCTAAGATTAAACTCCACACTTTCCTTACCCACAATTATGCCTTAGTGTAGCAGATGCGGATGATGTCTGAAAAGTTTAAGTGGAGATGACCTAATAAAATCTTGTTTAAGTGAAACATATTTGGCCTTCCATGATGTTTCTTAGCATACCAAAATCACAATATAAAAAGGAGACTAAAGCTCTGTTGTTACTACACAAACTTAGAACAAAGAGGGAAAATAAGAAACCGATATACATCAACATTTCCTCTCCTTGATTCTTTAAGAAAATAAATTTATAATGAGAACAAATGATTGTCATTTTAGTCAATATATGAATTTTTCCAGTTTCAAAAATGGGTTAATCATCTTCATCCTTAAGTATATGTATTTAAAATCTCATTTTCCATGCTCTCAGTTAGTCTGGTAAATCTCCAGGGCAACTCATTTGAAAGTAATAAATTTATCTTACTCCAGAAGAGATGGAAATCTAGGAACTTAGATTAAGCTTCAGTATTTTTGAAAACATATTTCTGTTGAATGCAGCACTTATTTCCCAGCTGCTGGAAAATTAGATTCTGATTTAAATAATATTCATTTGCATCTTATAGAAAATATTTTCTGTGCAGACTCAAGGAGAGACAATAATTATAGGATCACAGTCTAACGATTAACCAATTTTATTAAATTACAATATTGTTATCAAAAAAGAAACAGTGAAATGGTAGCTAAGGCAATAATCATTTTATGTTGCTGTTAATTTTACTGTCAACAAATAGAATTTCTTTCTAAACTTCCACATTCTCTCTTTTATAAACTCTTTTATTCAATTTTTGAACAGATGTTGCACTATTTATTTTGCTACTAGTTTTGGCTTGCTGATGTTGCCTTTTTAAAATTCCTTTCCCCCCCACAAAAAAAAAAACACAGTGCCAAACAACGTTCAGCTGTCAACCTGAAAATATAGGCCAAGGTAAAGAACATGCATTTTTATTTCTTGATAAGTCTGTCATCTGCATCTATTTGGGGAAAAAAAAAAATATGGTAGTGTCAAAAGGGCTAACTGATTTATAAATTAATACACTGAAAATTTTTAAATGCTAAAAGAACCACAACACCAGCAGCTTTTCTAAAAGAGCAATAGACAGTACAAAAGATTTTTGTTGAAAAGACATTTCAAACAGATAAAAGATTTTTGCAACTCGGTTTATAATATATTTCCAATTGTTAAAATGTCAAGCATTGCATGAAGTTCAGACTGGATTTTTTGCATTTTTGAGATCCTTCATGTAACCACACACTGAGTAACATCTCCTTTGGTTCAATTTCTTTAAAAATCAACATTTTTCCTGACACCAGGCCATAATTTATTTCAATTTGTTTACTCTTATAGGTCTAACTTCTTTCATTTTGTAAAACAAAAACAGCAGAAGAAATATAGAGACTTTGGTCAGCAAGGCCACATCCTTTATTAGTACAAACACAGCCTTTTTACAAGAAAGGAGTTAGTAGAACTTTTGATTGGTTTTGTTGAGACTTGTGTCTGAATGAAACTGTGCTGCCAGAGCTGAATGTGCTACAGCATAGAAGGCCTTCTGGATGAGTCTGGCTCTTTAATACTCAGTCCACAGGCCTGATTATTAAAGATTATTTTGCAATTTTAACAGCTATTCTTTCACCAGAAGTTAAGTAAAATAGAATTGAACTAAACAGCAAATTCAAAATTAATCAAAACACAGAAACAATTATAGATCTGTAGTTGAGAAGCAGTGCTCAGAATAAACTTCATCAAAATGGGTTTCAGCCTTCCTAGATAAATCACTAGATTCCCCTGGATTATTATATTTGAGGGGATGTGGGTTTTTGGATGTTTTCTGTTTTTGATGTTGTTGTTGTTGTTTTGTTGTTGTTTATTCCACATAGGAGGTACTAATATTTCTTTGTCTCTTCTGTTTATTTTTCTGCATTCTGTTTTTCTTCTTTTCTGCTTTCTAGTATCTCGCTTCCATTCCTTCCTTCTTCCTTAATTTTGCTAATTTAATTTTTCTGATTACTTGCTCCAGATCTATTCTGTTAACTCATCATTTTCCATTCCCACTATCAGGAGATTACTGAGTAAGTTTGTAAAGGCACTGTCTATAACTGAGCTGAAAACTACACACACACAAAGTTCATCTTTGTGGACTATATATCAACTTAGAAATTGTTACCCCAAGTTAACTGTATTGGAAATCATAACCATTTCAGAGAGCAATGGGAAGATAAGCTTCCTGACAGCCAATTGTTTTATCCACAAATAAAACATCAGTTCTGTGCTATGCATACAGGGCACGAGGCAGTTTTCCTTAACAATATTTACCCAGTTCTCTGTCTTTTAAGTAGATTGTCATCCTGAAGAAATTCATCAATACATGGAAAAACTGAGAAAAGTTGATAGCTTTCTTTAAGCTACAGGAAATGAGGCATTGTGGTCAATCACAGGATTAAAAACTGGAATACACTTACTGAAGTTGGGTCAAACATAGAAAATGTGTCCTTGCATTTCTTCAAGCACATAGACAGAAATAAGTGCTAATAACCATATTGTCATTAAATAACCATATTGTCATTAGCAACCATAGCTTGCCAATTATTTAAAAGATTTGTCAAGTCAGCTAATAAAAACTTACAGGAATGCAACCATTATCTGCATCAAGAGGATTTCAGCAGAGATATCAAACAATTAACTAAGTCTAATTAACAGAAGCTCATTTCTGAGTGATCACACTGCTTATTGTGTAAGTGGAGAGGTAGCAGGCAGGAAAACATTTCAGGTCTAAACCTGCCATCTATTTGTTCTATTTAATCATCCATTTAATTCATCTATTTAAATCTGTAAATGAATGAAATGTAAGTGAGTTGTTCAATCAATTAAATACACTTTTATTACTTGTCCTACCTTGTCCTACCTAAAAGCAAGGCTTATAGACAGGCCATGTTTATCAAATGTTGTGTAGTTTGCAGGTGGTCTCTAGATGCAGTATATAATTCTAGTTTATTACACTATAGAAGCAAAAACCTGAGGGGCATCAAAAAGTGTATGTAAAAGAGTCACAGCAATGATTGTCAATTGTAACTCAGATCTTGAGACAAGACTGAAAACTTGTGGTTGCTCTGCAGCACTATGGGAAGGAGCTCCCTTTTAACAGAGAGACAGTTTTGCATGAAGCACTGGAGTCTAGACATACAGATTTTGTTCAAAATAATTAACAAGAAAAGGAAAAGGAAAAGGAAAAGGAAAAGGAAAAGGAAAAGGAAAAGGAAAAGGAAAAGGAAAAGGAAAAGGAAAAGGAAAAGGAAAAGGAAAAGGAAAAGGAAAAGGAAAAGGAAAAGGAAAAGGAAAAGGAAAGAGTAAGAAGAAAAGGGAGGCAAAAAAAAAGGTTGAATCCCTTCCTAGATTTTCTCACTGAAGTAGACAGGATGGACTGTATACACCTTTATTGCCTTCCTCCTCTGTCTCAGAAGCTAAGACACTCATGTAGGATTTGTCCCCAGGCAGGTTGTATCTAAAGGTACCTGAATTATCAGCATATTTATTAAATTTCTGTCTTTCAGTCTTTTTTATTCAATGTGAAATATAATATTCCCTGAGTCAAAGAGAGTTTCACAGTCACTAATATCTCAGGTTGTTGCACATTTTGTGAGTAACCACTAACTCTTTTGATTTGTCTGGGATTTTTTTTGTAAGGCTAATGGATGAAAATGTCTCTGGGAATTTTCAAAGCCCAGTATTCTTTAAGTCTCTCAATAAAAACCTCTCTTTTTCAAATGGATTTTACTGTGAGGATTGTGTCAGTAAGTAACAGTAATTCAAGATGGTAGGCATAGGCATTTTTCTTAGCTAGGGCTTCAAAACAGATATTATCCCCCCAACTTTCTGATCCCCCAACCTTTCTGATAGGCAGACTTTCTGTAAAATAATAGCTACATTAATAATAATAATAATAACAACAACAACAATCTGTTGTCTAACTTTTTTTTTTTTTTTTTTGGCTAAATACATAATGTTTATTTTTAACACATGATTTTTTTTTTTTTTTCAGACTACAAAAGAAAAAGGTGCTTTTATAATAGTGTTCTCATTGATAACAAAGACACCACCATAGTTTCAGATGTTGTAATAGGAACAAAGGACAATTTTGCCTTGTAGATGATGTCTTCCTGTGGCAAGGCTGCTGTGGCAAGTAAACTCCTTTGAGTCCTGCATGAGTCTTGTTCTCCAGACTCTGGAGTGCAGTGGGATAATTATTACTAAATTCCAAAATTAATTAGCCTGTATTTATACTGTTTTGAAGGAGAATAACATTATACACATATTGATGTTACAAGTAATTAAGAATAAAATCTTTGTTAAGATGTAATGTTAATTCCCTGATGCCTAAAAAGCAACACAATTATTTCTATGAAGCTTGAGGTTTTTGTATTGCAAAGAATTGAAGATTTTACTAAAACCAGACTTGTATTGTTTGCATCTCCTATTCCTATTCTAGACAGTCATAGTTGAGCATTACCTCAGACTTAAAAAACATAGATTTTTTTTTAAATTGAAAGTAACAGTTAATCAGAGACTAAATTTTCTTGCTCAGCTTAATAATAAAGTGAATCTCAAAGATTGTGTCTGTCTTAAAAACAAAATATAAAATATTTTCTGTTCCTGAGGTCAACAGTGGAGCACATTCCTTATTCATGTAGGTTATTCATTTAGCTTACACCAAACACACACACACACAAAGGGGGGAGGGAAGGGAGAGAAGAAAAGTGAAAAACAGATCCATAAACAAATAAAAAAATATATACAGGCAAAAAATGTCAGAAAAATATCAGGGTAACTTCATTCTTACGGTGCCTTGGGAGCAAGCCTGCTCCCTGAATCTTTCTTTGGATTTGCATGTTAAAACAAAAGTTATTTTGGACCCATACCAGTATGGTATAGTATGAAGCACATTAGTTATCAAATAGGATAGGATAAAAGATTGGAAAAGACTTTTAAGATCAAGTCCAACTGTTAACCTAGCATTGCCAACCCTGTACCTAAGCATACTGCACAAAGGACTTGACCATGTAATATAAATCTCTGAAGAATCAATTACCTGGCAGTTCTGAAACACTTCTGTACTGCTGTAACCAGCAGCCGATGTGATTCTAGTTACCTGTAAAAAGCAGAAAAGCGTATTTCCTCAGCAGATGTGCTGGGGATAAACAGGGACCTCTTCACTCCTAATGTCACCATTTTCTTTCTGCAGAATATTAGATCCTAGGCAAGTGAAATGGGCACAACCACAGAGACAGGTCATGAAAGGATGTGCAAAGTGAAACTATACCAAGCAGTAAAGCTGTACGTCTCCCTTCAGTATGTAGCAGTAGTTTTAACAGTCCTAAATATCTAAACTTACAGGCATGCCAAGTACAGACAGCACAAGCCACAGTTGGTTGCTCACAGGCACTTATTTTGTATGCCATCACTCTACGTGTGGAATCCATGTCTGAGCCTTGCAGTCAATTACCTATTTTGAGAGGGAGATGCATTTTTGTATTTGTTCCAAAAAGTTTATATGTTTTGCAGAAGTGATCAAAAGGAAAAAAAAAAAAAAAAAAAAAAATTATTCTGGTTTGCTAAAAAGCCCATAGATCCCATTTTCTCCCCTCCTGTAAATTGCTTAAGCTGGAGTCACATATGCACCAGCAGGCATTTTTACTGAGAAGTATAGTTATCGTGTCATAAAATAAACAAAGCTTTCTGTAAGTAGATATGCCGTGCATACATGGGATAAATACAGCGATGAACAAACCAGGTGACTTTTATCCCAATTGTCAGTTTCAAGCAAGGGACTGCATTTTGCAACTATGAGTGAAAAAAATCATTTTTTAAACAACTGTGTAAGTTGTAAGTATTTGTCTGCAAACTGAGTACATTAAAACTATGTATATTAAATAAATAAGTAAAAACAACACCACAAAGCATTGATTTAGTCTGCCCCTAAAATTATAAAGAAGAGGCATAGAGATAAATGGAATATGGGATAAAATAAAACCTGAGTTTATATAATTGAGGCTATTCTAAAACAGAGTGACAGCATTCTTTGATAAGACAAGACATTCTAGAGAATCATAGTGGATGTATCTAGATTTTGTAAAGTCTTTGACACAATGACCTTAAGAAACATATTAACTGAACAGAAGGTAGGAATTGACCTTTCTTTTTTTTTAAAAAAAAAAAAAGTATTTAAATTCCAGTTTTAATTCCAATATAAGTGTGAGTAGACAGTATTTTGTGATGGAAAAAGAATAAGCATAGACTAAGGATTTTAGTAGATCACCTCATATTACTGTATATTCAACCTCAGGCGTTTTAATAAATGGACCTAGAAAAGAGGGACGGAGGGAGAATGAGAAGGCTGTTGTGTCTTAAAAGAGAGTTCTTGAACCCAGAATCCTGGAGGATACTATCAACACTAAAGGAAGATAGAAATATCTCATAGGAAGTAATCCTGAAAATTCATGAAGTCTGTAGAAGAGGAATTTTATTAAGTAATGTGACTGTGCAATTTCAAGTGGATTTCTCCTAACATGGTTATTTATAATCTGGAGATGAAAAAAGGAAAAAAAGCCAAGTATGCTGACTGATCCAAGAAGTCAATGAGACCATGAAAATGGATTCAGCAGTCTAGTCACATGTCACATGACATGTGACATGGCTAGTAAAAATGAGATGTACTAGCACCATTAAACAAATACTACTGAGAATATTTGAAATATTATGTGCAGCTTTGTTTTCATTTTTGACTGAACTTAATAGTGTCAGGACAGAGCTACTAGAAAAATTGGGGAAACTGCAGGAATAAGAAGAAAAAGAACAGAATTTGGTTTGGCAACATAAAGCCTAAGGAGACATATGGCTCTATGTGAGAGAGAGTGCTTGTAAGGAAAGATGGGAACTACAAAAGCATTGCGTGTTTATTCATGTATTTATGCATTCAAAATTAAGAGAAATTTTCCATTGAAAGTATGAGTTAAGGAATAACACTATCTCCCAAACAGATCAACACCTCCCTCATAAATCCTGTTTGAAGATTAAGCTGAAAAAAATTAGAAACTACATGATGTGTTGATAGCAAGACACTTGGTTCTGTGACTCAGGAAATACCTGCTATTCCTGCCCTTTTGTGAAACTACCGAAAAGAAAAAAGAACAAAGAAAAAAAAGAAAAAAAAAAAAAAGAAAAAAGAAAAAAGAAAAAAGAAAAAAAAAGAAAAAAAGAAAAAGAAAAAGAAAAAGGAAAAGGAAAAGGAAAAGGAAAAGGAAAAGGAAAAGAAAAAGAAAAAGAAAAAGAAAAAGAAAAAGAAAAAGAAAAAGAAAAAGAAAAAGAAAAAAAAAAGAAAAAGAAAAAGAAAAAGAAAAGAAAAAGAAAAAAAGAAAAGAAAAAGAAAAAGAAAAATAAAAATAAAAAGAAAAAGAAAAAGAAAAATAAAAAGAAAAATAAAAAGAAAAAGAAAAAGAAAAATAAAAAGAAAAAGAAAAAGAAAAATAAAAGAAAAAAAAAGAAAAAGAAAAAGAAAAGAAAAAGAAAAAGAAAAAGGAAAAGAAAAAGGAAAAGGAAAAGGAAAAGGAAAAGGAAAAGGAAAAGGAAAAGGAAAAGGAAAAGGAAAAGGAAAAGGAAAAGGAAAAGGAAAAGGAAAAGGAAAAGGAAAAGGAAAAGAAAAAGGAAAAGGAAAAGGAAAAGGAAAAGAAAAAGGAAAAGAAAAAGAAAAAGAAAAAGAAAAAGAAAAAGAAAAAGAAAAAGAAAAAGAAAAAGAAAAAGAAAAAGAAAAAAAAAGAAAAAGAAAAAAAAAGAAAAAGAAAAAGAAAAAGAAAAAGAAAAAGAAAAAGAAAAAGAAAAAGAAAAAGAAAAAGAAAAAGAAAAAGAAAAAGAAAAAGAAAAAGAAAAAGAAAAAGGAAAAGGAAAAGGAAAAGGAAAAGAAAAAGGAAAAGGAAATGAAAAAAAAAGAAAAAGAAAAAGAAAAAGAAAAAGAAAAAGAAAAAGAAAAAGAAAAAGAAAAAGAAAAAGAAAAAGAAAAAGAAAAAGAAAAAGAAAGGCTAAAATGAAAGTCCTACACTAGGACTTTACACAAAACAGAAATGTTGAGAACATCTGCTCTGAGATGGGAAAACAGTTTTATAGCTGTCTTACTGAGATGAACACTGCAGAGATCCCCGTGATACTCTTCTAATATTTTATCACAAATAAAATATTTTAAAGGTTTGGGGCTGAGCAACCTGTTATTCATGGAAATTTCTTTGTTAGAATAGCTTCAGCCAATTATTTTCAATATCTATAATTTTCACATTTTTAAACAAAGGTGAAGTATTTTTCCATTTCAGATTTCTTGTAATGGCAAAAACATTTCTGTCTTGTCCCCAGTTGCCATAAAGACTGTCAAATTTCAAAAACATTTTCTTTGTAGTATTTTACATTAGAATCTGCTATTTTTATGTGTTCCATCAGTACCTCCTCTAACATTAATTTTAGCAAAAGAATGAAAAAGAACTGCATAATGTATTAGAAGCTTTGGATATAGATGGTCTGTAAAAATACATACAGTAACAACATTTATCTATTTCACTGCTGAGTTGTCAACAGCTTTAGCTTTTAAAATCATGAATATTTAATTTCTACCATGTTCGCTGTTCCATTTTCATTAATTGCTAAATTCCAGTATATGTAAACTTGTGTCAGGTGTACATTTTCATTTATAAGGGTGATTGCAGGTGATATAATTCCCTGTTAATTTTGCCATATGCTAAGAAAACCAACAATTTCTCTTCATCTAGATGCAAAAATATATTTTGCAACTCAGTCTTCAAAGGCTTTATTTATGGAATCTGCTAGATTATCTTTAATCTCTATAAATTATTATGCAAGAATGACAGAAATTGCAAAGTACACAAGAATATAAAAGGTATTCTGCAAAAATACTTGTGGAGTTTAATTTTCATGCAACCAAAAGTGAAATGAGCACACTGAAAGATGGAAACTTCAACTTCTATACAATTTTTGGTAGGAATATCTCTAGTTATGTACACAAGAGGATCACTCTCCCTTTTAAGTACCCCTTTGCAAATGCCCCTAAAAGCCAGGGCATAATGAAATTCATTGCAAGGGCCAGGAGAGTAACAGCAAGCATTTAAAAGTTAATTAGTTTTGACATGTATTATTTCCACCCATATTATAGTATGTTCTTACAAATTTGTATACCTGAGTCTTTTAAGCTCTTCTTCCCCAAAGTATTTCTGAGACAAAAACAAAACAAAACAAAACAAAAAAAAAAACACCACCAAGAAAAGAAAGATACTAAGTTATATATCAGAAAGACAGACTACATATATAAACACTGTAGTTTTAAAAACACATCCATTCCTCAGACCTTGGTTAAATCCCATTTAAGTGTACTTCATATCTAAACTGACCATCTGAATTCCCTTTATGGTTAGAGAAATGGATATTTTCTGGTCATGATTATTCTCTTGTAATGTACATGTTAAAAATAGGTCAGATGAATCATGCTCTGAAAGTGCCTGTTTCTACCCACTAACTATAAAGAGAGAAGATGGCTCAAATATAGGTGGGTAGAGTTAATTGAAAGGAACAGTATCTGTCCTATACTCCTTAAAGTCATGGAAAACTAGAGCTCAGCTACCATTTATAAACCCATTCAATAATCTAAATCAAAACCCATGAAAATTTGGTTAATTAATTAAATGAGGGTTGATGTGGGCAGAGGGGTTTGTTTTTATCTTCTACGAAATTATTTCATTCCAGATGGAGTGTACAATGGTTTTCAGGTTAAAAATAAAATACAATAATAAAAGTATATCTCATCATATTTTAAAAGGCAAATATTAAGCTCCATTTTTTGCTTGCTACTAAATAAATATTTGATTAAAGAGCATACCATCACTTCTGTATTCCTCTATTCCACTACACAATCAAAAGGCAGCTCAAACACCCCTGCATTTGAGGTCACCTGTAACTTTGCCCTGGAACAAGCATTCAGTGCAGCTGGAAACCAAACTCTGCTAACTACTAACTGTACGGTCAGGCTTGCTGTTTGACAGCAGCTGCCACACGTGATTAACTGCAAGGAGGACTCTATCTTCCCTGGACACTCAATTCCCCTCCAGGGGAGGGTATTCCACACAGGCAAATCCCACAGTATGACACTGGCAATGATGCACTAGAGTAATCTGCAAATGAAGGCTTATCCTCAAGCAAGAACCATTGGTGTAACCTGACCCATTATAGTCCCACACTTCTAGATTGTTATTCTCATGAGTTGTCTTGTTTGATTCATGATGTTTATAAGTAGGGGCAGAGATTCTGAACATACCTTTGTGTAAACCTATTTGCAGAAAAGGCTGTGAATAAAATATTTTCTTATAGTCTTAGTGTTAACAAGATAATGCACTCAACTCCGGCTATATATGACCTCATTTGCAATGTATTGTGAATTATTTTCAGAAAAGTTTGTCAAGATAAGTCAATTTAAAAGATTGATTTGAAATAAGCTAGGGCTTTTGATATGTAAATAAAGTTACTTTTATAATAGGGGAAAAAAGCATAATACATATAAGAAAGATGAGTACAAGAAGTCAGACAGATAGGCGGGACATAGAAAAAAAAAGACAGGACAAGATAAAGAAAAAAAAAATATTTGGTCAGCATGATATATTCTGCTAGTAACAAAAGATCAGGTTTCCACCTTGGCTTTTCACTGCCTCCTACAGAATGCAGTAGACTTCAAATTGTGTTGACTTGACAGTATCTTGGCTTTTCCAACGGTTTAGGTAGTAGATTCGCTACTGAGAAAACACTGACAGTTGTCTATGTCATCAGACACATTTACCTCTTAAGGCCATTTATGAGATACACCATTAGACTAAATACAAGTTAATAAATTTAAAACAAATACAAACAAATTACAACTTTAATGTTATTAGTAGAGTGTGCATGTTTTCAATATTTCCTATGAAATAATTGAAACACTGAGTGGTTTGAAACATTTTATAGGCTTTTTCTAAATTGCCACCTTCACCTTCCACCTGTACTTTACCCTGTACCTGACATTGCAGGTTTCCAGCATTACTAGACTTTGACAGGTATTTGCAGTTCTCCTTATTATGGTCACATTTTCAGTTGCTTCCCAGCTGTCTATTTTATCATTTAAGGTACAGAATTTATGACCACAACTACAAAATCATACACTGAAGCAACTTTATATCACTACAGTTTTGTTGAGTGATGTGTAGTCATTAGAGGTGTTCCCAGGTCTCTAAGAGGTGGCATAGAAATAAAAAATAAATAAATAAAACAAAAAAATAAATAGGAAGAAATTATTTACTCAGAGGGTGGTGAGGCACCGGAACTGTTGCCCAGAGAAGTTGTGGTTGCCCAACTTCTGGAGGTGTTCAAGGCCAGGTTGGATGGGGCTTTGAGCAATCTGGTGTAATGGAAGGCATCTCTGCCCATGGCAGAGGGTTGGAATTAGATGATTTTTAAAGTCCCTTCCAACCCAAATTATTCTATGATTCTAATGACAAATTAAAGCTAGCAGCTTGACTAAAACATGGGCAGATTTTTAGTTGTTCTTGATCAAGAGTAAAAAATATGGTGATTAAAAAATCGGTAGATTTCATGATTCACCCATACTGACATGCAGCAATTACTATCCATGGAGTCCACACTGGAAAAAAAATCAATGCAGTTTCTGTGGGCTATGCTATTACAGTGTGAGATTACAATGAAAAAAACCTCTCAGATATTGCTTATTATTAGTCTTTTTATAATGTCACCATGAGTCTAGATTTATAAGGAGGAAATTAATCCACTGCAAGACCATACACACTGACAATTCTAGTTGCAACATAAGTACAACAGTAGTAATAATTTCAATGACCGCCTATAGAAAAAAATCCTCTTAATAAAATGAAATTCTAGCATGAAGTATATTACTGTTAAAAATGCAAAGGAAATTAAAGAAAATAAAAGCCAAATAAAAATTATTACTAAGATTCACAGGTAAATCTGCATATATAATCCATTCTTATTTTTCTGGTTACATCTCTCAAAGCATGGATCTAGCATGAATTTAGGGAATATATGCCAACAAGCTGAATAAGCACCCTCTACCTCACCCCTCTGATTGGGGGTTACTCTCTTGTGTGCATGTATATCTTTTGCTTGTTATAGCCTGTATGTTGCATAACTATGAAATTTGATAGATCAGCACTGAATTCTTTCACAGTGATATATGTTTCCATAGTGCTAACTGAAAATCATTACACGTAGTTATTTTCCAGTTTATGACTGAATAAAAATGCAAGAAGCTTTCAAAATTAACTTCTCAGCAAAAGTGTTTATACAAGATCATCATCTGTTAGTCTTTGAATGAAATTAGTTTCCTGCTTACTTAAAGTACAGTCTACAATGAGCTGCCAGATTTTTGCTGCTGATGATCATATGAACCTTCCTATCCTCACTCTCAAATTCAGAAGTCCTACATGGGTCAATAATGACAGCTCATAAGCTTCCAGCCCAAGCAGAAAAGCTGCTTGGAGGGAGGCATAAAAAAAGTGGAAGATTGAAACTACATGTCAATATTCAACAGAACTTCCTTTAAACTGCTCCAATTTACACCAAAGCCACAACAACAGTATTTTGGAATCAGGAGGTTGCAAATGGTTATTAAACAACGGTGTCTCCATCTCCAGTAGTATATGATTTCCTGTGAAATAGATAAAAAGATGATAATTTATCTTCCTTGATTCACTCTGAAAGGCTCTGTAAACTCCTAATAAATTTGATACTTTCAGCCATGGTTTTGGTGTATGTTTACTTTTAACACATAGTTACACTGATGTAGTCATTTTATATAATTTCTGCTGACACAAAGGATCAGCATATTAATTTTAGAAAAAGGCAAATCTGTATAGCACATTTCTTTTCTGTTTCTCCCAAGAGCATATCACAAACATGTACACTCGACGAAGCTGACCAAGATGTGCAATGAAAAGTATCTACAACAAAAGTGCTCTACAACCAAAAAAACTGTCCACTCCAAGAATCTACAGGGTCTAATCTGCCCTGGTGGACATGATCAACAGTTGCCCAACAGAAGTTGGAATGGACTGCAGCAACAACAGAGAAAGAAACACCAAGCACAACAACAATCTGGTGTAACATACTAACTCATTAATGGATCATAACTACCTTGAGTTCCTGCCTACTTTTAAGAATTCCTACTCTTAGAAGTAATAGAACACCTCTGTAAGGGGTGGAGCTTAAGCTGTTCTCTTCAGTCTGTGGTAGCTCTGTTATGACTTGTATCATTCCCTTAGAACATAGTGTTTGAAAATAAGGAAACCTCACATTAACTAATATGTTGCAAATTAATCATAGAAATTTAAAATATCTTGTAAATTCAGTAGCATCCTGTAAAATTTTCAAGTCTATGGCAACACTTACGTGCATGTGGATAAAAACATTTCACATCAGAAAATAAATATCACCGAAGTACAGGAAAGTTTACAGTGAATATTTTAATAACATCTGAATTATTTCCAGTTCTTTGCTTGGTGCATAAATTCAAAGAGTATTTGATATGATGGTATACAAAGAAGTGTCTAGTGGGACTTGTTCTGCCAGCTTCTATGGGAATAATATTATTCACTGCCCTTTTAAATTAGGGCTTATATGTTGAGCTTGATTAGGAGAAAAGTTTGCATAAGTTTTCCTTAAATTATTTTCTTGTTCCAGTTACATCATTGATTTAGAACTCAAGTAGTACTCACAAGGATTAAGGACACAGTTCAGAAAAGTGATGACACCTACGTGGCATTACAGAGCAATCCATAATGGCATGGAAACTTCATTTTAAGGAGAAAAATGTCAAGAAATACTAATGAAAGAGCAACTTAGAAAAACACTAATGCATTCAAATAGATGTACTCAGACATACTGCTTCTTATCCTTCTATTTTAAGAGCTTTTAAATTTAAAGAGTGAGAGGTTTTATTCAATGTTATAATATTTTCCTACATTACACTATGTAATAATCAGGAAAGCGGTAAGTGCACATAAGGAGACAAATGGAAAAGAAAATAATCCTACTTCCTTCAGCTCAGTGGAATCACAGTGTAATTCATGTAATGCACGTAGATGTAAACAAGAGTCAGTAAGAAAGCACCTGCAGACCTACATTCCATTGCCTTAACAAAAAAAAAATGGCCTGAAAAAAAGAGCAGCTTCATTACAATCAGATGTTGACTATATAATATGGAGCTTTGCAGGTCCTGGAAACTCAGCAGCACCTATAGAATGTCCCATTCTGCAACATACAAGGTGCAAATGAGGAGGTCATTTATTTCATATAAATAAAAAACAGATGCCTTAACAACAAATGATATAACAATAACATGCAATTCTGAATATATAATCACATTGATGTCTACCTATGAGATGTCTACCTATCTATCTTTTCTTAAAGATTTCCTATCCTATCCTATCCTATCCTATCCTATCCTATCCTATCCTATCCTATCCTATCCTATCCTATCCTATCCTATCCCAGAAAACAAAGTTATTATTAGAGAGAGTGTTGATCAATGCAGACAAAGCAAGGAAAAAAAAGGAAAAAAGGGAAAAAAGGAAAAAAATGAAAAAAATAATGCCTCTGTCCTATTCTGGTCATTATGAGCAATTGCTTATTGTGTGGTCTTTATAATATTGTTTCTTTTCCTTTCAGCTGCTTGAACTACAAATTTTCTCAGGGCCACACCACTCCCTTAAGACATGCTTGGATTATATTTACTGCGGGTCTTCTTTCTCATTTTATTTTGTGGCATCATTGTAATAAATTGCTGGCATTTCTGCCCTGGAGACTCATTTGAATATATCACAGAATCATTAAGGTTGAAAAAGATCTTAGAGGTCATCTGGTCCAACCATCCTCCTACCACCAATATCACCTACTAAACTATGTCCCTAAGCATCACATCCAACTTTTCCTTTATCACCCCTAGGTGATATCACCCCTAGGGACAATGACCTTTATCATCCCTTTATAAGTTCCCTTTAATACCCCTAGGGACACTTCCCTGGGCAACCTTTTCCAATGTCTGACTACTCTTTCTGAGAAGAAATTTTTCCTAATTTCCAACCTGAATCTCCCCTGGTGTAATTTGAGGCCATTTCCTCTAGTTCTATTGTTAGTCATCCGTGAGAAGAGGCTGACCTCCAGCTTCCTACACCTTCCTTTCAGGTAGTTGTAGAGAGCAATAAGGTCTCCCCTGAGCCTCCTGTTCCTCAGACTAAACAACCCCAGTTCCAACATCTGCTCCTCATAGGACTTGTGTTCCAGGCCTTTCACAAAGCTTTGTAACCCTCCTTTGGACATACTCCAGGGCCTCAATGTCTTTCTTGTACCAAGTGGCCCAAAACTGAATACAGTACTTGAGAAGCAGCCTCACCAGAGGAGAGTACAGGGGGATTAATCACTTCCCTAGTCCTGCTGGCCACACTGTTTCTGATACAAGCCAAGATGCCATTGGCATCTCAAGACTCCTAATTCAGGATAGTAAAATAATCTTATTTCTCTTGAGACCTGGGAAAAACACTCACAGTAATTATCCCACTGGAAATGCTTCTCTAGTCACAAATTACTTACTAATAAGCACAGCTATTTAGAAATACAAATAAATGGAATTATTCATTGAAATGTAATTTCATATGTATGTATTGTTAATGAATGACTTGCTGTGACTGCATGGCTGCCACTCATATTAACATATTTTAATTCTTTATTATATTCTTCACTTACAATATATCCTAATTTGCTACTTAGAACACATGATCATGAAAGTGCATGCACACATGATGCCTGGAAGAATTATATATGTTGAAGAAAAGTTTGTGTTAGGGATAGAAGAAGAAAATACAAAACTCAAATTCTATGTTTCCTGATAAAACACATTGAAATTTTTAAATAAGAAATTGACAAATTTTAACTAGAGACAATAAGGAAAATAGATTAACTCATGAGTTAACCACAGCAGACAGACATCAAGGGTAAGAGGCAGTACTTCAATTTAGTGATGACAATTCAGTACTTTTTCAAATCTACTATTTGGAACACAGTAAGGCATATTAATGATTTACCTCTATAGACATAATTGATTCTGTGATATACCTTAAACATAAAAACTTTGCTTCTAATTTTCTTGATATCTGACATTGACATTCATGCTTACAGTTTCATTTTTGCTTGCCATAATGATGGATGTTTACAAAAAAAAAAAAAAAAAAAAAAAAAAAAAAAGAATTCCAAAAAAGCCATGCTACTAATTCCTCTTTTTTACAAAATTGAGTGTTTCTCTATACCTCCTTACTATCCAACGTGAAATAGTGTCTTGTCTTCTCAAGTACAGGCGCTGCAACAAGTAGACATTCAACAGTTACACAGGAGTCTTTTATTTTCTACTTTGTTCCCTGATCATTGCCTACAAGAGACAAATCATTAATGTGAAGCTTGACCTAATGAGGTGTGTGGTATGAGGAGAAGCAAAGAAAAGCAGATAGAAGAGAAAAAAAAGATTCCCTTCTCTACTGTCTAGTTTAGTGTGTTCATTTCTTTTGCAAGTTATTTTCCTTATTTACAAAAAACATCTTGAACTTAGGCTATTAAATCCTGCACACTTCTACAAAGAAGCTGACAGTAACACATACCGAGCAAGAAACTTGGTAGTTTGATAGACACTAGAATAAGCTCCAGTAGATTAAACTGGATGTTTTCATTAAAAGAGTCATATTTTATTAAGCTTTATATATATGACAGAGGTGGATTCAACAGAAGAATTTTTTTTTCATTTATAGGCAAGAATCTCAAAAAAATGACTTAAAATGTCTGCCTCAAAGTTTATACCTAAACCCAGACCACATTCTGTTACACATGACATGGAAAAATCCATTACCAGCAAGTGAAACAAAGTCAAAGAGTTTACCTTGAATTAATAAATTAATTAAAGATTTAATTATGCAGTGATTTCTTGCAGTGTTCTTCCCATCTGAGCTGGAAAATTTTGTCTGACACATACAGGACCACAACATTCAGTTAAATGGATCCAATCTTATTCTCCATGATTGTCAAACAAATATATCAAGACTGTGCTCACTGATTTATCTCCCACATATTTTTTGAAAGGCACATAGGAATAAAAAGAAAATCCGCATAACAAGATGTATATTAAATTATCTTTACTGGTGGACTACAGAATTTCATACAGACATTCATAGGCTAAACCAGGCAGTGGTGAAGGGCTATTTGTGACTCCTGCATGCTATAGGAGTTATCAGAAATGTTCTGACATTAGACAAACCCAGCCTATAACTTTTCTAAAGAAAAGTCAGCACCTCTTCTCTAGCAAGGTCTACTATCCTAATGGAAAGACACTGGGGAAAGAACTGACACTTACAATCTGATCTAGATCGATTATTGTAGGGCTTGAAGTTATTCTGCTGACCTAAGACACTTGCAATTTTTTAGCCATTCACCCATAGCATTTCACTCAGTTCCCATGCCCACATTTTTAAATGCATCCATTTCTGATCAACAGCTAAAACTGATTAGTATTTCTGATTTCTTAAAAAATGTCTCTGGATCAGGACCTTCCTGTAAGTATGTTTTTACTTAATTACTTTGCTAAACAGAGCAAGGAATGTTTTACAGGTAGGTAAGTGACAAATATTGTTGCTTTCTAAACATCTCTCCTCTGTTCAATTAAGCAGATCTTCTATCACCTGCATGCCACATACATAATAGCCACTAGTGATTTTTTTATTTTCATTTTTTTGAATTGAAAGATACTCTTAAGTCAAATACAAGATATGTTGTAAACAATAAGAGATTTTTCTGAAGAGGTTTATGATTCCTTTCAATATAGTAAATCTTCCAAGAGATCTTTTAATAGCAAATGGGGTTCCTCAAATAATTTACCATCCTTCAATTAGAAAGATATTAATAAAGAAAGAAGATACAAAGCAAATGGAACATTAACGATAACACCTCATAAATACACCTTTGAAAGACTGGTAGCAAACACCACCCCTCCAAGACTCTGTTTATATTCTTTGTAAAATTTAAAGCTGTATAGTTATTCCTTCATCTCCTGTTCATACAGCATTTATTATATGAAATTAAGTCAGTTCCACCAAAGAAAACTTCATAGCAATTCATAACAGCCATAATGGGATGCTTACAAACATTTCCATGGTTGGAAAAGATATAGCAAAACCCAATAAAGCTTTGCCTGTTGCTCTGTTTGGAATACGAGGTCTCCTAATGACATACGCCAGTGCCATTAGATATTATCTGATACTGTGATGCAAATATTTCATTGTCTCTGTCTCTACTTAAACACTGTACCTGCCATGACATTTATGCCTTCTCAGCTGCTAAGATGGAAGAGCATCTCCTCCACCCAGCATCTCAGCATTTTCAAAATTCCTGACTACTCAGATTTTTTTTCCTTCCTCTGTGTGGTTTTAAAATTGTGGTATAAGATGTAGAAACTCAAGTCTATCTATTGCATATTTCTTGTACCAGCATGACCCATTTTTCATTCTGAACTGTATAAAAATATTTTTGTGTTTCACAGGTTCTGAAAGAATTGGCTGATGATGTTGTTCATTAAGGGATTAGTTTTATGGATTTAAATCTATCTTCCTTATTTATTCTCTCATGTTTGAAGATAATGTCAAAAATAAATGAATTTAGTTATTTCTACTAAATAAAGTATAGCAAGAAAATAATGCGGTTAATTCTAAAACCCTTTAAATTCTAGCTAAAATATAAGGCAAGTGATTTTGGCAAACCTCAAAGTATGAGAACTTTTAAATAATTTTTAGAAAATCAATGAAACTGTTGATTATGCTATAATATCAAAACTCTAGTATTACTTTAGGCTCCACATGGCACTGTTTTCCTCTGTTTTCCACAGTTTCCAGTCACTGCTACCTCCCCATGCCAGCCAGTGCAAGAGCAGTTGCTGCTCATTTCCTCTGTTTATGCCAGGATGCAGGAGCATGGACCTTAACATTTGAAGAGAAGCAGACTGATTCCATTGCCAGCAAGAAATTAAATAAAATTTGAGCAGGCAAAATCCTGGTATAAGCAACTGACATATTTCCCATTTTCTTCAATGGAACTGTGAAGATCTGTGCTTTGTCTAGTACTTGCATTCATTACACTTGCAGTCTTAACTACACATGATATAAATCTAAGAATAAGTGCAGTAATACTGACTGGGAACTCAGAGCTGCATAATCTTGTTGACGTGAGTATATGTGACTGTCTTACCTGTCAGTTTAGAGATTTTAGAATTTTATTCGGTACTGCGAGAATTTTAAAATAGTCTTTTGATCCTGTGTAACCAAGTTCCACCAAAACAATAATTAAGCTGTACTAACATAAAACTGGTTTGAAAGATTAATCAAAGCCAATAATTTCTAACGTGTTTTCCCATTGCTCCTACTTCATCTTTTGCATCTACATCATTGTTGACAGTTTGCTATTCAGTATAATAGATATGTCAGTGTCCTTATTTTCACCTTTTTTAAACCAATAATTTGAGAACGGACAGGGCTAGAAGAACCTCTGGCATCAAATAACATTGTGTGTATCTCTGAAAAAAAATCCACAAAACAACACAACTCTACTCTCCTGAACGTAACATAACCAGCTTTGTTTTGTCCAAACTAATCTTTGGAAACAGTATTTTAATTCTGAACATATCTTTAAGCTTATACAAAAAGAGGTAAACTTTTTAAAATGTCATGTAAAATATAAATAGGAAGATATTTAGATGTTATTTTTTTGTTTATGACTTTTTAAAGTCAGATTTCTCACTGTGACCATACATCCAAGTGGTTGAAAGGAGAATTAGTTATTCCCTCAATTAATCTTTTAAAATGTAAGTTTTCCTTATTGTCTTTCATTTCCAGCCTCTTTTAAAATAAACTCTTACAAGTTGAGTTCAGTTTGCTGCAACTCGAGTTTCCTCAGAAACTCAATTCCTTAACTATGCTCTTCGGTTATTAATGATCATAATGACAGGTCACAGATTTATAGCTTTTCTGCTAAAAACTGATGAAGCCAGAATGAAACATTTTATGTACCTTCCTGTGACTTAAAAACATCACGTGTAAAAGTAATATCAGGTTCAAAGATTAATATTTACCCATATATCACTCCTGGGACTATAATACTTCAGTTTTAGGAAACATATTATAGCAAAAACAACAACAACAACAAAACAAACAAACAAAACTAAAAATACTTTATTCAATCTATTTTGTGATAGCTTTACATATATCTTGACAGATAATCAGGATGATCATTTTAATTGACACTGAATATGCAAATAGATCTGGCAATAAGTACATTTGAAGTGTTCTGTGTCTTAATTAGAGCAGGGTGAAATCAACAACAAATTATTTCCTCAAACTTATAAATAAATGGGGCATGTTCTACACCCCTCTTTCACGCAGAATTGGATAGGTACCTTGCAGTTCACTATTCCCATTGGGCAAAAGGGAGCAATAACTACAACAAGCAGGTCAGAGCACTGAATAAGTTTCCTTTAAGATATAAAATTTGTTTCATCATCACTTGTCTTTGGGATTTAGGAAAGGAAAAAAAGCTTCTCCCTCCCCCCTCCTCCCCCCCTCCATCATTGATATAGGAAAGAAAATGGAGCTGTCAAAGGTTTTAGTTTCTACTTTTTTTTTTTTTTTTTTCCAACTACCTTCTTGACTCTACAGAAGAAAAGCAACAGTACAGAAACAGCTGATGTTCCTTCATGCTTCTACTGGGATGAATGGAAGATAACATGGCAGAGCTCCACACAGATCATTCACTACCTTAGCCCATCCTCTTTATTTCTGGCTTAGCATGTCACCTCTGCATATGGCTCTATCAAAATTAACAAAATAATTAATAACATAAGGTAACAGATAAAATCATTACAAGATGATCAGTACTAAGTCGTTACCTTTCCCCTGAGCCTGTCTTCACCCAGTGAAAACATGACATAGTCTCAAACATTAACAGTGCTTCTTCCCACTTTAATACAAAGGTCACTGAAGATAGATGAAGCAACGTTGGCTGGTTTTGCACAGAAACATATCAAGAACACTAACAAGATCTATTATTTTGGCTGTGCTGTGAAGATATTAATCACCCCCAAGAGAGTACAAACGTGGTAAATCTCCATGGCTGTTTGTGCAACAATCATTAGACCATGGCTTAAGGGAATGGATGCAGACTCTGGCCCAGTTGTTGTTATTTTTGAAACTGAAATTCATTTAAAATCATTCTCTGGCAGAGTTAGGTTGCTGGAATTATATGTGAAACACAGAGTCTCTTGACCTGAAAAAAGATTTTTTCCCCTGCTACAGAAATATCATGCAAGTTTCAAGAAATCATAGCTTGTCTCACCCTATGCAGCTGGAACCACATACATAATGACTGAGAAGCTGTGAATTTCCTAATCACACTGATGAGCAGGTACTTGGGCTCTGTTCTAAGACAAGGATCAAAATTGCAGATAAGGTAGGTATGATCTTGATAACCACAATGCCTGTAAGGAGCCTTTCTACAATCTCAATCAAGTTCAAGAAGATGAACAACAAAACAGATCTGACCGTGAAACCCTTCAAACAATGAATGTGGGTACAAGAACAGTGATTTGATCACTGTTATTTCATGTGAAAAAAAAAAAAAAAAAAAAAAAAAAAAAAAAAAAGTTTTATTTTCTATGTTGTTCTTACAGTAAGCCAGAGAAATAAAATATCCATTCCCTAACCTGAAGTTGAACCGGCCACTGGCCGTGTCCTGAGATAGGTCCTCTCTCTGCATATTGCTGTGGAAAGTTCCACCAAAATGCTTTTAAGAGCTATCTTGAATGCTGAGGTATTTAACTACTGTAATGTCTAGCGTATTATTCAAAACAGACCATACTGAAAGAAAAAAACAACAGTAGCAACAAACAAATTAATTAAAAGTGAAATCCCCTAAACTCTGTTATAGTCTTAAAACAAAACAACAATAAAACCAAAACCTATTGGGAAAAAATATGTTTCTTGCATTATTAAATAAGGTCCTATTTTTCATTTGTCATGCATTGCATCCTCCTCAAAGAGGGAAAAAAATTCCACTGAATGTTGAGTATTCAAAATTATATAGAATCATAGAAACACACAGACAAAAGCAGGTTCATCTATCTCCATCAGCATTTAGAACTGACCCAAGCCTATATTTTATGACCAGCTGGTATAGAAAACTTAAGAGTTAACAATTACATTCCTTAAGATCTGTTCTCACAACCCATTTTCCTTCTTCTAAATATATATATATATATTCAAATATATTATAATATATATATATATTATAATATATATTATAATTATAATATATATTATATTATAATATATATATATATTCAAATATATATATATATATATTCAAATCTAATCCAAGGTATTTGTTAAGTACACATGTTTACTTTCTAAACAAATCTTTGTATCCACATCAAAATGAAACAAAAAAAAAAAAAAACCAAAAAACAACAAAAATAACCAATATACCACAGGCTTAAAAAATCATGATTTTTTTCTTGTTTGGGAACTCTTGTCATCATTCTAAATTTATTTGTTGAACCTTAAGCTGAAAGTGACCACTGTGATATCTATTTATCTTCACTTTAACACAGATTCTTAAACTTCACATAATCACTAGTATTCATTATAAATAATCTACTATCTTCATAGCTCTCAAAATGCTAACACTCCACAGAGATCTGCTCTGTTGATGGTAGGCTGTCTCCAATGTCAAGATATACTATATTAACAGAGATAAGATTATTAAACACATCAGCAACACTACTTACAGTAATTGACACAGAGATGTTACTCTGTCACTACTGACATTTACCACAGTGCAGAAGATAACCCTAGAATGCAGTGTATACCAAGAAACTGTTTTTGACATACTCTACAACTGACGCTAAACTTTGTAAAATACAAACAAATTAACAGAAAAAAAAAAAAAAAAAAAAAAAAAGCCTTCATAACCTCTTTGCATATACTTGAATATCTTGCAAATACTACTTGAGTTTAAAGGGTATCTTCATCTGTGAATGATGTGAAGAATCTGTGAAGACTGTGAACTTTTGAAGTGTAGAAGTGAAAAGATTTTCAAAATGAAAATTTATATCTGGAAGGGAAAGGATTTATAAATAGAAAGTTGTTCCTCCTCCTCCCCCCCCCCAAAAAAAAAAAAAAAAAAAAAAAAAAAAACTAAATCAATAAAATAAAATAGTTCTAACAAATATTAGAGATCTCCCAAGTGTTTTTCTGATTTTTAAAATTCCCTCGATATTAAAGAGTCCATTATTTACACAGTCCTATTTGAAATGTTCCATAGCAGTGTAATTATATGGAATTATGTTATATTTATACATACAGAGTAAAAATCTAATAATCAATTTTGATCTTAGTCAAAGCAATACAAACCCTGAATAACTCAGGAACAGCAAAGATTATTAAGTTAAATAACATGGAAAAAAAAGTTCAGCCAGCTGTATTAGGAAGAATATATTTTTTTTTTGGGGGGGGGGGTGGTGTAAAAGAGTGATCCGTTACAAAAGTAATGTCTAATCTTTTCTCACTGAAATAATGGGAAAGAAAGAATATCCATACTACAAAGATCCACTTTTTTTTTTTTTTAAGGGAAAATAAATTGTGCAGACACTCTACTAAACTAAAATCTTGGGCCACAGTCTGGAGGGGAAAAATATATAAAACAAAACAACAACAAAAACAAAACAAAACAAAACAAAACAAAAAATTCATCTGTTAATACAATAGCCTTTCTCCTCCACCCCAGTAGTAATTAAAGCACAAAAAATTTTTACATACACTTCCCATCAACGTTGTGCTTAAGTCCTTTCCTAAATCAAGGCTTTGGGAAGCAATTTAAACACAAGAGAGGTGATTTATTATCCCTAAGATGTCCTCTTTCCCTTAAGATCTAAAGTACATAAAGAAACCCATTTCTAAATCTCTCTACAGATAGAAGAGTGGGAAGATGCTTGGTGTGATGATAAGGTGGAAGAAAAAACAACAACAAAACTTTGTGAGAGAACTCAGTGCTGATAATAAGGCCACTTATCAAGTAAAATAGATCGTTCAATAGAATTTGAAAGCCAGCAACTGGAACACAGCATAGGCAAGAGATGTGTGCTCTAACAAAATAAGCAGAAAGCCACTTTATTTTTTTAAAATCTAGAATTTTACTTTGATTTTTTACATTCACTTTTGCATTCATTTACTTTGCTTTTTTACATTCAATCCCAAATGATTTCTTACTATGCTTAGCGCTGTCTGGTAGAGAAATATAGCTATGTTCAAGAACTACATGTACATTTAAACAGATTTCTACTTCAGGTTTTGGAAATACAATAAGACAATTTCACTTTATTGGTGGTTCTTTTTACTCAGCATTGAAAAGCTCTTAATATATCTTTGTAATTTTGAGTATGTAATGAGTTTGAGTAATGAGTATCTTTCAGTAATGAGTATCTTTGTAATTATTTTTTTCTTCTCTACACTAGAGAAACTAAGATTAATTAAGCTAGATGGATAATCTGACTTTACAGAAAAGAAGTAGAAAATGCATGATGCTGCTTTCCAAAAACATGTCTTACCTACCACATACAAAGACAATAAACAGGAATGACTGTGCAGTGATAAACAATTGGAGTAATTGTAGACCTGCATGGCATTAAAGTGAAAGGTACATCATGATGCTGTTTTTCAGCAGTAGCATACCATAGATTAGAGATGGCATCATTTGGTAGTATTGGTTGAACACCAACATGTCTTCTTAATTACATGCATGCTGCATGATACTTAAACATGTATCTACTAAAATAAATTTTCTCTATGTCATTTAACAAGGGTGAAGGACTCTAAGACATAGACTCTAACATCATATGCGATATTTAGGTAGTCTAGACCCACATCTTTGTCTGAGACTTTCAGCAATGTTTTCTGGGATCTTGCTTTGACCATAGTATATGGCAATTTTCCAACTCCATTATTCCTAGTTAAAGAAGTTAAATTAAGGCATGAAGTGGGTGTTCAACAAAGGGAAAAATGCTAAATAAGGATCATAGTAAATGTTAGACATAAATAGCAATACACACTAAAAATAGGCATGTGGGCATGACATTTCACATAGTTCATTACTTCTGGCTTTTCTTCTATTACCAACCATCTGTATTTCTGTAGTATCTATTCTAGACACCTTGCATTATTCTTCACATTTTTCCCCATCCGTGTTGTTTATAAACATTTGGTACATGCATTTTTGTCTCTGCCTTTTTTTTTTTTTTTTTTTTTTTTTTTTTTTTTGCATTGTTCCAAACTTTGTATTGTTTAAAAGAAAAGTGAAAACATGAAGGTAAACTATCAACATGTTTTCAAGGAGAGCATGTTTACAGTCAACATAATTTTAGAAAATAATGGAACATACTACCACTGAAAGTGATAATGGACAAAGGGATTTAGTTTTTTAATTGAGTTCTTCATATTAAATGTACTTAAGAAATCTAAATAGTTATTGACAAAGTATTCAGCATTTGTACTTGCTGAAATGAAAACCACCTTCTATGACAAGTGAATAATAGTAAGAAACAAGTTAAACTTTTAATGAATATTTGAGCAGAATAGTTCTTTTTAAATGCTACTTTTTTGCATTTTGATCTGTGTCTCATCTGACAAATACGTTTGCATGGAACATTGTACAAAGCTCTGCTAGTCAACACTGTTATTTTCAGAAGTGGGATATATGTCACATTTCTCCTAATTTAACTAATACTGTTGTACCTGACCTAACACTCCAATAAATTGCAAGAACAATTATAATTATGGTTTGCATATACAGCTAACAATACCTGGGGATACTCTCTTGTTTCCATGCATTAGGCAAACCACAATTTAGTTTCCTTATTACATCAGAGTTGCGAAGCTGTGAATCATTCTTACAATTTTTTATTGCATGTGCTTACCAATGTTTTAAAAGGTTACCCTGTAAATTATGCATGTTTCTTTAAGTTACAACCATACATTATTTATGAAAGTTTTGTACAATGATAGATTATTTATACTCTTCTATGTCACTTCCTAATCTGAAAGTCTGTATGAAGTTGTACAAGAAACAGCAGAAATTGCAGCATTTAACTACTTAACTTGAAAACCCATTATTAAAAATGGATGGCAAACAACACCTACAGTCTGAAGTGTGGAGAAAAAAAAAAAAAAAAAAAAGGTATTTTCTCCTACTGCCTTGCAAATAGAAATCTGACTTCACATGGTCATAGAAGCTTTTGAAATATTCCTATCTAAACAATAAATCATTGTTAAACTGCAGTGTCCAGTGGGTACTTATGCTTCCTTGGAGTATTTAAAGGCTAAGATTTAAATAATTGTGAAATTCTGAAGTTTCTCCTCAATAATTAATTATTTTATTTACAATTCAAAAGATATTTTTATTGGTAAAATTATGTAAAATATTATTTTTTGTGTTGAAAAACCCTTTAAGTGAAATCTTCAAGATTTCTAAGACGAAGCCTTCCAGTGCCACCATTCACATGACTTACACCACAAATGCTTAGAGTAGGCATGGGCCAACTTCTAGAGTTCAAAAGAAAGTAAGAGACTAAGTCCCAGATGGAGGTCTCATTGTTTTCTGCAGGTAGATCTAAGAAGCAGCACAGTTGAGTCTACCAGCAATGAAAAAAATAAGCTCTTAAATTGGGGCATATGATAACTGAACCACAGCTGGACTGAGAACCAACTGTGCAGATAAGCCATATAAGTCATGGAAGCAGACATTCCTAAATCTACTTGTCACTGCCCATGTACACCCAATCATTCTGACTCCAACAAAATGAGTGTAGAGTATTCACACAAAGAAAAATTGTAATTGGCCATATAAGGTAGAAAGAAAGAAAATGTGAGTCTTGCAACTTTGTAAGTTCAATGTAGTAATTAGGAAAACAAACAAACCAGAATAGAATCCCATAAATTTTTGTTACTGTACCAAGATATTTTGCGTCTTTTTATGATGTCCTTAAAATTACTTTTTGTTCAGAAAGAATGGATAAATCCAAAATAATGTATAAGCAGACAATGAAAGTATACAAGGCACAAAAGGGTAAGAAGTAACAGTAACATAATGGAAAAAAAAAAAAAGAACATGCAAATAAACAACCCAGTTCCTACAACCCAGTTCCTTTTCAACTAATTTGACAATGATAAATGGAGAACGTATGGTTACAGTAGAAAACCATGCAGCTTCTGACTGCTGCAAGACAACTGATAGCATAACTGAGAAAACTAAATTTTTGTTTAGCTGAGGTTGCATATACAATGCTGTATCTCTGGTATTGCTCTATGGATGACATAGCAGAAGCTGAAATTGCCCAGCTTAGTCAGGACTATTTCAGAAGTCATCAGATTTTAGTATAACATTACTGCTCTGCTAAATAGGGATGGGACTTGAGACCTATTGCCAACTGTTTATTATTATGTTAGTGACATTGGCCACTCACTACAAGAAAGATGTTGGAAACCTTAGGTTTAACCACTATACAATGGATACATACATACATATATATATATGATAGTTTAACTTAAATCTGTTCAAAAAATATTAATGAAATCAGTGAAGTAAAAGCTAAAAATTGTCTAATTTCTGTCTAATTAAAGTAATAATAGCAATACTAACAGATTTGGGAAAGAAATAGTTTCTTAGCAATAAGGAATGATATTTTACATTATGCAGGATATTTTTCATCTTCAAACAGTTTTACAAGCATTAAATTTTCATAGAAGCTCTCTTGTAAGTAACGCATTCCCCCCCCCCCCCCCCCCCCCCCTATTTTTCTTTTTATTCCACTCAGATTCTTTATCTGAGTAAATATTCACATTTCATTATTTCACGTTTGATGGTAATAAACGTCCAATGGACCATCAATGGAATATGCGGATTACAACATTCAGAAAATGTTAAGTCTCATGTACTCTGGTCTCTTTAGACTTAACTTCATTTGCTGCTACAGAACCCATGCAGCAGCACCAATGCTTCCTACCATCTTGGGCGTGAAGACCACATGCTGCATCATGTCACCTCCATGCCCAGTCTCTTTCAGATCTTTCAGATCATATTGACGTGGCAGTTCATCAGTTCGTGCAATGCATCCAGGGCATGTAAAACACAGTTGAGATACTATACAGTGCTTACAGGTATAGGTTTTGTTTAAATTAGAGGATGTATAGGACACATATATATTCAGACCACACCTCAGCCTTTAAAGCAAACTTATTAAAAATAGACATGACATAAGCTAGTTTGAAATATAATAATAATAATGCTACAAAACACAGACTTGGAATACTTCCAAGTGTGAACATATTGGCTGTATAATTTTACAATATAAAATTAATCACATGTACAGCTGCAAGTAATATCAAGAGAGATAAGAACAACATTTCCACAAAAATATTTTTGCCAGCTAGAATATTTATTTGTGGAGCTACATTTTTGGCTCTATTAACTAAGAAAGATTGGGCTTTTGGATTCCTGAGGAACAGTGGAGGATATGCAGTGACAGGCAGTATTTCAATATTTCAAACATTACATGGCTCACTCTGAAAATGCATAGATTCTGGTCCGTGCTCATTGTTTCTTCTGTTTCCCGTGCCCTCCTCCCCACTCCACCACCTTCTGGGACAATAAATAAATAAATAAATCTTTCCTGACTCATGTTCTGGACTCATCTTTGGTTTGGTGTAGTGGCAGACTACTCTGTTCCACTGTATGGAACCTCAGCCTGTGGTATGAGGTAAGTGAAGAACCCCACCACTTCTGACCCACCTATGTTTCCTTGTAATTTATGGGGTGCAGCTTCTCATACTGAGCTTTTAAATTTCAGTTTAACTTCATTAAGAACTAAGTCAAGTTCAGACCTTGTGTAAAATCCAACAACTTTCTGTGCAGTTGTAAACTTCTTTACTTTTCTCTGCAGATGTACAATTCTGGTCATGATAATTATAACCAATAAATTTAAGTTAAAATATCAATAATAACTCTATTTATCTGAAACAGCATGTTAACTTTGACCTATTTTCAAGGTATGGTACTGCAGCTGTTAGAACTTCTTGTAATATTTTAATATACATAGATAGATTTTGGTTTTAGCTGATCAATGACTTTCAATGGCTTTATTCTACAACTACCTTGCTGTATGGTTTATGTTACTGCTGAGTCACAAGGGAGAAAAGACCACTCACATTCCCATTTGTCAAACTGCAGACATTTATTCCTTACTTCCCTGCTATAGTCTTTGCAGAGACACACTTTTTGGACAGCAAAAACCCTATCTGGTGCTGCCTGTCCCTTTTCTATGTCTGGCAATCTATTATGATATGAAAGCACTTCCTAAATGAAGACACTGAAACATTTGATCCTCAAAAATTTTCAAATTGTAAATCAACTTCAATCCATAGACTTGACTGAATGTCAGGACTGAAGGTTAATAGTCACAAGAATTAAGTCAATTATAAATAATAATGTGCTACAACTTATAAATTGCATGCTGACTCATCAGTGATGATAATGCATAAACAATTTTGTATTTGTATATTGAGAACTGTCAGGAAGGCTTGTTTCTCATTATCAGATTTCCACACATGGAAGCATAAATAAAGGCTTAAAAACAGGTTAAGCCAAGCAAACACTCCTATTTTTTCTCTCTATTTATAAGATTCTGGCACTTCAGAGTCACCAGTTCTGAAAGAAATAGTTGAACCTCACACACTTTAATAACAATTGTTTTTTTTTGTGATGTTGATTTTTATGTTATAAATGCACAAAACAAATACATAGCTTATCCTGAATGTAGATAACAATTAGAATACTTAATGGCATACAAGGCTATTCAGTTTACGTGGGAACTAGTTTAACAGCAATTTCAACAGTGTGTAGAACAACAGAGAGCATCATAAGCACAGGGTATTCTGACACTGTATATCAAAAAATGTTGCTATTGGAAAATGTTTTTCATGGAGAAAACTCAAAGATTGCATGACTGCAAAGACTGCATGAAGTATCTTGCAATGTGGTATTCCTTGGTCATCAGACCAGTAGTTATTTTAGTATTTTAAAATAAATATAAATATGAACTGGACTCTGATCCACTGACTAAATCAGGAGGATCATATTCAAGTATATTTCCAGCCATGGTTTAATTATCAGAGAATATATTATATTTATATTCAGTTGGTTACCTAGAATTGCACATACCTAAAAAAAAGCCCTCCTTATACACAGATTAACTAAATTTGTGGATACAAATTTGTCTTCTTTCTCAAAAACATCATATCTATCCCCACCTGCATTTTGTGTTCTAATATATGATTTAGCTGAAATAGTGTAAAAATGAATGTTGCTAGATGACTCCTTTAAGTGTCATTTATTTCTAAGCTGTTTCAAACACATAAAGTATTCCAGTTAACTTAGTTAATAATTTGTATTGATAAAATTAGCTCAAGTTCCATCTATTTTACAGGTGTATTTAAAAAAAAAAAGACAAAAATGTAGCCTTGCTTTTGACCACCCTATTTTGTTCTTCTCATCAACCTTCTTAAGAGAAAGAGTCACAGTTCTGAGAATGTTACATAAGATCCTTCTGTAAAAGCAGAAAACAAACAAACAAACAAACACAGATCTTAAACATAACTGGTTCCACTGTTTCCAGATGCGAGAGATTTGAGAGGAACTGTTAGGAGATTCTTAACACAAGTCCTGTGCAGTTATGAAGCATAGTCATATGATCTAGTTTAGACTTCCAAGGTGCATCCAAGAAGAATTAAAGATTAAGAATGAAAGAATCCCTCTGCAGTCAAAAGAGAGAACAACAGATTCCATGGCTCTATTTGTAAACAATTTAAACCAGTTAAATAAATAAATAAATAATAATAAGTATCCATTTTGCCATACCTTTCAGAGCTTCTTTCATCAGTAAGGTTGACACAAAACTCATCTTAAGTCATTTATGAGGAAGACATTAAGAAATTTGTTAGCTAAAAAGGGAGGAAGGCAGTTCTAAGGCATATCTATAGTAGAAGGAAGGACAACCACCTTATATAACCATTATACATCTCACCAATTTAATTGATTCATTTCTTCTCTCACAGAAATAGTTTGAGAATACAGGATCAAGCATTTCTTTTAGGATACGTCAGCGAAATGCCTGAAATCGGAAACCATCAGTGCATAGTCATTTAAGCAAATGTTTCTGAGTGTTATAAAAGGTGGTACTAAACTACTATAGATTGTTTGTGCTCACTAAGTGTTTTGCAAACTTTTAACGTGTTGCTTTTTTTTTTTTTTAATAACAAAGCATATGGAACACATGTAAATGAATACCCCCATGAATACCTGAATCCCCCCATCTATTCTTTTTTTTTTTTTTTTTTTTTTTTTAACACTGCCAGTCTTCAGCAATATTTACCAGTGGAGAAGAGGTCTGAAGCGTGCTGAGATGTTACAATCAGCTTCATAAAACAGCTAGAAGAGAAATTATTAATGCCTAGTTTTCACAAAGTTTCAGTGTCAGCTTGGCTTTATTGGATTTCAGAAAATTCATATAGGAGCTTAACTCAGGGGGGAACAAGGCTTCACTTGTGGTTTGGCACCAAAAATCACTCATTCTCCTTTCACATATTTACAACAGCCAAAGACAGATTTTTTTATCTGATACATTAATATATTTAGATATTAAATTTTCAGCACTTGGCAAAATTAAGCAACAAAATAATACTTAGAAAAACAATAACAACAAAATATATATACAAAGAAACTTTGTAGATCTCTCTTCAATTGAATCCCATGATCACTGCCTATCAGAAATGACCAGTTCAAGTCTAGAGTCTAAAAGTTCACATTTCTTATTACCGAGGTTATCGTTGGAGAACTCATGTTGACATTGTAATTCCCATGTGACACCTATGAAACTAGTGTATTATTTATGGAAATAAAAAGTCTCAGTACTTATACAGTTAGCTTCGCAAACAAGTCAGCAGCTGAACACC
Organism: Aythya fuligula; assembly: GCF_009819795.1. Taxonomy (NCBI): domain Eukaryota; kingdom Metazoa; phylum Chordata; class Aves; order Anseriformes; family Anatidae; genus Aythya; species Aythya fuligula. The sequence goes on along the minus strand of NC_045560.1, from coordinate 38,648,368 downwards.
CCCACAACTTGAGGACAGCTCTCTCATACTTATCAAAAAGAATGTTCCAACTCACATAAGCTGAGTCAAGGGCAAAATGGAATACAAACCATGACACCTCACTGTATTTTGAGTAGTTAAAATTTTGTTTTCATTAGACTGAAAACAAATTCAGCAGTGCCTTAGAAAATTGAGTCAATACCACTAAAAACCATTAATGACTCCTCATGTGCTTCTGAAGATTCACAAATATGCCAGAATACAACATAGTAATCCTAAAGTTATGAAATAAAAAACGTCAATATGGTAAAATATGTAAATTAATTATTGTCACATTTTTACATTAAGCTTGTTTAACAGTCACTTCCCTATGTGTTCTATCCCTAAATAAAAAGGTTTATGTCATTTTCTTTTCACTCTTAGTTTGAAGGCTGAATTATTGGAAGAATATTCTGAAAAGTAGAAAGTATATTTTTACAGGAACTTTTTCCTCCCCTGGACATTTAGAAAATATTTAAAATAAAGTTCTGCTGACTGACCATTACATTAATGTTATGGTGGATACACATTATGAGTAAAGATAGAATTCCTCTTTATAGTCACATTTTCATCATACTGTAGGTTGTTACAAATCCCTTGTCATGAAAAATCCTCTTCATTTATTTGAAGGTCTGTAACTGAGAACATTCCAAGATTGGAAAAATGGAGCAATTTTCTATTTCTAATGCAAGATAATTTTCTGTGACCTAGATTGTCTAGTTCTTTGTTTTCTTCCTTCTTGTTTGTCACCAGTGTAGTTTGAGCTGAAACATGTTCTGCTAGACTGGGTCTCGTTCAAATATTTTTTACAAGAGTAATTTTGGAAATACAGGATAAGGATGGAAACACACTTCCCACATATGATAGTTACATGAAGTAACTATCCTACAGAAAGAATTAAGGGTGTAAAATATACCTATGGTGCAAAGGTTGTTTTTGATTGTGGTATACTCATAACTGTAATTTTGGTAGTAGTTTGTACTTGTGGAAATAAGATATATCCCTCATTCTTCTAACTTTTCTATTTCTCTTCAGCTGCAATTATCAAGTGCTTTAACACTATGCATAAGCAACAGAATTATTTACATGCTAATAGAGGTCCTGAAACAATTTTGATTATCATGGGTTTTCCTGAGCAAGAAAACAAATAAAAATAAGGCTTCTGAGAACTATTTTAAGCTTAAGACATGAGAAGAATTGTATAATTGAGCCAAAATTCCAGATTATTAAATTGTGAAGTAATTGTGAAGAATTGTAAATTCTTCAGTTAGTTCAGAGCAACAGGTTTGTGTTTTCTCTTGTCTTCCCATTGTAACACCATATGCTTAATTCTAGGTATAAGTACAAGCTCATTCTGTAAGCATTATAGATTTAAAGACAACAAACCCTTAGAATAGCAACACTGGCAGAAAGAAACAGAACTTCTGCAGACATGATGTGTTTTATTCCTGGGGATGTTTTTACTTTCTTACAGAGAAGAGCTCTTAGTTCTGGTCCCTTAATCCCAGCCCATAGGCCTGAAACTCATGCAGAACAGCACCTCTGTCCCTTTCCTGTCAGGTGCCCAACCTGTCAATGTAGTTACCAGCCCTGATGTCGATTTATTAATCATATATTAATCTGGCACATGAGCTTCTGAAACAAGGGATGAATTGGTGCTTCTCCACAGAAAAACGGGATGTCATATATAGTTGGACTGTCTATCTGGAGAGCATTTACAACTTCACACCCTCAACCCAACAGATATTTCTGTGCCTTGTGGCCAAAGATGACACTGTTTTGACACTGTTTAATGTATCAGAGAAGATATTTGTAAGGTGCCTCGAGCAACATAGATTCTTTTCTTTTTCTTTTTTCTTTTTTCTTTTTTCTTTTTCCCCACAACATGTATACTCACTGCAGTGCTTTACTGCCACAAACTTTGCTTCCCAAGCCTGAAAAAAAACTATCAGCAAGGACCTGCTTTCAAGATCAAGCTATTCTATTATTATATTTAGTGCATTGTACCATTCACAAACTCTCCTAGGTAGCTGAAAATTAGCAATGATAAATGAACACCAAAACATTCAAGTGCTTTGCAAACTACTTCAACATGCCAAGCATTTAAACAGATGAAAGAAAATCCCCATGCTGCTCATAGCACTATGTTAAACTTCAATAGCTGAAAATAGAGCAACCTAAGAAACACCATTACAAAGATTTTCTCATTAACTTTACTTTAGATAAATATTTTTATTAGAATAATTACTGTGTGCATTTAATTACTTATGAGCAATAAGTTTTATTTACTTCTGTTATAAAGGTTAAGAGACAATACTTTCATACCAGAAACATAAAAACCTGTTTCTTTCCCTTCATTTTTGCTTATCTTAGATAATCAGTCCAAACTAAAACAGGGTGTGTAAAGGTGGCAGAATATGTCTCCTATCCTTTTATTGTAAAAAAAAAAACCTGGAAGGTTTTTTTTTTTTTTTTTTTTTTTTTTACAGTTCATAGAAAATGACATAACAGCCATAGCAGACTGGGGAAAAAAATAATATTACTGCAATTTCCCCAATTAATTCTAACCTCTTTGCTTTACTTGTAATTATTTCACTCATCTCCCAAAACTTAGCTTATTAAGATCTATCCATCATGGTGTCGGTCATACAGTATTTCTGTCACTGAGCTTTCTGGCTTTTGTCTTTCTTCTATTCAGACTCTGCCTACAGAGAATTCATAAAAAGGAAAAGTGTTTTAAAAAGATGAATAAGGGTTAAAGGTGAATGAATTACTATAACTCCAGATTTATTTATTTATTTATATGGCTAATAATTCCCTGAACTTGGTCTCCTGCTTTCCTGGAAAAGACACTCCTTGTACTAATCACTTGTCACCTGTAAGACTATCAATTGGACAATTAGCTATAATTTGCACCTTACATAATGATGCATATAGCAGCTGTTTTTCTCTTTCCCCACTCTGTTGTGTTCATTGGAATAAATCTTCACAATTATTGTGAGTGATTATACCTATTTATATAAAGTGTTTACAACAGCATTCAGTTATATTGCAGGTGAGATGCATACCACATCAGGTTATGACTATTTATCTCTAACACACACACACACACAAAAGAAATAAATAAATTAAAATTATTCACCACAAAGGACATAAACAGAAGGCCTGCAGTTAACCTGACAGTTCTAGCAATCATTCCCTGAAGACTCTACTTAGCAGAATGATGAATACGTGAACTAGTTCTGACTAAAATGTGCTTTATTCTGTAATTAAGCATGCTACCACCTGCATATATGATTGTATATCTCTAATGTGAAATACAAAATGTTGAAAGGTCCACATATATATATATATATATTTTTGTTGTTGTTGTTTGTTTGTTTGTTTGTTTTTCCTGAAGATACTGTTGGGGTCAAGAGAAAGCATCTCTCTATATGTAATTATTCCGTTTAGTTAGGCTAAAAGGGGGGAAAAATAAAAAGACAATTCAGACAGCTCCAACTAAGTGCAGGGAACAAAATCTCTATGCAAGTCTCCAAGAGTTACTACTCTTGGTTACTAGAATTACTATCAGCTTCAGTTATTAGCACTGAGTTGCGACTGAAACCAAAACTCTAGGTCTCCATCTGGCTCCTGCTCCTAGCAATACGAAAACATCTCGACAGATGCCTGTTTTATTTGCATAAGAATTCTGACTAATGAGTTAAAATGTCTGCAGTAATTTACACCTGTCCATTCTGACTTCTCTTGCTGATTGCATCCTGGAAGTAAACAGTGTTAGCTTAGCTCCAGGCATGGGGCAGTGAATTATAGCAACTCCGTATTGCTTCCCAAGTAGCTGATCTATCCCTGCAGCAGAGGCAGCTACCTGGAGCAGCTCAGCAGCTGTTTGGTCAGATCCATCCACCCCCACAGTGGGAGCAGGAACATCTGGAGAGGGGCAGGACAGGCAGTGAACATGAGAATCACAGCAGTCTCTCCCACCCGCTCAAGGGAGCTGGCAAATTAAGCCCCAGGCTGAGGTATTTCTTCTGCCTACAGCTTTGTAGATCTTTGCTAATCTCTCCTGTCACTGTAGAAGCAACTGGATTATCTGCAGTGTTGCTTGAATTCAGGTACACTTATTGGCTCTTGCTACAATGCATTTTAAATATTCTACAGAGGCTTATCTGAAAACAAAATCCAATGTGAAAGACAGAAGGTGGACATTGCAGACCAATGAGTGTCAGAAAATGAGATACCATTTTTAAAATTACTGTATAAATTGTCCAGGGTTAATAAGAAAAACAAACAAACAAACAAAACAAAACAAAAAATCTACTAATAAGTCATGCAACAAACACAAGTTCCAGAAAAAAAAACAGGAAAAGTTAATGCCATTAATAGCCTTCAAGTGATCTGAAAACTTAGAGAAAAACAAAACACAACAGAAATAAAAAACTAAGATCTCATTTTCTATATACATATATATTATACAAATTAAGAATATTGTTGTTCATAGATTCTAAAACACAGTTAAAAAATAGAAGAAAGTTTACAAGCGACAACAGAGAAACAATTCCTGATATATTTAAGATATATCTCCATCAGTTTTTAGTCTGTGTTATTTTCCAACCCATTATAAGAAACTGGAAGAGTGCTGAACTGAACTGGAGGTGGTGGGGAAAAAAAATAAGTATTTCAGACATTCTATATGTAAATTTATGGAAAACAAAGATCATATGCTATCCAGTCATCCATGCACAGACAAAATAAGTTAAAACAAAACACAGACACCCACCCCCCACTCCATCCCCTTCTACCCCCAACCCCCAAATCCTGTAATCCTGTTCCTCCTTTCCTTTATTTCCCTTTTTTTTCCCCTCTTTTTTTTTTTTTTAAATATATAATTCAAGTTGCTATAGTCATTTTTTTTTAGTATTTTTTCACCAAGTCAACTACTTATTTCTTAGTTGCTTCCTTCCCTCACATGCATTAGCTAGAATCAACATGTCAAAATGAAGATTTTTAATTCTCTGGTTTTAGTGGCTAAACATTTACTAAGAAAATACTGGAGACACATTGACACCCAAGACTACCAGGATAGCTTTCCATCATATAACTAAGGAGGACCACAACCCTGAGAAGACAATACATTTAATACTCTCATGACCATACTCATTTACAGTAGCATTTCCTGTGCTATATTCTGAACAGAATTCAAGCTTCCCACAGTGCTACTGCCATTTAGTTCATTCCAAAGCTCTACCCCACTGTTCACTCAGCAATCCCACCAGTCAATCACAATGTCTTAGCAGCTGCTCCATCCTTTTCTCTTTCTTGGCTAAATATGACCTGTATGCTTTACCACACAAGACTACACCCTCCTCTGCAAATCAATTGTAGCTTCAGTTCATACTGTAAGTAAAATTTATGAAATCAATTATTTACTTAAGGTCACTTATAACTTATTTTTTCTAAATATTTTTAATACATTTTAAAGGAGGATCGTCTGTTTTTTGTTTTTTTTTTTTTTTTTTTCAAAATTATTATCTGTCACGTGGATATTGGCTGCAGATTCAAAAATAATTATTTGTAATTTATAATGAATTTGAAGATAAAAATCACAGATTCAAAGACAGAAAAGTGACAAATTCTTATATGGATCTCAAAGCTATTGAAAATACTTGGATGTAAATCCTACCAGTTGAAATTTTGGAAAAGGCTTTTACCACACCTCTAAGCGTGCAGAGAATAAATCCTCAAGCTTTTGCCTCAGAATGCACTACAGTGAGGTCATGTAGTTGATGTCTGCCTACCTGCCTTCTCCTTAGAGAAGTATTCAATCTAGTACAATGCAACATATGTCTACTGCACTATATAACCATATGTCTATAGTACAGTGATATAGTACAATTGCAAGGCATATGTCTGTTTAGTTCCAGGCAAGAATTTGTTGCTCAAACAAATTCTTGCCTGGAGTAGGGAGTGTAGTGTGCTCTAACCACTGTCACATCCATAATCTTCAAGGTGGTATTGGAAGAGCCAAAATCTTCTGCTGAATTTGAGAAAACTCAAGCAAATGTGCAGTTCAACCTCTTACATCAATGTCTCTTAGCTATACTTTTCCATATACTTATTGAAATGGCTAATGTTTTTCCATAAGGTCAGGTTTCAAGAGGTACATGCTTCCCTCTGCTCTTGAGGTGGAAAAGAAAATGTCCAAACTCCTAGTCATTATTACTGCCTACAGATTGGCTAGCATCATAACTTTTCAGCTCAATAAAGAAAAATCCAGTTTAGTAAATGCAATGACTGTCCAATCACCTCATAAGCTTAATCCATATATTAAGAACAAAGTCATAGATTATGATATTGTGTATTGCCATCTGGAGCTTTAAAAATAAAATAAAATCAACTTATTGCTGATATACTATTTATATTGTCTTGTTAAAGTTTTTTTACACACCAAAGAAGTTGTTCAATGTTCCACAGAGAATCTTGTTTTCCTTACAAAGTTATTTCCATCTTAAACAACGCAGTATTCCCATTATATTTCTTATCATTGCTAATTCCAAGATGCAAGAAAAGACACAATTTATGTATACTTATCACAGGATTCATCTGACATTTAAGAAAACAACACAACAACAACAAAAACCACAAGCTATTTGCATTAGGACAATTTTGGGATTCTAAAAATCAAATAAATGACAAAATGACTGAGTTATAAGCTCTCTTTTATACATTTGGAATAAGAAAGTATGTCTAGTCACATACCAGAAGTTATTGAGGGAGATGAAAGGCAAAATGAAAAGGGCACAAAACAAAAGCTGTAGTACTAAGTATTACATCCATGATGTCCAGATAAATCTCTATTTCTGTTATTTTAACTTAAAGAAAAAGCAAAATAACCCTAGCAACTTTCAGCCTTTGAAAGTCCTAAGAGCCAGAATCTAGACTCCTAGCAGTCATAACTAATGCCTGGAGAAAAACTGATCTCAGTACAGACACACTGGAAGTTTTTCTCTCTTCATTGGGGAACAATTGCAGCTTTGTATAATAAATGTCTCAAAACTGTCTCATCTTCCCAAAGGAAATACATCTAAACAGTGAAAATTGCTTTCTTCTTTGTTAACAAGATCTCTTACATTAATTTTTCTTTATGGTAAAATTAAAAAATAATGATTAAAGGCCATTATTAAAGAAATGTTACATCATGTCATGATTTTTTTTTTTTTCCCTAGCCAGCCTAACCCAGACTCAGTGTATGAACATACTTACATTTTTATTAGCAATCCTTTTATTAAAAGAAATAAAGTTATGGAATTATTTTGTGACAACAGATTTTCCTTTTTTTTTTTTCCCCCCGCCCATTTGTTGGATCTATAAATAATTTTCTCTATTAAAAGCTGTGCTAGATTCTTTTAACTCTTTTTTTAAATACTGTGAATTATAAAAGAGTATTTCCTGTTCAGTTGTTAAAAGTATATAAATCAATATTATCTGAAAGACAGACAAGTTTTAGTATTTCTGTTTTGCAGTAAGCACTAAGGAAAAGATTTGTACTTAGTGCATAAATACTTTTAGAATGTCTTCACTAGAAAAATTAAGAATAGTTAAGGTCATAATTAAAAAGTTTAATCAAGATCTTGGGCCAGACTCCTCACTCATTTACCTAGGTACAACTTCATTGAATTCAGGGGGATATAGGTCCAGCCACTCTAAGAAAGAGACAGATTTTAGTTGTGAACACGTTAAAAACTATTGGCAAGGATGTGCAAAATCCATGGCAAAACTTGTACCTGAACACTTCTCATGGAAGTCAAAATTTCAAATATCACCGGAATAAATTTCTAATGACCAATAATTCCTCCCCTTACTTGAAAAGAGGCAAATCATCTCAACATCACAAGATAATGTACCACGTTTCTTAAAACAAGTCCTTCGTCTAAGTGTTTTTTCCGTAATGCAATTATGGCTTTGGCTGTTCTTGAAATGATTGAAATGATGACCAGCATTAAGTTTAGGCATGCTCAGAAGATATTTAAAGTTGACTTCAATGTTGAACACACCAGTATTTTAAGAACAACACCTGCTCCAAAGCATCTGAATGCTATTATCATTCCTTGGAAACATAGGGATCCTGAAGCACTTAGCAAAGAGAAACTCCAAAAGAATGTTCTTATACTGTCAAGGAAGTCTCTCTTCTGTCTGCAGTTGAGAATGTTTTGTTTGTTTATTTATTTCTTCTCCTTTTCCTTTCTTTCTCCCTGCCCCCTATTCTTATCTTCACTATTTATTTATTTATTTTCAGATTGAGCGGGCAGGAAAAAACATTACTTTGGGAGAGAGTTGTTCCGTAGTTGTTCTTTATTCATGGTCATTTTAATACATCATGATAAATTAAACTAGCTTGTAAAAACTGCTACTCTTGTAGCAATTGTTTACCTTTTTCAGGACACAGATAATGCAATACAAGTAACGTATATTTCTTTAAAAAAAAATGCATTACATCAGAACAGAATCTATTTCCAGACCTATTATACATTCATGCATATATACCATATTTGGTAAGGAGTCCACCTGTGCTTGATGCAATATTTTTAGTCTATTTCTATTGTTCTTTTGCTCTGAACTCTACTCTGAACACATTTACTTTATACCCAAAGAGAATGGGAATGTATAAACAAAATATAAACAGAATAAAATATATGTTGAATGTAAAAATGCAATATTAAAACAAGATAATTTTATTTCCGTATTTATCAGAGAAGAAAATAGTGCCATACATTTAGAACAGGAAAAAATAAATAGATTTACAGAGTAACTAACTCTAGTTGGAATTCTGAAAAATCTTATAAGGTTTGAAACCCCCTAAAGAGTTTCTTCTGTAATCCATTAACAAAGTAATATTCATTCAAATATATGTCACTTCAAACACACAATGCAGAGAGAGCAAAACCGAATGTCAGTTTTATTAGGCTTATATATAAAATCCCACTCAGAAATAATACTGAGGATAATATTCTTGTATTATTCAAGAAAAAAAAAAATAAAATCCCTTATTTAATGACCCTTCCACTATTACATTTCTAATGTTCGTCTTGAATTCAAATACAGATTTTATATTTATATCTGAAACAAAATGTATGCTACTAGTCTAACTTTCTTTTAATAAACATTAACCTTAGACTTAAAGGTATTTTAGTTCACTTAATGAATTACACAGCTTTCTGAATGCATGTCCTGCAGTGATATTTTTCTAGCTTTCTATCTGTGAAAAGATAGACCACTACCTGACAATTCAAACGCATTAATATTTTCTCCAGCAATAACATACTAATTGAATAAAACATATTCTTTAAAATCATAAATCACTAACTCAAATTTTAATTTTTAAATGGCACCTGCACAATTGTTTTATTGAACTAGTTCCTTAATACAAGAACTAGTTAAGAAATATGGTCTTAAGATACCTCTAAATCTCTTCACAATTCAGTCTTTAATGTCCAACTTCAGCTGAAGTTAGAATCTGAAGTTACCATGAGCAAAAATCATCCAAAATAAGTCTTAGATTATGAGTTCTTCAGCCCCAACACTTGTGCAGACAGAAGAGGAATATATTTTTTGAATAGCTGCTTAGTCTAGTTTCTGTTACTTTCAGTGAAAAGCAACAGCACAACACAGATTCCAACATCTGACACCGGGTTCTATTCAAAATCACTTTATTTTTATTTTTATTTTTATTTATTTATTTATTTATTTATTTATTTATTTATTTTTAAAGTAACAGGGCTACAGTGAGATACACCATGGATTGTGTCTTACAGAAAGAAAAGTATTTGCTTTCTTTGTGCTCTGGGCAAAACACAAGAAAGATCTTTTCCTGCATTGACAGCGTATTTTTGTAGTGACAAATATATGATTTGTTCAAAACAAGACATTATTTTACCTGTCCAAGAATATAAGCAAAAGGGCAGAGTAGTCTGCTTAAGAAAAGAACAAATGAATGTTTAGGGAATAATAGCTTTGGAAATTTCCCTCATGCCAACTAATTGCATCTGTGTCAGAAACAACTAGACCATCTTTCACTACACCTCCACTCCTTCAGAGTGAGAGGGGACAGACAGCTCACCAGCTTTTCCACTGTCACCATGTGGAAGCCTTTGGCATTAATCAATGATTTTCATAGTTCAAGTCTTTCATTTGTCTGGTCTCTCTCTCTCTCTCTCTCTTTTTTTTTTTTTTTTTTTAGGTGAACCACTCTAATCATAGATTTTGATCAATAACGTCCTCCACTGTTCAACTGTTGCTTCCCTACACTTGACACTGTTTCAATTCCTTCCGTTCATTTGGTAGAAAACTCCTAGGTAGCACTAGTAGCACTAGTAACACTCCATGGTAGCACTAGTCAAGAAGCGGCCTCTGAATTTCTTATAATAATGATAATGATTAAGTATCATATTGTCTAGTCTAGAGATTTGATTACAGAGTATTGGAAAATGTCTATATCTTGTGTCAACATGGCAGATATTAGCCTTCTTTTTTTTTTTTTTTTAATAATTTATTTTTAATGAGATAGAAATCAAATGATGGTGAAGAAGAGAAGGAGGAAGGGATGTAAATGAGCTGCAATCTGGGAATAACATCATATACACCAGCTTTTAGTTCTGTACCAACCATGGTTTATTCAAAAGAGACAATGTGGTGGAAACCCACAGTGATGGTGGAAACACACCAACACCACTTTTGATATACTTAATTTGTATGTTTCCATCAAGTACCTTTCAAGCCCTCCTAGGGTTGACTAAAGCAACTGGAAAACTGAAACTATGTAATTGGTAAGGACATAAACGTATTATGAAAATTGCTGTTCATTTGCAAAGTTCCACTATTTTATCTCTGAGTAAATTTTCAATTGGAAAACAAAATGGAACTTAGAAGTCGTTCTACAAATAAGGAATTATCAAATTTATCACCACTGACAGTGAGCAAGAAGGAATTAACTCAGCATGATCGTATTATAGTTATCATATGAAATTGTTATACTAAGGATGTGGAAGTACACAATTTGGAAACTGAATATATTTGATAGACAAGAGATAATTATAGAACTTCAGTCATTTTATAATATAACCATATACAAAATCACTATTAGTTTACATATATTTATACATACACACACACAAAATGATGAAGTCATCTGTTAGCTTTGCTCACTGAGTAAGCATCACAAATTTGCAGAAACAACCACCTCTTGTGTGGATTTACCTACTGAAATAATACATAGGGATTATATACAAATATAAAACGAACACACATACAAACGTTAAAGTGTAATAGAGAATTTCATACCATGCAACCATTTCTGAATGGTTTTCTTAACCTAAATTAGGATGAGAATCAAAAACACCTAAATTTTCCATTCAAAAGTTTTAATTATTAATTTCAGACATTTACAAGCATAATATTTTGAGTTTTAATTATAACCATATACATGACATATTTGAACACTTGAAAGCAGTATTTTGTATGGTAAATCTGGAAAAAATATAAACATATTTATATATATATAAAAAAAAACCACTATCCATTTGATAGTGTGGTTTGTTTGTTTTCTTCTCCTTAGAGAGCAATTACCACATAAACCCTTTTCTAACAGAAGGGGCAAAAAACATTTAGATGATCTTGTGGTTAGTTATCAAGGGAAAAAAATAAAATAAAATAGCCCTTTGAGAAAACATTGACTTCAACTCCAATGTCAAGAACACAAAAAATAGTTCAGAGTTGTAAGAAGGTGAAATTATAATAGCACATAAACAGATCCAAGAGCTCTGCCAAGAAAATTCAGATATATAGATCCTTAATATTGTTCTACCATGTACACAATGCAGGTAATGGCAACTTTGCAGATGTAGATCTCTGTGACATCCTGAATATCCAGGAGTTAACTCCAACATTAATCTTTGTCTAGCACTGTTTTGACATGTAAAGCATATGTATTTGTAATATGTGTATAACAATATAAAACAACTGCTCTGAGAATTCTGGACAGATGAAATAACTGTCAAACAGTTCTGTTATCTAGGCTTTTTTTGATATTTGCAGTTTATAAATAATGCAATTTATAATTGCTAATTAGATAGCAAAAGTAAAATTGAAAGACTTATTTGAATGAATTTTTGAAAAGTTCTGTAGAAAGCAAAGAATATTTTCTAATATTATCTGGAATCCTTTCTTGCACTGTTGCCCAGAATTAGAATTATCCCTCTTCTGGATTAAAGATGCATTGGTGGATTAGTCTATCACTGATGACAACATAATATATCCTTCCCAGAGGCTTAAAATGAAAGGAGGTCTGTTAACTACAGACTATGTTAAAACAAAACAAAAAGCCTTTTGACACAAAACTGTATTTTAACACTAAATATCATTGTGTGGAAGGTCAAAGCAGTTTATGAAACAGTCCCAGGTTGAGTGCCATTTATCCTTATGCCATATATTCCTTTCATAGGAATATATTTCTATATCACCTATAAAACTAGCAATACATGGGACAGAATCCTGTGAGGATTAGCCATCATTATTACTCTTAGCTTTAGCCACCTGAACAACCTCAGTACTACCACCAAGACAATTTAAACAAACAAAAAAAAAGTGTTTTGTTGTATCCTCCTGATGCTCATATAAGTATATAATTTTTGCAAAACTACTTTTCTTTATTTGAAAATAAATAAAATAAATAAATCTTGTCACTTAAAGAATACATATTTTTATATTTAAATCCATCTGTTTCATGGAAAAAACATATCAAAGCAATAAAGGAGATGAACTGTTTCTGAAGATTTTAAGTGTAATTATGATGTAAATTGATTTACATAACTTCATTTCAAAAGAAGACTTTAGGCACATTAAGTTGATTCTTTTTTTTACCCTAGCCCTCTAAAAGAGATGTTATTAAGTAGATTCAGAGTCACATTGATTTTCCACAGAATAGTGTCATCCTCCACAACTTCTATTATCTTTATTATGTCTGATTGTGTAGCTAATAAGAAGTCTTCCTTTGTGAACTTCTGTGAATATTTCTTGTGTGAATAGTTACACAATAGTTATAAGTTCTAGATTAGGCTTAATATTTATGCCATATTTTGAATTTCTACTTACAAAGCAACACATAACACATAAAAACATGATGTGTTATATTTTTCTTGAGGTACATAAATATCTAATTATATTATTTTTCTAATACAATATATGAAAAAGTAGATCAGTTATTAGCATTACAGATTTGTAAGGACAATGGGCCCTGTTTTCTGTTGCTTAAGAAAATATTGGCCCAGCTGACACTATGAAGATTGGTGGAATTATTGCTTAAAGAAAGCAGTTAAATTTGCTCATAGAAATCAGCTAAGTAATAGACTTCCTGCCATACTTCTCCGTTTGTGTCACTGAGAACACGAAGACTAGACATTTTTCTAATTTTTTGTTGTTTTTGAAGTAAAACAGCTGCACATCATCATTAATGTTGTTTGTTCAATTGGATCTCTTTAGAAGTAAAGGGAATTGGTGAAATGTTTGTGTGTACAGCTCATAGGCTCTGTTCTTTGAAATGAAGCCATTGAAAGGGGGGAGGGTCCTGAGCACAAAGCAGGTAAGAACTACTTTTCTGGCAAATAACAGTACCAGCAACAAAACTCGTATTAGAGTGTCATGCTTCAATACGCAGAAAATAATACCCATGTGATTTAGAGAAATAAAAAAAGCGGAGAGGTGAAGGGAAAAGACTTCGAGTAGTGTATTTAAAGGAATTTAAAGGTACATCTAAGTAGTCTTAAGAGGGATTGCTTTATAATCAAGTACCAATTACATACACCCTGAATCACAATTAGCTACATGTCCTCAGACTAGCAGAGCAGTTGTAACACAGTTCTATGTTTCTCTACAATTGATTTCAGTGACCACATATTTTCTTGATACTTTACAACTTATCAATAGCTCAGTGTCTTAATCACACCCTAATTGAACCACTGAGAAAATGCCAAGAGACATAAACAATAAGGTACCAAAACAGTTAGATCACAACGTTTTCAGTCAGGAAAGTACTGAGAGTAACTCAAAACCACTGTTTGTTTTTTCTTTTACTTTGGATCTCTAGATTTATTTGTTTAAAAGGAATCTTCCAAAGTCCAATTTTTCTTTACTAAAAAAATAAATAAATAAATAAAAAATTAAAAAAAAAAAAAAAGCCCCATTAAAGAAGCAGCAAAACTCAAGACAGACAACTTCTAACCCTACGGCAAGCCAACTTCCAGCAGCGGGGGCAGCTCCTTGCTGGGGAGCCGCTGAGCGCGACGAAGCAGAGCGCCGCGGGCGGAGCAGGGCGCGGTGGGGCGCGGAGCGGCGCTGCTGCCCCGCCGGGCCCTGTCCGCGGTGCTGCAGCCGAACACTGCCGCTGAAGGGCTGTTCCGTGCTTTCTTTCTCAACAACCTCCTGCAGCTCCTGCTGTGCCGCTGCTGAACCTCTTCTACAGGGAGTCAGCTTTCAGGGTGATGTTTGGGGGGGGGGGAGGGGGAGGGGGGGAGGAGAGGGAAAAAAAATCCCCTAACCTCCTGACAGAGCCCTGCCTAGGTTCTGAAACCTGTTTTTTCCCCGCAGCCTCTCCGGTGCCCAGGAGGAGAAGCCCCAGCCCAGAACATAACTTTCCTACAGCGATCCCAGCTCCAGCTGCAGCTCGGCTGCCGGCACCAGCCCCCATGCAGGGGGCCGGGAGGAGAAAGGACCGAGCATCCTCCTCACCTGAAAAGCTGAGGATAAGCCAGGCAGGAGAGTAGGAGAGGCTAGGAGCTGCCTAGCCTCACTCTCCTCCTTGCAGACTTCTGGTACCAAGAAAACCCCTTCCGAAGAGGCAGAAGGCTCCTATCATCCGATGGGAGGCAGGAGGCTCCCATTGTACAAACGGTGCCCTCCCTACAGCCCCTTTCCTGAGCCCGCTGCCCCAGCCCGGACTCACGTGTGCCGTCAAACCGGGTGGCGATGGTGTCAAGGAAGGTGTTCTGGGGTGCCAGTAATCCCTTCATAACCGGCATTTTTCCAGCGCGGTGCGAGGTTCCCCATCAAAGTTTGCCTACGAGGGTGGTTCGAGAAGAAAGTGCAGAGGGCGCCCGGGGGAAGAGAGGAAGGAGGCGGAGGGAGGGAGAAAAGGACGGGGAGAGAGGGAGGGGGAGGAGGATGGGGATGCCGCCGCCGCCGCGCCGCCCCCGGCGCCGGGAGTCCCCCGCTCGGCAGCTCCCGGTCCCACCGGCCCCCGCAGCCGGGCGGGGCGACCACGGAGCCCCCCGGGCACCGCCCGGGTCCCCTCTCCTCGCCTCCTGCGGAGAGGCCGCGGGAAGGAGGGCTGAGGATGGGGGAAGAGCAACCTGCATCCACCTGCGACTGGAGCACCGCAGGAAGAGCCGCCGCCCCGGCGCTGCCGAGCCTTCCTCCGGGCCTCAGCCCGGCCTGAACCGTCCGGTTCTCAGCTCTAGCAGACAACGCGGGGGGGGGAAGGCTAGGCTTGAAGCATGAGCACCCCGCTTTCTGAGTAATATCATCACAGGATAATACTTAGGCGGCATTGACATGTATAGCGCCTGGAGGTGTCCATTAGAGAGGAAACTAGAATATGGAGACTGTTTTATCAGGCATGTATGTGGTCTAAGTCATGTGCACGTTGAGACTTTTTATTAAAATATGGGGATAGGCTTTTTCAGAGTTATTGTGTGTATTTCCTCAATCATGTTTTAGAAATTCCTCCCTAAAAAAAAAAAAAATTCCAGGAAGGAATATACTCCTTTTTGTGACCAGAGAGAATGGAGACATAGCCCAGAAGGTCTAATGGGTAAAGTCGAGGGAGAGGAAAGGAGGACATACAAAGATAAAAGTTAAGCACCAGACACACAAACTGATTCCACAGCAATGAGTGATTTCCTCAGGCTGATACCAAGATACCCGATAATATGCCAAGGTACAGTGCTAGCTACTACAGTAAGTGAAATGGTAAAAAGGTTTCTCCTCATGCTTTCAGGACCCCAGGAGCCTGGAAAGAAAGTATGAGAACACACTCCCTACTCTACAAACTCAATGTGCATTGCAAATTGCATGTTGGTCTTTTCGCTGTTTTATGGTATTGCTATTTTTATTTATGCTCTTTCAGATTTGATTATTCTCCCTTTCTCCTACTGGGACTAATTCCCACTATTCAGCATAAGCATACAGCATAGAGAGAGACAGACAGAGACAGACAAAGAGGTCTTCCTTTTATAACAGATTAAAACAAACCAAAAAAGGCACCTAAGAAACCACCACCACCGTGGAAAATGCTATAAAATCCATACATCAAAGCCTACCCGTGGTAAACCCACCTTGGCTTTGAAGAACACCATAGTATTTTACTGAAATCACATGAGTATCTCTAAATAACCTTGTATTGGAAGTCTGCATGAAATAGTTAATCAAGAGCTCTCAGCTCAGTTTTCAGCTGTGGCATATAAGAATGAAGACTGCCTTATAGTCTTATAGTCACTATTGCTGTGGAATTCTTCAAATGCTCACATTAGTAGCAGTTTCTTAATTAAATAATTAGCTTCATATTCATGGCAGGCTTCAAGCTTTTACTTCCATTAGAATTACTAGTTTTCTCCTTAAAATTATTTTTTAATAGTGAAAAATAAAAATAACAATTACTGCCATTCAAAAACATTTTCATGTCCTGCAGTTCTCCATAAGCATAGCTCTGATATTAATTTATCTTTGTAGCTTGCCACTTAGTCTCACTGTCAGGTAACACACTACTAGTATCTAGGTTTTGTAAGAGGTACAGAATACTCCCACTGGTAAAATAAAGCCTGTTCCAACACTTACAAAGTCCAGAAGAGCATGATCAGATTTTTCACTTGTGTAACTGCTCAGCAACATAAAGGCAAGTGTGAACCTTTGACATCTGCAAAGGGGATAGCATGCATTGTAGCCTGTGTGTTGTAGTTGTGTTCTAATTCGTATTTTTCTTCTATGACCTGCCCCAAACACCCACTTAATTAGGGATGCAGTGAGGGTGAAAGGAGTATTTTCCTCGATCTTAGTGCAGGCAGACAGAAGATAATAACCTGCATACATTTAAAGAGAAATACATTTCTCAATTCTGACTCACCAAAAATATTGCAAAAGGGAAAAAAATTCCAAGGGCATCAAATTGCTAATAACTCTGGCAGTTCATAAGTAGATAATATTGTACTTCCTAATTCACGGTATAAGATGTAAACATCATGATATGTTTTGAGGGATCTGTGACATACTTCAGTAAGTTTAGAGCTTTAAAAAAAGTTCACTGATATTTCTTAACAACTGATTTGGACAGTGGCGGAAGGAGTGTGTCTTTCTGGAACAAAAGTAGCTATACCATAAAAGCATATCCCCAGAAGGGTGGATAGGTGCCAGAGAAGTTATCTGATATTTTTCATGTAGATAATTATAAGCACAAATTACAATTTTATATCTATCTATCTATCTATATATATATATATATATAGATAGATAGATAGATATAAAAGGCAAAAAAACACTACTGTCCAAGAGAAGGTGGTGGCAAGTGAGAAGTAGATGATGGCAGAGAAAGCATTACCAGCAATGAAGACAGTGATGCACAAGAGGAGGGACCAATACTAACTTATTTATAAGAAGCAGCTGAAGGCCTTGTCAGCTCTGTGAGATCTTCAGGAAAGAGGGAAGTTTCTTGCTTAACAAACATATGTGGTCATGACATACTATTATGAATTGGCTATGTACAGGTATGTACCATGAACAAGCAGTAACGATTTTTAAAAATATATTTGTTACACATCACAGAAACACCCACTAAATTTTCTGTGCTAGAATTGACATAATAGTTTCCAAAAATGATACACAGTGAAAAGCATTAAATGACAGAAGAAGAAACACTGAAATGTAACATCTTATTTTCCACTTGAATTTGGTATATTCTACTACACTTTACTCACAAGAGTAATCCTCCTTAGTGCCTGGTACTTAACTTCAGAGTTAGCTGCAAAGCACTGAAGAATTAAGTCTGGAATAGTTCAAAGCATACTAATTTAGAAGGTTGAAGTTTTAGTGAATCAAGAACAAGAAGTTTAGGAAAGCAGGGACAGAACAGCTGAGAGTATATAACAAGGAGGTGAATGAGCAACTGGAAGTTTGTATTTAAGTCCTGGAAAATTGTTTCACAAGATTTGAGCAAAACGGAAACTAGGAACTCTGAATAGTCATAAACAGCCTATGGTGTTTTTTTTTTTTTTTTTTTTTTTTTTTTTTTTTTTAAACCAAATTTGTAATTTATTTCTAGAAAAACAATAATAAGAACTGAGAGACTGGAAACTAATATCTTTGCTGTTACACTTTGTGTTGTTACTAGCATCTATATTGTGAGTGAAATTCAGTCTTTGGACTTACAGCTTAGACCACAAGTACAATTAAAATATTTGTTGCTTCAGATTACTCAATAGTATGTAAAATATCTCAGCTATATGCTTCTTCCCACTTATCCAGCTACATTCAGCATAACATATTACATTTTGAGGCAGTGTATAATCTTAGACATCACCAGTTACCCTGAAATCAGGGCATGGGCAGAGAGTTTTACACAGAACATATTATCCTGCTGTTTGCATATTTTTGTTATAGTTGTATAACTTTTCTTCATTTATAATTTCACTGGAAGCACATTTTCCAAAATTTCTTACTTATCCCACTATCCCATGAATAACCTCATAATATTAGGAGTTAGGAGCTTCCTACTGCTTGCTTCTCTGATATAATAAGTGTTCGACCTCGACTCACCTGCTACAATTATACAAGTGAAAACTGTTAGTGAAAAATCAAATTAACAATCAGAAAGGACTGCATACAGCTTACTTTTGGGCTTGAAATTGCCACCCACTTATTAACACAGGCTTCCAATGGGAAAAAAATAAAAATGGAACTATGTGAGAGTCTGAAAATACTAGGACAGGACAAAGAATAACAACCTGCTATTCACCTACTATGAACAGACTAATTTAGTCTGAAGTGGTATGTGTTAAGAGTATTATCCTAACCCACTGTGCTTAAAGAAATGCTGGCCTTTTGTTTTCCACTGTGCATAAGCCAGCAATAGAACTTTATTCTTTTAAAGTTGTGTAACTGAAGATCTGCCAAGTGAGGGACAGTTTGATTTGAAGTTTAAATACAAAGATACCACCCCTGGATAAGAAAGTAGCAAAATTGCTAGGGAGAGCTTGCAAGAAAAAAGGTTGCAATACTCTTCTCACTAGCATGCTCTTCCCCCACTATCTCCTGTTAGTCACAGTGGAGAAATGTTATTGGCATAGATAGGCCCTTGGTCTGAACCAGTAACAACTACTCATATATTAAGTGGGCGATAGAAAACTTGCAACTACATATCTGCCAGCAATTTCCACTCTAAGACATTTTCTGTTTTATAAATTTTTGCCAAATGGGTCAATCTGCTTCATACAGTGCATTTTTCTGTAGAACATTTCAACTTAAATATTCAGCCAGCCATTTTCAAAATTCAAGTGAGGTGGAGAAATACAAGCTGAGAAGTCTCAGCAAATGAAGCAGCAACTCATGGAGTTCAAATGGAGCATTAAAGGACCTATATTAGGGAATTGGCTTGGGACAATTTGTAAATGAGAGGAAATGGATGAGCACAAATGGGAAGCAGATGAGGTAAGGGAAAGTTGGATCCCTGCTTGATAAACCTCTGTGCCCAGCTGAATTAGACTCAGTGGAAATGGGATATAAGCTGAGCAGCAGAAGATGGACAAAACACCAGGAACAAGGTTAAGAGGGAGAACAAAAATTAGATGTCTAGCTAAACAGAATGACATGGAAAAATAAAGTCTTTAGGTGCAAGGACTGCATGTATGTTTAACATTTGTGTAAGAACCATATTTTACCAAAGCATTTGATAAAGCAAGGCAAAAATTGGCAGATGTCGTCCAAGAGATGTCTGGTTAATGTTTAGATAATTATGGAACCACATTTCAAATGTGACACTGAATTTTTCCATCATTAGTTGATTAGTTTCTAAAATGTCTTCAAAAAAAGAAGAAAAGCATTAAAGGGAAATTGTAATTCTTCATATAAAATCAAAATCCAAAGATGAAGAGACAATATTTATTTTTGATCTTTTTTGTTTTGTTTTGTTTTTTTGTTTCTAATGGAACCTAAAGCAATAACAACAAAAATATACAACCAAACCAATCCTAAACCTATAAAAATAACAAATCATATTTCTGGAGATGAACCTCATAGTTAACTAAATGGAAACAAGTTTTCTCCTTATGTGAGAAACTAAGAATAGAGAGAGAATTTGGTTTAGAAAAAAACAGAGCAGTATAATAGCTTATTTGTATATTTTCTGGCTATGGAAGATGTATCACGTCTTTTTATCTCACTGTGACATTGAGAGTAATACTGACGTTAGAATATAAAGCTACAAAGATCTTGTAGCTTATTCTACAGTTCAAATAATGTTGTTTCAGTTCATATGCTAATGGCAAATACTGTTATTTTTCCCCAATCTCTCCTCTGAATAATAAGTGAATACAGAAGTAACTGTTAGAAATATTCTTCGTATGAATATCAAAACTTCATCTGTTTGTGATGTGGAGTTTAAAACTACTTTAATAAAGAAAAATAAGCGGTAATGGATTATTTTATTTGTTTAAATTCAGAGTATAAAGATTTTATTTATTTTTTTTTTAGTGTATAATGCACAGAAAGAAAAGAAAAATTGAGCCTAAGAGTTTAAGACATGGAGCTTTTTGTAAAGGAGACATTAGGACATTTTGAATAAAGACAATCACAAGCATAGCCCTAAATATCAGATTTGCTCTTAAGTCTTGAGGATGATTTTCCTACATGCAGATGTACAAAGTGATTCCTCCCACAGAAGTTAATTAGAAATTATGCTACCATGCTTACACACAGACATCCCCTGAACACTGGGAAATAAGCATTAAAACTTCCTGGCAGTGGAATTTGTTTAGCACGATCACTTTCCAAACACCATTATTACAATATAATTTAAAAGACAGCACAAATTCCTTCCTAAATACATCAGTTTTAAAATGATTAAACTGGATAAGTGGAAAACAATAATTTATTCTGCTTTCAAAAATGTTATTTAGGGAAACAATTGATACAGAATTTAAACTTCCTCCTTGATTATCACTAATATAACCCACATTCAAAAGCTGCTCTTCCTGACTTACACCAGTGCAGCAAAGCACAGGATAAGGCCCACCACTTTTTTCCCCTCTTTTTCTGACTTGCAAAACACAGGTAACACTGAAAGTAATAAATAGTACAACTAGGCTTGTCAGTAGTAATGTTGTGGTACTAATTTGAATGGAGATTTTTTGTGAGTATTCATGAAGTGATAAGAAAACAGTAAATGTCTGTAACATTGACTTCTAAAGAACACTGCAAGCCACTTAAGAAAACTACCAAGACAAAAAGCTCAAAAGGAACAGATGAGAATTTCACTAGATGTCATCTTCAATTTTGTTTCCAGTGCAACTTCTTTGTCTTTCATTAACAGAAAGCCAATTACAGATTTTTATTATTTCCTCTTTTGGATTTTATAGTATTTTCAAAAAGTTAAATTCTCATTAAAATATAAGATTATAGCTAAAACATGGTAGCATTCAGGTAGGTTTCATGTTTGTAACATGCAAGTATTTCCATCACCTTGTATCATAAAGATGCATGATTACTATGATGACGATGATTGTATGTTTTAACAGATATTTAATATTTAT
The DNA here is from genome assembly GCF_009819795.1 of Aythya fuligula. Taxonomy (NCBI): domain Eukaryota; kingdom Metazoa; phylum Chordata; class Aves; order Anseriformes; family Anatidae; genus Aythya; species Aythya fuligula. The sequence continues at coordinate 38,626,508 of NC_045560.1, read as the reverse complement.
AAATTAGACCTGTCAGATCATTCTTGTACAAAACCATCCTACTACAGGCATCTGTCCAAGTACTTACGTATTTAGGTGCTGCATTTTTGTGGCAAATACAGTCAATTATATGACTTGTTTAGGGTGTGAAAAGTAAAGATTTTCTCAAAGCCGTAATTAACACGCGTCAGAAAACTCAGACATACTTGAAGCCAGATAAAAAGTTTTACTTTAGAAAGTTCCCAATAGGAAAAAATAGTGAGCTGCCCCCACATTTCCCCCCGCCCTCACCTTGTTTATATAACATATAATGCATTGGTTTATTTATAACACCTGTCTCCACTAGACTGTTTTTGAAACTTCAGTTCTTTCATTGTTTTACATAGGAAGAGTCCAGAGTTAATACTCACGGCAGGTCAGACATAACTTCTACTTCAATACATGTTATATGCAACCTCAGTGGTTAAAGGTATCCTGTGGTCTTTAATCTTTGTTACAAGAGACCATATATACAATGAACACCAAGATATATGTTAAAAAAAAAAAGTATTCTTGATATAATTAAAATATCATAGATAGTGGCTTAAGAACTTCTATAAAATGTTTAGAGGACATGTGTTTCTCTAAGATTACTACAGTTCCAAAATTTCTTTCTATAAAGAGTAAACTTGAATTTAAAAAGTTATTTTTATCAGTAAGAATGCATCCTTACTAAGGCCAAATATTTTGCCAAGACTTAGTTGCAGATTTTTCCCACTATCTTCACTGAAAAAAGGAAAGAAGGGATTGTTTCCCACCCTACCCTTATTTTCAAACTGTTTGGATGAAACTATAGTTCAGGTTATATCACTTTATTACAACAGTGACCATCATATTTTTCAATCACTTCCCCCCACTGCATGGTAGTTAATAAGTCACAACAACTTTTGATGCACAGTAAGTCCTATTTCCACATTAGAATTACTTCACAAGACAACAGATAAACTGTAAGCAATTAAGGAAAAGATAAGAACCTAATTCACCAAGAGTATATTAGCTTTAATAGTGAATGATCTGCTATTTAGTCTTCCCCAACTCAACAGCTACCTTCCCTCCTTAATAAAGGTTTCATAATATTTTCTTTTCATATGGTCATTAAAAGAACTAAGAACTAGTAAAGATGTAGTAAAGATATTTCAGCATCTGTACTTCATAGCACTTTTCTACCTGGAAGATACTCTATATCTTTAGAAGTGAAGTAAACGAACCACCTCTTTCTTCATTCTTTGTAAAACACATGCCACTCACTCTCATTTTGGAAATGTTTCTTTAAGGAAAACTACACCAAATGTACATTTTCAGTTAGACATTTGTGAAGAGGAACACTGCAAAGGCAGGTAGGTATCAAAAAGGAACAGTGAAGGAAAAACTCAGTTTAGAGAAGTTATATAATGAAACCATAAAGCATTACAGGCAAAGAAATCCTAATCAGGATAGAAAAGTTAGAAGGTGAAAATTATCATCACTTGCACAAGAACAGACTTTCAACTAAATCTGTGGTGCAGTTTATGCAAAATCAAGGAAAAGGGGGGTCTAAGTAGGAGGAGACTATAACTAGAGAAGAGTGGGCAGCACACCAGGTTTAAGAATGTACAGGAGGAGACTGAGACAATGCTTAATTGTGCCACATTAAGAGAGTCAGATGCAGAGTATCTTCGTCTGCAACTGAAGCAATTGCATGAATATGTAGCTCAGGATTAAAACAAGTTTTACACTACAGGGAAGCCCACCTTGTTTGCTTGCTCTTCTCCCAGGTAGCCCTCCAACAGAGCAGGAACAAAGAAGTTATTTCTGAACTTCAGCTGAAGCAATCACTCTTGAACTCTAGTCACCTCCAAAATAGTGTGACACTGAACTTGGAGAATCCATGTTTTTGTTTAAATTTTGACCTTTTCCAGTTATCTTCAATATTTACAAGAATTTAGGATTTTAGTCATGTCTGTCCTCTATTAACTTACCCTCTGTACATAATCGTTTATAAAAATCAATACAATACATCTAAACAGTGCCCCCATTCTGATCCTGTAATATGCCCAAACAAGGAAAGTCTTATGTATGCACAAATACATACAAATGTACAAAAATGTACAAATGTACAAAGCAAAAACTAGTATAGCATTTCAGCTAGATGCAAGTGTTAGACAGGGAATGACATCAAAGGATTAAGGCAATTGTATGTACAACAGATCTTACAGCAAATGACCAGTCTTACAGTAGGTACAGTCTCATAGTCCTATTTATAATATAATCTATTCCCTAGTCAGGTTAGATAAATATCTTGATCCTTTTGTGTGTAGTAGTTTGCATATTCTTGGTAACATTTTCACAAGGAGCCTTATCTAAGATGGCATTTACTATTACAGTGCAGTTTAAGGCTTGCTACAAGAATGAGTGTCAGCATTTTCTGTACAGTGAAGAGTTGAAATTCAAACGTTAAAACAGGAAATGCAGACATTGTCCCAAGATGACTGGCAGCTCCTTACAGCCTCATAGTAAAGGAGAGCAGAATAAAACACAGGTACTTCCATAAATATTTTTTTCAGAGTTTTCTATGGCTAGAAAATAAGTTTTTCACTATGTTCTCCTAAAACACATCTTTTTACCAAGAAATAAAAATACTTTTTCTGCTTAGACCAAAAGACTTTTCAGATTATTTCAGCCCAAGCCTTTATTTATTTCATGGTAACTAACAGAAACCTGTGACTATCTTCTTGACGTGACCTAGTGATCAAAAAGCAGAGGTGAAAGGCATTCCATCTTTAGAAATAGTGAAATAATGTGAAATCATATCTAGGGTGAGATGAAATCTACAGCTTGAAATTCCAGATTCGAAGACTTTCAAGTTCTTACCTTTCAGTAGTTATTTTCTAGTGAATTTAGTCTAAGAGGTTGTCTGTAGAAAACAAAAATTTTGCAAAAATAAGGATTGGAAATTGGTAAACCAACCATATACACACACTCAAGTAAACCAACATTATAGATACTTAGATATATTTTATATAAAATACCTGTTCAGAACCTTAAGTAATCAGATATTGGAGATATCAGAAGAGGAAATAAATTCAAAGTGCAAGGTGTTGTGAATTTGCATATCCACCATCTGTTTTATCTAAAGACAAATAAACATTTGGACATGTAAGTACAGATTACAGTATGCATTTTGGCCAAATAGTATTACTTTACAATTTCTAAAGAGTAAATTTAATATTACTGAAGCATATTTTCTAAATAAACTTCTAGGTCCTAGTAATCCAAACAGCTGGCTTCTTAATACGAATTGTGGGTTAATATTTACTAGACAGGGTAAAGAACAGATAACTGTGCTCCTTAAATGGTTGGATAGATTTTAAAACTAGAACAGCAAAACATTATAACACTTACAGCACTGGGTGGAAAATTATCACTTAAAGTAGTTTTATTTTGACATTAAGATTTGATTTGTTATATTATTTTAGCAGTTGCAAGAAGTACTCTATTTTCTCTCATATATTCAAACTATGTTTTGTAGTTCACATCTTACTACAACCTGCACTTCTAGATACTTGCAGAATTTAGAAAGAACTAAAATATGATCCCAACTGTTGCAGAAGCAAGGGTGTATGAGGTAGTGATTAGGTAACAAAAATGTCTGCTGGTGAAATCCACGAGTTGTACTGATGAAACAGGCAAACAAAAATTTGGAAATGAATAGGCCAAAGCAAGGTCAGTAAAATAAGAGAATAAATAGCTTATTTTCTTATCATTTAAACTTCCTTGTGAGAGCTTAAGCTCAGTTTCTCTGTAGGAATACAAGATCCCACAAACAACCATTGCTCACAGACTCCTAAGAGTCACAGCTCCATCACAGAAAGCTTGCTCTCAAACTTTGTCTTCACAAGTCCCTTTCATCATCCCTTTAACTGCATGAAGTTCAACAAGGCCAAGTGCTGGGTCCTCCACCTGGGGTGCAATAACCCCAAGCAGAGCTACAGGCTGGGAGATGAGTAGTTGGAGAGCTGCCAGGCAGAGAAGGACCTGGGAGTGATGGTGGATAGTCGGCTGAATATGAGCCAGCAGTGTGCTCAGGTGGCCAAAAAGGCCAACAGCATCCTGGCTTGTATCAGAAACAGCGTGGCCAGCAGGGCTAGGGAGGTGATTGTCCCCCTGTACTCAGCTCTGGTGAGGCTGCACCTCAAGTACTGTGTTCAGTTTTAGGCCCCTCGCTACAAGAAGGACATCGAGGTGCTTGAGCGGGTCCAGAGAAGGGCGACGAAGCTGGTGAGGGGCCTGGAGAAGAAGTCCTATGAGGAGCGGCTGAGGGAGCTGGGCTTGTTCAGCCTGGAGAAAAGGAGGCTCAGGGGTGACCTTATCACTCTCTGCAGATACCTTAAAGGAGGCTGTAGTGAGGTGGGGGTTGGCCTGTTCTCCCATGTGCCTGGTGACAGGACAAGGGGGAATGGGCTTAAGCTGAGCCAGGGGAGTTTTAGGTTAGATGTTAGGAAGAATTTCTTTACCGAAAGGGTTGTTAGGCACTGGAACAGGCTGCCCAGGGAAGTGGTGGAGTCACCATCCCTGGAAGTCTTCAAAAGACATTTAGATGTAGAGCTTAGGGATATGGTTTAGTGGGGACTGTTAGTGTTAGGTCAGAGGTTGGACTTGATGATCTTGAGGTCTCTTCCAAACTAGAAATTCTGTGGTTCTGTGATCTTTACTTGCCCAGCCTTTTTGCGCAAGCATGAAACCAGATGCACTCTCTCATGTTGGGATAACACTAAAGAATTCACCTGTTTGCAACATGGCCCAAGAGTGAAAGATTTGTGAAAGATTTACCCATAAGATGGGGGCAGAAAAAAGTTTGCTGGAGCCAACATCACCCCAGAGTAACCAGCTTGCAACAAGCTGGTTACTTGTCTGAAGAACTTCAGCAAGAAGACGTTACCTCCTCCCCTCGTTCCAGCTATACTTTCCCTTTCCTTCATTGTGCCTTTATTTTCCTCAACATGACTTCCTAATTTTCTACAGAGCTAATTCTTTTCTCTTTGGCAAGACAGCTTGGCAAAGTTAATGAATTGATACTGTGGTTCTCAGACAGATTTATTTTAGTAAGTTGTGATTAATCCTGTTATTCTTCAAACATTTAATTTCAAAACACTGAATACATCTTCCAAGTTTGGGATATTTGCATATTTGAATGCATTTCCTTACTCTGCTCTGAATATTCTACATTTGTCATAGCTGCTAAATATTGAGGTCTTTATCTAGAAAACTTAAACTCATTCATGGTAGCAAGGTCATTTTAACACCTCTGATTTCTGGTCCTCTGCACTCTATCTAAAGTAGGGCAAGACATAAGATTGCATTTGGACTTTAAAAAAACAACACCACCACAGCAAATGAGACCATCATAACATTTCAGACAGACCTTCTTTCCATGAAGGAGATATGGAACAATTTTTGCCTTTCTTCACTCCCACACACCCTAACCTTCGAAAAAAGCTTTTGTGACTAATAGGAAATAATCATTAAATGGATTTTGATTTCTCCCTCTTTCTGTTTACTATGGTGCAAGGAACAATCCAGCCTCTCCAGAATTCAATTAAGTTTAGCTAAAACATTCTGTTCAAGGTACTAGCAGATGAAGATCAAATTTATAAAGGCTTTCAGGTGCTTAAAGATGATCAGAAAACCACAGGATTTTCAGAAATGTTTAATTTGTGTGATTTTGCTTCTTGTGGGTCACCTCATAAATTTTGTAAATCCCATGGGACAAAAAGAAAGTTATTTTCTTCCAACCTGTACATGAAGGCAATGGCTTCCAGCCACTAGGACCCCCCTGCCCCCAGCTCTTTCTCCTTGTCCTGGATCATAATGGGCCCCTTTCCACCGCCCTACCCCCCCTGCCCCCCCCCCCCCCCTCAAATTATTCCTCAATTTTAATTTATCTAACACAAAGATTAACAATTGGGCTGCTCCCAGGACCACCCTTTCAGGGGACACATTTGAAGAATCTGAAGTTCATCAGGCAGCAGGGATGAGTATAAAGTAATAACTTCAGCTCTCCAGCATCAACAGCTGGAAGAGGATGCAATCAGACCTCAAACATTTTGGAAGTCTGAGTTTTGTGTGACCTGGGCTCTTAACCTCCATTATAATAATGCCACTGAAATAGTCATGCCATAAGTAGCTCATGAAACACTTTCACCAAGAATAAAGTAAACGTGAAGGATTCTGGAAAGAGTTGAAAAAAGCATCTTTGAAAAATTTGGCCATGTTGTTTCCTTAAAAGAAAATACAAGCTAATGTTTGTTTCACTGTTATCAACTGCACCTTTCATATACTTGTAGATTATAATAATACAGTACAAAAGGTTGGAAATACACAATGAGTTGTGTTTACATTTTCCTTGGTTTAATTGGGAAATATGGTACTGCAAATCTTATTACTAGCAAAAGCTTATTCAAATGAATATTTTTCACTGACTGTGCTTTGAATTGCAGAACTGCTTATAGATTCAAATTTTGGCCCCAACACTTCAAAATACTGATATACATGACTGTTACAAGAATTCCCAGTTAAAGTTGTGCTACAGTAAGTGCATACTATTTTTATATATTTAAAAAAATAAATTGGAAAAAATGTTCTAGCCCTATAACTACAAGCTTGTATTTGCTAGAACTGATCCAGCAAAACAAAACATATACTAATAAAAGATCACTAATATGCTTAACATTAAGCTCTGATTTAGTGAAATGCTTATAGCACTTCCTCAAGTATATTTTGTAGCATAAGCATACTGACGTATTAAACTCTCAATATACATTTTTCTTGAACAGTGGTCAATGCTTGCCTCCAGCTATAGCATGACCTGGTTATTTACACATTTGAAAGCTCCAGAATAGAAAAAAAATGTCTTGCTTTCTGCTGGTGTAATCCTACTGACTACATCAGCGTTAGAACAAAACTAGCCCACGGGTTTAAACATTATACAGCATATAGAACCGGTGTGAACAGGTATATGTTGTGTACACATATATGTACTGTATCTATTAACACTACTGCAGGAGTCTTTTGTGGACTTAAAGAAGAAAGAACTTAAAATTATAAGATATAGGCCTAGTTGTACTTCCAGATAAAATATAAAAGCTGCCCAGACACTTTTGATATACTCATTTGTAAGTGTTCAATTTAAGTAGAATTATGATCAATGAGCTTATCTGTAGCTTATCTGGCATTGAAAATTAATAATTCTTAGATGTACTTGAAATTGTATCTTCTAGAAAAGAACAGAATTCTAGACTTTTCTTTGCAGTTTTATTTATATGCCATTACCTAAACAATCCATTTTGTTTCCTTGAAGTCGTTGGGAAGTTGTTACAGCAATTGCTTTGTATCAATTCAATTTGGTAAGCAATAGATGCAATACTTCCAACTGTAGTCTGAACATAAAGTCAACACCAGTGTTTTAATCTTTCCCCTTATATCATTTGTATTTTGTCTCATAACAGTACATTATTTTTTTTCTTATTCTCACCTAGGTACACTGAAATTCCCATGTCCCATTTCTATTTTTTTTCTTGTTTCCTAATTATATTATGTAAGGTAAATGAGTAAGGACTAAACATAAACTGGAAGGTATTATTTCATTTGAGGAGTGCTGTTCAGATTCAACAAACACTGCTTATAATATTAGAAAGGCTTCATCTGCAATACAGAACAGTTTGTAACATGGTGTTCTTTATTATTGAATGCATAAGTGATCTATCTCACAAAGGAATCAGTAATGAAGCAGAAAGGAGATACAACAGTATTCAAGATATCTTGGCCAAAGACCTATAACTTTACAGTAGTGCTTTCCTTTTAGGAATATAAAGAGTGCAATAAAATAGTGCTATAGAAATTCATTCATAAAGCTGGCTCTCCATAGTCCAAATTCAGGTCATTACATAAGCATACAAACTGCATTAAGCACATGAGTTATTATAATGATAAACACTACTTATATGAAACAAGTGTTTAAACACCCTTTTTGTTTGCACATTTTCATATAACATTTAATAACACTTCAGTCTTTAAACATCTATTGAACCAGACCTGTTCTCATATGCAGAATCTAAATAATCAGCTCAAATTAAAAAAAAAAAAAAAGTTTGTCTAATCTTTTTGAGTCCCCATGAGACTCTGAATATTACAAAAGCTGCCTGTTTGCATCATAAGGGCCAGATACACAAAGACATTTAAACGGGGTTCTTCCTTTTCAGCAAGATACAATTATCACCTCAGAAAAAGAATGAGCAACTGTTAGTTAAATCTGTCCTGGCACAAATATATACTAAACTAAATAAATGAAAATACCACCTCACCTGATTCATGCCACTGAGTTTCAAATCTCATCAACTCTCAGTCCCCATTCAAACTTGAATGAGCAATGGTATTTCAAAGAAAGCTCTCTAAATAGTCTGCACTAAAGTTGTACTGAGAGTATTTTTCTTCCATTTTCTCCCCCTTAATAAGGAAAGGAAGAAAAAATAGTTTTAAAACCTTTGCTGAATATAAATAAAGACTTCTAATCAAAGTCAGAGGTACAGTAATGAAATGTTAAGAGCTGTCAACATCAGCTTCAGTTAACTGATCCAATTCCTGTCACCCACTCCCCAAGCCTAGTATCATACAGAATTTCCTTCTACACTATCACTTAGGTCCATCAGTAGCTCTTCTCTTTTCAGAAGATTCTTTTATATTCTTTCCACTAAAATCTTACCTGAGTCTAAGACTCAGATATTACTAATACAGTACACACATCAAATCTTTCCTGTCTGAAGGAGAAACAACAAAAAACAACCCAAACAAAAACACACCACCACAAAAAGCAAACAAACAAGAAAAACCACCTACTTCCTTGATAATACTGCATGAGTACAAGTAGAAAAGAAATACTAAGAACCTTCTAGACCAAGAGATACCACTTGCCAGAAAGCCCACAGTTCAGTCTAATGTTAAAGTAGGATGCCACCTACTGCTTAATACCCCAAATTAAAAACAAACTAATTTCCTAATAAGATAATTGGATGGATTTATGGCAAACACTTTTCAGTACTGTTGCACTAAGCCAATTCTTAGTAAAGAGTTTCACATCTAGTTTATAATGTCAAAATTTGTGTTGTATATCTTCCTCTGCTGGATAAGGAACACTCTTCATAGGTAAATGAAGTAACACATGCACACAAAAGGTAAGGGTTTCTGCATTCTTAAGCAAAGTAGCATTACTTTGTGACAAAGTTACTTAACAGCAGGTCTGCTCCTTACTTCACTGAAATTAGGAGAGGTGTTCATTGGCTTTGGGTCAAAAACGCTAGGAATTGTGTTTGGCATTTACTTAGATATCTATATGTATAAACACGTCTGTTAAAAAAGTACGGTCTATCAGCTCAGCCTAGGGAGTTTACTCGAAGTTTCAAAAGCTAGATAACATATTTAGTGATGTACATAGCTGTTTGTGATGTTCCTAATGGCACAGTATTCCACAATTGTTTACTTCATCTTCATTCATTTAACCCAAGAAAAATTCACAGTGAACAAATAAAAGCCAGCCTAATGCAAGAAAAGACAGCTTAAGACATTCCTGTCTTGCTGTTTCTCCCCCACCTTCCTAGAAGAATTTCAGCCTCCTTAGTATTTCCAGTAGAATTGGTTGAGTAGCTAATCTGTAAACCAGATCAAAGGCATCTATATTCACAGCATTCTACTGTAATTAAGTTACATTTCCCACTTGTGTAGCTTCTCTGATCCACCTGAGCCAGCATAATGCAGGGGGGCAAGAAATCAATTAGCAAATCAGGCTTCAATTAGTTTTAAACTGGTTTTATGCTAAATATTTAAGAGTTAGAAAACTTATCTGAATCCTAAATCTAATAAATAATGCGTATTAAAGAATATTTTTAATCCACATAACTCAATTACTGCAGTGGCAGAAATGTTAAGAGGTACAACAGATTAAAGTTTTATGAAACTTCACAGCTGTAAAATATTTTATTTAGTTTGGGTAATTAATTTAAAAAAGGAGACAGAGCTTTTGTTTTTAACAAAAGAAATGTTAACAAATTACAGTCTTGTAATACCAAATAACTGTCTGACATCTTGATTCAGAAAATCTAAGCAATGGCTGTTTTACCCCACATAATTTATATTAAATTTATTGAGCATATCATGATGGCCTTCCTTCCATCATAAGCTTTAAATACCAGACACGTACACAAATTACAAATGTGTAAAATTCAAGCTGTACTACACTATTTAAATATACTGCAGCTTGTAAATTCTCCAGTAAAACATCATGTCTTTCACAGTTAAAATATTAGTTCTCAAATGGACTAAGATATGCTCATTATTAGTCTACTATCTAATCACCTACCACACTGAATCCCACAAACCAGACTACTTCTTGTTTCAGTCACATAATTGAAATAATTAAACTTAATATTTCTGGACCTTTATAGCTTTGTTTTAGCCTGCAATTGTTGCACTCAGGCATAAAGTGGGAACAATTGCATTGCTTATTCAGGTCCAGACTATTCATTTTTATGTGAATGGGATTATTCATACATGTCTCCTCAAAATCTACACTCCAAATTGGACTCCTAATGTTGATGTCAAGAGAATACTGTCATAAGCATATGCAGAAAGAGACCATGTATGATATACAGAAAAGGAATAGGTGAAACTTTTCAGTGAAAAAATCATAGTCATGTGAAAGCAATAGTTGTCCAAAAAAAGTAAACAATTCTGTGCATAATGAGTTCAAAAACCACAGGTTAGTCCTCCTGTATTTTTATTTTACCTCATATTATGGGTAGTTAATCAAAGGAGTTTACTTTAGGAGATGACTAGAGAAAGAATTCAAAGTATTGACTGTCAGATTTGAAAGCAGGGGAAAGTCACCTTTAAGAGGCTTAATCACCCATCCTAATTACTGTAATCAGTAGACAAAACGTACAGGGAACTGTTTATTTACAGTGCAGATGAATTACAACACTTCCAACAAGTGCCTTTTTCTTTGTCTGGAATCTGGTTTTCTGGGGGGTAAGGGAGGGGGGTGGGGTGGGATGGGTGTGTAGTAGTGGATGCACCTCTTAGGCTCTACCTCCTTACCTCTGAAAGTCTTAACTCCCTAAAGCTGATTTCATTTCAGAAGCTGGAAACCCCGTTTTCCTGGTTTCTCCAGATGGCTATTATTCTCTTCCTTACATAGCCACTTTATTCTTTATTTAGCATGGCTTTTCTGTGTACTTCAACAGGAATAATGACCGACACTCCCCCCCCACCCCGAAAAAAAAAAAGAAAAAGAAAATACACTTCTAGATTTAACTTACAGAAACAGCATTCAAACATGCTTTGACCTACTCCAAGTATACATGTAAGATAGTGATGAGTTAACCTTACCCAAAGGTGCAGTGATTTTTAGGTCACAGGAATAGACATTTTAATTATTTTGGTCTTATATATTCTTCATGAATTATCTGATGGAAGTGCAAGCCTCATTCTTGAAACTAAAGATTACACAGTCACTTATTCCACCCTGAACCAAGCCAGTAACAAAAACAAGCTGCTCATTAGCAATTCAGCAAATGCAACAGAAATGCAAGTCCTCTACCTGAAAAAAACTTGGGTTACATGTTACAACTCCAGAATGCTTTTTATCACACATCTAAAAGCGTTTAAGAAACCAGAAAGCTATGGACGAATAAATTATTGCAATACCTATGGATTAAGCAAAATGAATGAGTTTCCAGATAAAGAAAATACACACAGATTTTTACTTATAACACAGCTATGGATCTTCTTTCAGACAGAATGAATTCCAGCATCCCCCACTTCCTTGCTCCTTATGTCTCTTTCATGAATGAAATTAAAGACTCCAAAGTATGGTTTCACCTACTAAACCAGGGAAAAGATTTTTCACTGCCTGGCCACTGATGGGCCAAGATCCCCACCTAGCGGATTCCGCACCGCATTGCAGCGGATCAGACGGCATTCGGCCCCAGCGGTTACACGGCTAGGAGGAATACATACATTGCATACACATGCACTCACAGTATATTCACTGTTACTGCTTTGCGTCTGCAAAAGAGTTGGTTGTAAATTCAGCTTCATTTGGCCTTTTAAACATAATTTCAGGTGTGAGAAACCTACAAGAAATATAGGCATCAGATTAATTTTTCTGTCAAAATAAGGAAGAGGGAGTTGTACAAGACAAAAAGGATTGATTTCAAGGTAGGAGTATTTAGAAGAGGGTGAGGTTCACTCAACACGCTACATTTACAGAATTCCTACAGTTACAGAAAAACAGTAAAGACTCACTCTGTACTTCACACATACACAGTTCACCCATTAGAAATGACAGGAAGAACACAAAAATATTAGAACACTGAAGTGTGGTTATTCACAACTGAAAGACTGTGCTCTAGCTGTACAATGCAACCACAGCCCAAGTATTTGTATGAAGTGGTTTTGAATACAGCTTTCTTTTGATCTCTAAGTGATGCTATGTAAAATTGAAGGTCCGTGCTTTAGAAAGATGAATACATTAAACAAAGAAGAGGGTTAGGGTTAGTTTGTCATTCATATTTTCAACACAACATTAAAGAACTGTCAAGAATTACAGAAGCTGATGATTAGGGTTTTATTTGTTTTACAAATTTATAAGTAAGAATCAACACTTCAGGGTCTATTTCACACATGAATTTTATCCCCCTATAAAATTAATAAGTACTCTCTAAATGTATAGAATTGTCAGAGAAAGCTACCTTAAGATGTATACATGCATGTCTCGTCAAATAAGAAAAGGTACTACAAGATGGTGCTTACATTTTCAGGGCACACAGTAGCTAATGCAATTTTACCCCATTAGTTAAGTGGTTACTATGGCTCCTTCTGATTTTAAGGATAAGTTTGAGCTCAAGCATGAGGTTGGACTTATCTCATGCAAGTTACTTAGGCATAAGCCCAGACTGAAGTGAGGAATAAATCCTGTTTCCATGGTAGTCTGTAGTATAGGTCAAAGCATGCATTTGTCTACAGTGAAGAGCAATGGCATGGGAACAGTAGTACTTTCTCAGTCCATGTCTCTCATGCCACCTACAGAAATCTCTAGTGAAAACAGCACAGGATTGAGGTAGTGGAAACAAGCTCACCTTCTTTTTGCTAGAAGCATGAACCATCAGGTCCTTTTAAAATGGCACTGCACAGTACACATGACACCAAGATCTGGACACTTACTTTCTTGTAGGTTTTACAGCATGCCATACTTCCCCTATTCCTGGGCCTTGGCAAATGGGTACACCAGGTTACCCCACTGAGTTATTCAACAGCTGTCTGGGAAGGCTTTGTGGAGAAATTACTAAAGAGGTATTTCAGGAAGGTGCATGCCATAAAGAGATGAGTGAAGTAAGAAAATATATTGAAGCCCAATGAAAATATATGAAGTTTATGCAGCACATATACTTATCCCAAGACCAGTGGCAGTTGGACATGATAGGAGTCATGCTGGGGAGGGCAAGAAAAACAATTTTTGTGGAGTGAATTAGAAATGGTAAAATGTGTCTTTACAGGTCTAAAGAACAATGAAAAAAAAACTCTGCTCTTATTTCTTCCAGTTTAAAGCTTACCATCCTTACTGCTGTTAAATACATGCAGGACAGTATTGACACACTTAAGACTTTTTCCCCACATCTATGTATAATTTTCATTCTACCCGGGACATTAGTGACGCATTGCCTGATTGAAACCATATTGTTCATGACTGGAAGACACTCAGGAACAGGTGCAGCCTGTAAACGTTGTTTTCTCAATTAATAGCCAAGATAAAAGGTAAACTTCACTGTTATTCTAAAAATACTATTCTGGATTTTTTAATTTTACCAGCCATGAAAAGGTGGTTGTCCCTGTCCCTTCCCACTCCCGATTTGTTAATAAAAGAAATATTCATTTATTAACAAAAGACTCTGCAAGAGCTATGAATGACTTAGAGTTCAGCCATGCCTATTTGCTGTGTCACTTATTTCTCCCTGATAACTAGCTCAAGAAACTTGCAAGTGACCTAGCAACATTGGTGCAATGTAGGAGTTAGAGCATCAGAGGAATCAACTACTCTAATAACAACTTGTTTACAATTTGAATCCAATACTTCCTACAAAATGTTTCAACCCAGCTTCTATTAGCACTAAAAGGCCTTTTTACTTTGCTGTAATAGCAGAATCAACTATGTATCGTATAGCCTTCTAAACTGACAAAAAAAAAAAAAAAGATCCTCACCTTTACACACCTGTTATCTGACTGTCCCCATAACGCTCTCTACACATGCCCAGCCAGTTCTACAGCTGCTGGAAATCAATCCAGCTGCACTGAAGCAATGAAGCTTTATTGATTTGCAGCAGGTGAGAACCATTACAGTCAGTGAATTCACACTGACATTCTGCTGGGGTCCTATCTCTGCAGCCACAACCAAGAAACAAGTACAAATACTGTCTCAACCATTTGACCCAAAGAATTTCAGTTATTGAAAGTCATATAATAAAAGTGATGTTTTTTTTCCCTAAAATTAAGTTTCCTAGAAGTAGAATTCTGATACTTCAAGACTTCACAAAATTGACATTTACCTCATTCTTAAGAGTGACATAGCAACATTATGTAGGACTTAAGTTGTGAACAAGCATACTTCTTAAGTAGTCTTAAGAGCACATCATGGTTTAAAATAATAATTCATATTATTCAACAAAAGCTATGAATACAGTCTTGGAGAAAAGAACAACAAAGTGTTTCCCAAAGAGCAGAAACTTGTTGCATGTCTGAGAGACAGTCAGTTTAAGTGTTCCCCCCCCTCCCCCCCCAACCCTCCTTTCATTAGGTGGTAATTCAGCTCTTCATCTTTTCCAATTTCCTTTACTCTCTTTTAGGTAATTACTGTCAGGGGCTCTGAAGTTAATGAGTTATACACAGCATATTTAGAAGTGAAATATGCTTTTAGAGTATGAAGTTAAGTTAATGGAAACATCAACCTGAATAGATGCAGAAGCCAGACATCTTTGAGATCAGAGCTTGATTGATTTTATAAGTCAGGTGTTCACATGAATAACTAACCCTTATTTAGTTCAAGGAGCATTTTGACAAGAAATTTGCACTGACAAGCTGTAAAGGCAGCCTTGTTATAAGAGACTGCTTTGTGTTGTCCTTTGTATTTTTTATCTTACATAATTTCACTCTTAAGTAATCTAAATCCTTAACACCATGGTAGGTCTATATATTACCATAAAAACATTTGTAAAGATTTTATATGTAGCTTTGCAAGTTAAGAAAGATGCGAAACCACTAATGTGAAAAGCATGACCCTACTTCTGTAAATTTTACACTGTGTATAAAGAACTCTTTGTTGTCTCCTCTTTGTTATGATGAAACACATAACAAAAGTTGACTAAGTATTTTCCAGTGACTTCAGGTTACAGTTAAGTTACCTTATTTCAAAATATAATTCTGTCCAATTTTTAAATGGACTAAAGATGTTGGAAAATATTTTCATAAAATATAAATATTAATTTAAGTAACATAACACCTAAAAGTTTGACCTATCTTTTTGAACACAAAAGCTGCCAGACTTTTAATCACACCAAAACTGAATTAATCAGATTTCGCAAATCAATTCCTTGTTTTTGAGCTTCACATTCTCCTGAAGAAGCTAAAAAGACTGATCCAAATTGAATTTAGTATATTAGTTAAGAAAAACCTCAAAATCGACTGAGAATTGTTACTCTGTCTCTAAGATTTATATATTTATCACAGGGAATAGACATGTAAGGGCATTCCCTAGGTGTACAACCACAGAGTGAATATGGACAAGGAAGAGACAAGATACATTTTATTGTGAAATTTTTCCTTCTACTACAAACAGGAATATTTTTCCCCGTCCTTTGTCTTTCCACCCCTCCAATAGCCCTTTTAATGAAGCTACTATCTAAAAGACTCACACAATCCTTTTTGTGTTCCAAAATTACAGTCAGTATTAGAAAACATGTAGAAGGAGAAACTATGCAGAAAAAAATAAATGTACTTGTTAACCACAAGAATATATAAACACCAGAACAATTTACCTCTGGAGACAGTAGACTCTTTAGCCCTTGATGTCTTTCATCCAAGACTTCCTTTAAAAAAAAGAGTAGAAAACTAAGGAGCAGAACAGTAAGACATAAATTTAAACCACAATAATTCAGCTTACATCCTTTCAGAGAAACTCTAACATGTTGAAGACTCCACTGACTTTCTAGTCAATCAGTACCACTGTTTTACTAGGTGGATATTAGGTTAGAATCATCTGATGAAATGTTAAGGCCTCTGTTAATGCACAGGTGGCTCAGAGTCCCTCTGTTGATGTGAATCTGTTAATCTGTCACAATGTGTTATTAAAACAATCTGCTAAACGGCCAACAGGTGTCACTCTACATAATCAAACAAAAAAATAAAATGAAACCTGTCTCACAGCATTCAGTTTAGAATTGCCACTTGAAAAATACATATTTTAAGAATTTCACCCAGCCCAAAGACAGGTTTTGTGAAGTGAAAATTAACCTTTTTACATAACACTAAGAAAGCTTGAAGTCAGTCTAATTCCTAGCATCAGTGGGTTACACAGCCAAGATTTCTTCATTGCCAGAGGCAGGAGGGGAGACTGACTTTCCAGATTCTTTCTTTGCCTTTGAGATCTTTTTTTTTTTTTTTTTTTTTTTTTTTTTTTACTTTAGGTTATGGCATAAGTAAAGCAGATTCCAAAGCATTTAAAGGTAGAGAACGCTACAAACACAACATGAAGTCCTAAATTATAATGTACTTGTTCTAATTATTCATCTTCCAAAAAAAACTTTGTAGGGTTACATCTGTCAGGCAGAACTTCATCCATAGATTAATTTTCACCAGTGTAAACTAGCACCAATGTATGGTGCTTCTATATTACACTGCATGCGACTGTTCCCTCACAACCAATGTTAACATTGATTTATGTACTCTAAGCAATGTAAAAATTCACCTCCTTACCCCAACTCCTGCCCAGCTTGGGGTGTGTATGTGTGTGAAGTTTTCATACTTCACAGATCCAAATCTGTTACCAACCAACTATAGCTTTAAAGCATATGTAGAAACTGAATAAGACAAAGTAAAAAACCAATATTTGTTCTAATTCAATAGCAGATAACCCAAGATTTTACAGATAAATACCTGTGATTTCAGCTCTGTCTGCAGCTGTAACATAAAAAGAAGACAATTGGCTTTAAGCGCTCATCTCATTTTAATCAATTGAGGCTCCAGCTCATGAGAGTAACAGAAATTCAATTACAAGACAAGTTGAAAATACTTTAAATATTACTTTGGCTTTAATAGTTCAGTGAGGTCTAACACAATTTCAAAGTGTTTCTTTTTCTGTTTATGGATGAATAAATGCTACTACAGACTTTCAGAAAACAGCATTCATGCAGTGCTCCTTGCACAGAGATCCCACCCTGCAGCCCACCTGTTATGAGTTTGTAACAGTTCAGGACAAAATAAGAGCAAGCATCAGTCATAAACCTCTATCCAATAAATCCAGTACACCTATGGATGATTAATATTAAAGACTTCCTTGGCAGAAAAGAATGTCTTAGGAAAGAGCAAACATTCAGACCCCAGGCATAAGAAAGTCTGAATTCATACATATTCCCTAGTGCAGTAAACTCTACACAATATCTGTTCTGCAACCCCAACATGGGAGAATAAGAGGGTAGCTGAGTATTAGAAAGAGCTGGCTTCTCCATCTGCACTGCCTAGTAGCAGCACCTGATGTCTCCAGAGAAGCAACATCATCACAATTCACTTCTACAAACCAGGGTGAGATGCTGGCACATCTGAGTCTAGTGTAGTTCTGTCTTCAGCAAGGCCAGAATTTAGCCCAGGTTCTTGTTGCCTCAAGAGATATGTGCTCACAGATATGAAGTACAGACATTTACAATGCCACAAGCTGTAGAGTGTAGTTTTATTTTGAAGGAAAAGTTTTATGGAAACCTATTGGATGCTCATGCATTATTAATTTTCTTCAGCTATAAAAATATAAAATGGAATGTACAATAACATGTTGTTTATTGCTTATGCTTGTGTGATGCTCAGAAACTCGGATCTCCTGCCAGATACTTATAAGCAGAACTGTTCCACTTCATGTTGATGACACAGCTCCATCAAAAAGCGCTAATCAAATTGCCCAAGGCCTTCCAAACAAACTGTTAAGCTGCATCAAAAAATAGTTGAATGCTACTGCCCATCTTAGTCTTATACTGACAGCATGAACTGGAAAGCGTCCAAATATATAATAAAAATATAACAGGTTCTGCAGATTTGCTTCTGAAATTCCAGCCATGTTACATCACTGTCCTTAAATGAACAGCAGCTAATAGCTATCACAATATTTAGAGGCTTACAAAGAAAAATGTTCCACTTTAAAGGTAGCAATGTGTTAACATCAGATTGTAATGTGCTAAATGACAAATATTCCTTATCTCAAAAAGCTGCTAATACTAGCTTGTTTGTTACTCTAAACATTTCACAGTATTTAAATAAATAATTCCAAATAACAAACCCATTTTGGTTTTCTTAGTTCTCTGCCAAAGAAATATTAGGCCTTGCACTGACAGGAGATGACCTTACTAATGTTAAGTTTTGGTTATTTTTCTTGCAAGCAAACATTTAGGTATCGATCTCACAGATAGGAGAAATAAAATTGCCCTTATGCACCTGTTTCTTTCATTAATGGAAAAATTCAGGAACTTTTTTGGTTAGTTGATCATTTCCTTCTTGGCTGTTGCCAGTCTTACCTATGTTTTCTGTTTTGCTTTATGGCTTTAACAGTGTTTTTAAGAGGATGAAAAAGCAGCAGCTGGTAGGATGATGTCTTCAGGAAACAGACAACATTCAGACTGGAAGGCTCTGGCATTATAAATGGTATCCTAGGAAACTGGAAGTGCCTTGAAATCATGTATGTCCTCCTCTCAAGGAGGCCTTAAAAAATAGGAGAAGATTAACTGCCTTTCTGTAATAAAGGCTTGCTATTTAGAATGAGTGACAAAGTTTTGAGTTGAAGATACTCTTATTGTGGGAAGTACATGTATCCAGTCGTTAGCAGATCCTCACTATTATACTGTTAGCCAAATCTATATTAGTGAATAGTGTACACTGTGAACAAATCTGCGGAACAGAGCAGTTGATGCTGAACATCTAAAATTAACATTATGTGGTTTAGCTCTGGCAGGCAACTGAGCACCACACAGCCACTCTCTTGCTCTCTCTGGGGGGGATGGATGAGAGAACTCAAAATAAAAGTATGAGAACTCATGGAAGGACAGATTACTAGGTAAAGCAAAATCCACATGCACAAGCAAAGCAAAACAAGGAATTAATTTGCTACTTCCCTGCACTGCACAGGGCTTCCACCCACTACACTCTTTTTGTTTCAAAGAATGACGCTTAACTGTGATAGCTTAGACTCTGGTTTGTACAGCTAGGGAGGAAGGTAAATTCTCTTTAACTTGGTTGATTTCTTCAGACAGTTTCTCCACAGCCCAGATGCAGGCCTGTAGGGAAGAGGGGAGACTTTGTTTGTACTGCCATAGTTATTTAGCCAATTCATCCACACTGGGTTCCTCATCTTCATTCCAAGCCATTACTGCCAATGAGCTGACATATGATGATGGCGCACTCTGTACAAGTTAATATCTATCTAAACCTGTTTGTGCTTACCACAAGCCAAAGTTTGCCTTCATATTATGGTACCTTTTTCATACAGCCTTTAACAAATACTTTAGAACATTCTTCAAAGTCAGGCTTACCTGTATTCACTTGAGCTTATGAGTTTTTTTTTGTTGTTGTTGTTTTTTTTTTTTTTTTTTTTTTTTTTTTAAAAAGGTGGGAAGGAAGCTTAGAATCAATATAGGTAATTTCACTGAAAACAGACAGGATAAAGGAAGTACTCAAACTCCTCAACATTAAACAACTGTGGAACCCAGGAGAACTTACCTGCCAGTTTCTGAACTTGAGTCACTGCCAAATTACCTCACAGTGAAGTAGTACCACCAGGGTTTTACTGTACTGAGAAGGCACCATCAATGTAACTAGCTCATACAGTCTGTAAAAACAGAAATAGTAGAAAACACGAAGAAGAAACAGCAGCCTACTGGGAAACACCAAGTCCATTTCACCATGAGATTGAAATGGTCTCACTTAAAAAGGTTGAAAAGGTTTCACTTAACAAGGGTGGAGCCAAGAGACTTTGTGGAATAAGCTCGTCTACCTGGCTTCAAAGTTTTAAGGTCTATTGCTCCTTATCACTAGTAGAAATAACCTGACAAGGGGCTTAGTGGTTACAGTTGACCTAATGAATTAACTACAAAAGGTGCACAAGGGTCATATTTCTGTTAGTCATTCTGTGAGCAAAATTAGTACGGAGCCTGTTAAAAAAATAAATACAAATAAATAAAAGAAATGAATAAAAAAGAAAATGACCTTAAAGGCAAACTTGCCATCATAATTTTCATCTGTCTAGTCACGACAGATGGAGAATTTAGCAATCAGAATTCCTTTTCTTGATATTAATGTTATTTACATTTTCTTCTCTGAGATCCCTTCTTTATGCAGGACTTCTCTAAATCTAGCCCCATGACCTCTGACTACACTATTTATAGAATCATAGAATATCCTGAGCTGGAAGGGACCCATAAGGATCATCAAGTCCAACTCCTGGCACTGCACAGGTCTACCCAAAAGCTTAGACCACATGACTGAGTGCACAGTCCAATCGCTTCTTAAATTCAGACAGGCTTGGTGCAGTGACTAGTTCCCTGGGGAGCCTGTTCCAGTGTGCGACCACCCTCCTCTCGGTGAAGAACCTCTTGCTGACGTCCAGCCTAAACCTTCCCTGCCTCAGCTTAACACCGTTCCCGTGGGTCCTATCACTGGTGATTA
Source organism: Aythya fuligula (assembly GCF_009819795.1). Taxonomy (NCBI): domain Eukaryota; kingdom Metazoa; phylum Chordata; class Aves; order Anseriformes; family Anatidae; genus Aythya; species Aythya fuligula. The sequence goes on along the minus strand of NC_045560.1, from coordinate 38,605,493 downwards.
CGGAGAATAGGTCAGCACCTGCCTCTGCACTCCCCCGCGCGAGGAAGTTGTACGCTGCAATGAGGTCCCCCCTCAGGGTCCCCTTCCCCAGGCTGAAGAGGCCCAGTGACCTCAGCCGCTCCTCATACGGCTTCCCCTCTAGGCCCTTCACCGTCTTCGTCGCCCTCCTCTCGACACTCTCGAGCAGTTTAATGTCCTTCTTGTACTGTGGTGCCCAGAACTTCATGCAGTACTCGAAGTGAGGCCGCTCCAGCGCAGAGTAGAGCGGGACAATGACTTCCCTCGATCGACCAGCAATGCCGTGCTTGATGCACCCCAGGGTACGGTTGGCCCTCCTGGCTGCCAGGGCACACTGCTGGCTCATGTTCAACTTGCTGTCAACCACCGCCCCCGGATCCCTCTCTGTGGGGCTGCTCTCCAGCATCTCGTCACCCAGTCGGTACGTATAGCCAGGGTTGCCCCGTCCCAGGTGCAGGACCCGGCACTTGCTCTTGTTAATCTTCCTGCTGTTGGTGATCGCCCAGCTCTCCAATCTGCCCAGATCTCTCTGCAAGGCCTTTCCACCCTCATCTGAGTCTACAACTCCTCCAAGTTTGGTACCGTCAGCAAATTTGCTCAAAACACCTTCTAGTCCTACATCTAAATCGTTTATAAAAACATTGAAGAGGACCGGCCCTACAAATGGAGCCTTGAGGGACCCCACTAGTGACCATGCGCCAGCCTGATGTGGCCCCATTTACCACAAGCCCTCGAGCCCTGCCTGTCAGCCAATTGCTCACCCACCGTATGATGTGTTTGTTGAGTTGTATGCTGGACATTTTGTTCAGTAGGATCCCACGGGAAACCGTGTCAAAAGCTTTGCTCAGGTCCAAAAAGATCACGCCATTTGGTTTCCCTTGATCAACTAGATGGGTGATCTTATCATAAAAGGAATTCAGATTTGTTAGGCAGGACCTACCCCTCATGAACCCATGTTGGCTGGGACCAATGACTGCATTGTCCCCCAGGTGCGCTTCAAGAACTTCAAGGATCATCTTCTCCAGACTTTTACCAGGCGCTGATGTGACACTGACAGGCTTGTAGTTGCCACGGTCTATTTTCTTGCCCTTCTTGAAAACTGGTACGACATTTGCCAGCTTCCAGTCCCCTGGGACCTCTCCAGATTCACAAGATCATTGAAAAATAATTGAGAGAGGTCCCGCGATGGCGTCAGCCAGCTCCTTAAGCACCCTGGGATGAATCCCACCCGGTCACACGGACTTGTATAGATCCAGGTGGAGCAGCAAATCCTGCACACGTTCAGGGTCGGTTGGGAATTGATCATTCCCACCATCGTGGTCCTCCAGCTCAGGGCACGTGGGGTGTATTTACTGCGGCTGTGTAGAAGCTATCATGCATAAATGCCAGGCTCCGGATTCAGGTCAAGGACTGGGCTGCAAGTTTTGGCGTTAATTTGGTTACGTGCCTACATTGCTGTTTCCTGTCAGGTCATGGGAAGAAGGTTGGCTAGCTTGCAGCAGCTTATGTGCACGTGGCTTTTAGGCTGCAGCCAAAGCGTTCCTCTAGATCTGGAAGTTTGAAGATGGTTGGAAAAGCCATCTGAGTGGTTAGAAAGCTGCCTGGCAGAGAAGGACCTGGGAGTACTGGTGGCTAGTCGACTGAATATGAGCCAGCAGTGTGCTCAGGCGGCCAAGAAGGCCAACAGCATCCTGGCTCGTACACGAAACGGCGTGGCCAGCAGGACTAAGGAAGCCATTGTGCCCCTGTACTTGGCTCTGGTGAGGCCGCACCCCAAGTACTATGTTCAGTTCTGGGCCCCTCGCTACAAGAAGGATATTGAGGGGCTCCAGTGAGTCCAGGGAAGGGCAACAAAGCTGGTGAGGGATCTGGAGAATACGTGTTATGAGGAGTGGCTGAGGGAGCTGGGATTGTGCGGTCTGGAGAAGAGGAGGCTCAGGGGCGACCTTATCACACTCTACAGATACCTTAAAGGAGGCTGTAGCAAGGTGGGGGTTGGTCTGTTCTCACATGTGCCTTGTGATAGGACAAGGGGGAATGGGCTAAAGTTGCACCAGGGGAGGTGTAGGCTAGATGTTAGGAAGAACTTCTTCACCAAAAGGGTCGTTAGGCATTGGAACGGGCTGCCCAGGGGAGTGGTCGAGTCACCATCCCTGGAGGTCTTTAAAAAATGTTTAGGTGTGGAGCTTAGTGGAGGACTTGTTAGTGTTACGTCAGAGGTTGGACTACGTGATCTTGGAGGTCTCTTCCAACCTAGGTGATTCTGAGTTGCGGTCTCCAAGCTGAGATACAACCACCTGTTAGTTCAGCATAACTGAATTTTGTGTTCCTTGCACTAGCTGTTCCTTCACCTTCTCTTCAGAGAGGAGGACATGCATCTCTTTCACGCTCCTTCATTAGTAAACAAACCAGGATAGATTAAAGCCCCTTCACGTCAGTAAGATACCTGCCTTTGGTTTCAGTGAAAATTCAGGCCCTAGCACCTGAAGTTTCTTCTGGATGGTGGTTCTTCTGTATAGGGTAATTTCATTTCCCTGTTGAAGACTTACAAGGACATAGTAACCAAAACAAAAGCATAAAACAGTCCAGGAGGCATAGGCTACTTTTGAGCCTGCAGCAGACTATAGGTATGATATTATCATTTCAGACAAATACAGTCTACGTAACGTGAACGGTTTCAGCACGCTTGCACTCTGCCAAGAACCAGAAAATGGGACCTTCATTTTATGACCAGATGGAAAAGAAAAACAACAATGACAAAAGTTAAGAGAAGGAACTTTTCCTTCACCTAAATTTTATTATTTTGCAACTCCTTCAGGTGTCCACAAGGAATTATCAACACCCTCCTCTCCTCTCCCCTCCCCAACGCCCAACCCCCCCCCCCCCCCCCAAAAAAAATATAAAAAAAATAGAGGGACATTGTGGCATAGAGGTATACTTTCAGTTCACACCAGAAGACACTCTTCTCACTGAAGTACAGCTAAGCCCCACAAAGCATCAAAACAAAACAAAAAATGCCAAAAAGAGATGTATTTATGAGTTAGTTTTACATGCCGGCATTATTTCCTTGTCTGGTCTCGCATTCAGGGCAAGATCTATCGGGGGGGGGGGGGGAACGTGTAATGCCGTGCAAGGTTGTTTGGCGGTATGAGCGACAACATGACTTTAAAATTTTGAGCTGTTTGTATAGAAGCAAAGTACAGAAGAGTAAACTATCCCGGAGGGCAACGTAGAAACTACCTGTTGCTTCTCAGGTTTAAAAGTTAAAAGGTGTAAGCAGCTGTTTGAGTACCATACTGACGTATACATGAACATTTTCCTTTCCAACGTCCAAGCTGGAGTGCAACATTTGTCATCGTGCTCTCAGATCAGGATTCTGATTCTAACAATGGTTCCTAGTGCAAATTTCCAGAGAAGGGGGAAGCAAAGCAGTCCTGACTGCTTTGAATGAGATGGAGAGAGCAAACAAACGTAGATGAAGAAGATAAACCTGTAGGAATGTTTTCAGATAATTGCCACTGTCCAAAAGCTTTAGAGCGGTTGAATCCTTCAAAGTTCATTACTGAGAACTCCGGCAGCATCACTGAATTTGAAGGAGTAAGGTCGACTTGCACCATCGCAGAGCCTCCGCCACAGTTTGAATGGGCACTGCCTCTAACTTCACAAGAATGAAAGAGAAGAGGTCATCTTTCTACCTTGTCAGCTACTGGCAGACCTAGAGAAAGAAAAAACAAGAGTCGTTAACATTAGGATGTAATGCTTTTTTTAAGGACATCTCACCAAACGTGTAATATTGAGTAGTAACCGGCCAACAAATGAAAGGGAAGAAGAAGGAGTAGAAGGTACTTGCATGGCCTTAATTTCCGTGGCAATTGACAACCACCACAATCCGCAATGATTTCTAAGTGCCTTACACCATTGACCCTTGAGGCCCAAAACCGGGATTCCCACATTAGGTAAGGGGAGTACAACCCCTCTCAAAACACAAGAGTCTGGGGACCGCGACTGAGTACTGAAAATCTTAAGGCTAGGATGTTCACGTACCAGAAAGGAAACTCACATTTGAGCACTAAACAACTACCTTTCGAGGCGGGCTGGGAACCGGTTATTTTTAACCCAGGGTCCATTTCAGCATCTTCAAAGCTAAAGAAATGGTTGACTGCTCTGTTGAGTTGTGCTCCAGGCAGAAAGACTCACGTTCCTATTAACAGAAAGAGCTTAATACTTTGCTTCTATCCTAAAGAAGAGTTTTGGATTCAAACGTAGCCCGTCCAAGATGAACAACGACCTTAACTTTGCGGGGTTTATATTCGGCCTAAGAGATTTGTAACGTCAAGCTTCACAGCTTCTCCTCTGGATGCAGCAAGGAGGCTACAGCTGTAGAAAAGGGCAAGAGAACTTCCAAAACTAAATTGCATTGCCACAAGACTGATGTAACGTATCCCTGTAGCACAGAAACTCCTTTGCAAACCACCAAAGATTAGACAAGAGGGCTAAAGAGAGCGGAAAGGATTGTTTAACAACTGCATGCAGACTGGCAAATTTATGAGGCAGTGAAACAGAGAAGAGAGATTGAGATCCCAACTGTGGCTTGGATATGCTGTGCCCCATATCACTTGCTCCGCAAAAGACGTCTTGTTGGGGCGCCTCCACACTCGGCGCCTCCACACTCGGCGCCTCGCGTCTTGCACAGAATGTCACTTACCTCTCATAGCTTAGACTCTGGTTCATAGAGCATGGCAGGAACATCCATTCTCTTTCATTTGCTGGACCTCTTCAGGAAGCTTTCCCTAGATGAGACCCAGGCCTGAAGGGAAGATGACGACCTTTCTTCATACTTCTTTTGACCTGCATATTATGAAAACAGTATTACTTTTATAAACAACATCACATTCTCATGATTTCAATCTAGTCATATAGCACTCTTTCCACCAGTACCTATCCCAACCTGATTCTACTTACTATAAGGCAAAATCTACATTCACATTAAGGTACCTTTTTCACACAGCCTGTTTTTCAGTTTTCCGAGTACTTAAGAACCTTTTTTAACATCAGGTTGACCTGTGTGCACTTGGACTTCTGAGGCCTTTTTTTTTTTTTTCCTCCAGTGCTTGGAACGAAGATTAGAATTCCCCTAAGTAATGTCACAGAAGACAGACAAGGTGAAGGAAGTACTTAAATTCCTCATCAGGAACAACCACAAAACCCAGGAACACTTACCTGCTGTCTTCTGAACTCGAGTCACTTCCAAAGTGCTTCGCCGTGAAATAGTGCCTCCAGGGCTTTTCTGAAGAAGGCACCACCAATGTAACTAGCTCATAGAGTCTCTAAAACTATTTCACAGAGAGGGCAGAAAACATGAAGGAAAAGCAGCCTAGTAGGGAACACTGAGCCCGATTCACCACGAGAGAAAAACACCCTAGGCTACCCAAGCCTCAGTCTCTCCTGGGGAGGCAATTCCCCCATATGTCCTCAGGCTTCCTATATAGCAAAGGTCAAATGACCCACACCTGGCAGGTTTCACTTAACAAGGGTGGAGCCAAGAGACCTTGTGGAATAAGCTCGTCTACCTGGCTTCAAAGTTTTAAGGTCTATTGCTCCTTATCACTAGTAGAAATAACCTGTCAAGGGGCTTAGTGGTTACAGTTGACCTAATGAATTAATTATAAAATGCGCACAAAGGTCATATTTCTATTAGTCATTCTGTTAGGAAAATTAGTACAGAGCCTGTTAAAATAAGATAAATAAACATAAATCAAATACATAAATCAAAGAAAAAATAAAATGACCTTAAAGGCACAGAGTTTGTTACAACATATATATATATAAACAAACAAAAAAAATAAAATAAATAAGTAAAAGAAAATAACCTTAAAAGAAAAATTGCTATCATATATTTTCATCTCTCTAGTCGCAACAGATAAAGAATATAGCAATCAGAACTACTTTTCTTGACATTGATGTTATTCAAATTTGCTTTTCTGAGATCTCTTCTTTATGCAGGACTTTTTAAAATCTAGCCCCATGACCTGTGACTACTGCATTTACTTTGGCTGCATATAAACTATCATGTATAAATGCCAGGATCTGGATCCTCACTCCCTATTCAGGTCAAGGACCGGGCTGAAAGTTTTGGCTTTAATTTGGTTACATGACTACATTGCTCTTGTCGTGGTTTCCCCTGGCCAGCAGCTAAACACCACACAGCCATTCACTCCCCCATCCCCCTCTGGGATGGGGGAGAGAAATAGGAAAATCAAGCCTGTGGGTCGAGACAGAGACAGTTTATTAAGACAGGAAAAAAAATACAACCATAATAGTACTGCTACTACTAATGTGTACGGAATAAGTGATGCACAGTGCAATTGCTCACCGCCTGCTGACCGATGCCCAGCCTAACCCCGAGCAGACGGCTCCCCCATTCCAGCTAGCCACCCCTATCTATTGTTTAGCATGACATCAGAGGGTATGGAATAACCCTTTGGCCAGTTTGGGTCAGCTGTCCTGGGTCTGTCCCCTCCCAGCTCCTGCTGCACCCCTAGCCTGCCCACTGGCAGGACAGAGCGAGAAGCTGAAAAGTCCTTGGCTTGGTGTAAGCGCTGCTCTGCAACAATTAAAACATCAGTGTGGTATCAACACTTTTTTCATCCTAATCCACAACATAGCACCCTACCAGCTCCTAGGAGGAAAATTAACTCTATCTTAGCTGAAACCAGGACAGCAGTTTTCTGGCAGGTCCTGGGAAGAAGATTGGCTGGCTTGCGGGAGCTTCTGTACATGTGTTCCTCTAGATCTGGAAGTCCGGAAAAGATTGTAGTCTCCAAACTCAGAGCCAACCACCTATTAGTCTGGCACAACTGAGTTTTGTCTTCCTTGCACTAGCTGTTCCTTCACCTTCTCTTCAGATACAAGGATATGCGTGTCTTTCTGTCTTTCATGCTCCTTCATTAGTAAACAAACAAGGATAGATTAAAGCCTCTTTCTTCAAGTCAGTAAGATCCCTGCCTTTGGTTTCATTGAGACTCAAGCCCTAACAACTGAAGTTTCTTCTCTATGGTGTTTCTTCTGTATAGGATAATTTAATTTCCCTTTTGAAGACTTACAAGGATGTAGTAACAAAAGCAAAAGCATAAAACAGTACCTGAGGCTTAGGCTACTTTTGAGCCTGCAGCAGACTATACGTATGCTATTATCATTTCAGACAAACATGATCTACATAATGTGAAGTGTTCTGGCATGTTTGCAATCTGCCAAAGGCCAGAAAATGGGACCTTCATTTTAAGACTGTATGGAAAAGAAAGCAAAAACAACAACAACAAATTAAGAGAAGGAACTTTTCCTTCACCTAAATTTTATTATTTTGCAACTGCTTCAGGTGTCCACGAGGAATTATGCCCCCCCAAAAAGACATCATAGCATAGAGATATAGCAGAAGACATTCTTCTCACTGAAGTACAGTTAAGCCCCACAAAGTGCCAAAAAAAAACTGCCAAAAAATAATGTATTTATAAGTTAGTTTTACATGTTGGCATTATTTACTTGTCTGGTCTTGCATTCAAGGCTTGATCTATCCGGGGGTAGAATATGTAATGCCGTGCAAGGTTGTTTAGTTATACATGTATGACTGGCAAAATGACTTTAAAATTTTGAACTGTTTGTATAGAAGCAAAATTCAGAAGAGTACACTGTCTCCAAGGAAAAGTACCTGTTGCTTCTCATGTTTAAAGTTTTCCCTTAAAATGTTAACATGTTTGAGTACAATTCTTACATATACATGAACATTTTCCTCTCCAATTTCCAACTTGGAATGCAACATTTTTCATCATACTCTTAGATGAGGATTCTGATTCAGAGGAGTCAGAAGAGAGCTTTTGTAGCTTCTCTTCTGAGCTTCTCTTTTTTTTTTTTTTTTTTTTTTTTCTTTCAGATAATCAAATCTTTCTTGGCTGCAAGACGTCTGCAGATATACAGAACAAACATCCACCTTAAATCCAGCCAGCTACAGATCAGTTCTATCCATCTCTAAAAGAGTTTTCAGAAAATTTGACAGAAGTATGAATAAAGGGATTCTGTATTAATGAGAATACTACCTCTCGCTTTACTTGGTTATTTTTTGTTGTTGTTGTTGGTGCTTGTTGAAAGCAGTAATGTCTTTTTTTTAAGACTAATTTCAATAGCACTGCATATGCTTCTCTCTGTGGGTAACACAGGGTTTGGGAAGACACCAGTCATAATGTTTTGAATCCTCTACTTCAGTTAAAGTAAAATATACATAGGGATAGGAGCTTTCACAGTCCAGTCCTACTGAGGGCAGTAACTTCTTCAGTAGCCCTAATTTGATGTGTTCCATTGCAAACTATACAACAGCTATAACTATTGAGAATGCACCTGGAGGTACCTTAACCTCAGCAGACACCAGTATTGTAGCAAAAGAGGTGGGTTATTTCCTGGTTCTTCCTGCACCAAAATATGGGGTTCTTAGCACAATCTAGTCCATTCACCTATCTTGTTCTTTAAGAATATCTGTATCCCTGGTCATTTTTCCTTTTGTCTAGGCATGCAAGTATTCCCTTACCACTAACAAAAACAGCCCTGAAGTCACAGAGGAGCAAAGCCATATCTTATGCTCTTCCTGTAAGTTCCCACTTCAGCTCCTCTTCTTCTTTGCCTGTTTTCTTCTTCATCAGTGAAGAATATGTTCCCTAAAGATTAAATTGGTTTGGAGGATCTGAAGCTGATATGACAATTTAGTTTCATATTGGTGCCATTTGATGAAAGAATTATATCTTGTCTTTCTGGAAACTGTATAGAAAAAGGGCAAATCCTATCACCATCTTGAAGTTTGATCTGAGGACCAGATCTGGGGACCAGATCTTGGTACCAGATAATAATTTCCTATTTAAAGGAAATTTGCTTTGAAAAGTGAAATTGTTTCCTTTACTCAATTAACAGACATGGGCAAAGTCGAAGGATGATTTTCCTACAGTACTCTTCTGTGAAGCTCTTCTCTGTCTGGTTCCCACAAACATAAAACAGGTGCAAAAATCTGTGACTGGACAGCCACATGCTTTTCTGGACAGCCTCAATTTAGTAGTATTGTAGATTTACTACTGAATATTGTTCCAAACACATATAGATATACTATGTAATTTTGCTTTCAGATTATTATTTTTCCTCATTCCTCAATCTTTCTTTAAGAGAAATCACAGGCATTCTCCTAAGCAGCTTTACCACTATACAATGTAATTTAGTTCATATTTAAAAATCCAAATAATCAGTAAAAATTGTGCCAAGAAATCCCATACATTCTCAAATTTGTTTGCTATCTGTATATGCTATTTAGTAAACACTCATTTACAGATACATGTGTATATCAAGACAGATTTAGAAATAATTAGGAAGCAGAAGAAAAGTTGAATTTGTAATTGATATAATTCCCAGTAAATAATTAAACACCCAGTTTAATAGTGTAAGTAACAACACATAGCAGGCATTATTTTAGATCAGTCAAACAAAAATAATCCAAAAAAGCCCTCTGTATTCATAGTGACAATTCTCTTATGACAACATCATAGAAAAAGGTTGTAATTAATGCAAAAAAATAAAGCGGACAATCTATTAACATAATCTGAATAAAATCCTTCCACTGTTAAATGTAGGCACTAAGTGTTAGTATAATACTTTATTAATTAACAAAGTATTTATCCACTGGGAAATGAGGATAAAAGACTGTACACTTTGTCAGGCTCCAGAAAAATGTGTTAGCTCTTCATAAGAAATGCATAAATCTCAAACAAAAGAATGATTATCTCTTTAAACCAATTACATTTAATCTCAGAAGAAAGAATGAATAAATTGGTTCCTTCATGTTACTGTGATACACCACTAAAATTACACAGATCACAGTCCTTTATAGATTTCAATGCTAATATTAAGCTAGTCTCTTGAACTGCTAAAAGTATTAGTATACTGTAAAGATTTTTAAGTTATAGGAATGTTTTAAGAGCAAAAATAGTTTTCTCAATGCTTTACTTTAAGTAACTCTAGTCAAATGAAAGACAAACTACTTTCTAAAAAGCCTTCATCACATAGCATAGACACCCTGGCCAGACACCTTTATACACAATATCCTTATCCTATTTACACTGTCAGAATGGTTTACACTTGCCATATGCTCTGGAAATCTTGCTTCTCCTACACTTAAATTTTGTAAACGCTACATATGCAGATAATCATATTTGAAATAATTGTAAATAGTTTATCATCCATTTTCTATAAAAAAAAAGAAAGTAAAATAAAATAAAAGCAGGACTTCCAGACTACAAAGATTTATAAATTAAAACAAACAAACAAACAAAAAAACTATTAAAAAAGTCTTAAGAGAAAATATTCTACAGAAAGTGAAGGAAATTAGAAAAGTAGATAGAAAAATTATATAGAAGAATACTGATTAATGGGAGACTACAGTCTCTTTCTAAGGAAGGAAGGAAAGAAGGAAGGGAGAGAGAGAGAGAGAATGTTTATTGTAAACTAGTTCAAAAGTTTCCAATCTTGTCTAAAAATCTGGCAAATGTTTATTTGGATAAACTTTCATATTTTCTGAAAGTTCTCATTTTCCAGATCATTTGTACGCCTCATCTCCTTTAACATAATGAAATATAAAAGGATTGCGTTGTAAAATGCAAAATCTGCTTACAGCATAAATATTTCAGAGCCTAAATTTGTCACCAATTTATGAACTCTAAAGAGTAAAAATAGTCTTGGTGTGCAGGCCATTCCATATAGAATCTTTCATGTGAGAAGTCTCAATCCTCTTCTAAGATTGTTCTTCTTGCCTGGTGGGGTACTTTGAGTACTACCTTCTGTAATAAGGTATAAAGCATTCATAATCAATTGAAGTGAAGCATTAAGTGAGAACTACACATAAAAAAAAAAAAAAAAAAAGAAGTATAAGTCATTTATTACTGGACATTGTCCAGAGAGAGCACAACAGCAGGCGGTAGCAGTCTGACCTCATAAAATTAATTTTGACTTTTCCATGAGAAGGTAAAAGAAGCATTTATATAACCAAGAATGATAATAATAATTAAATACAAAACAAAGCAAATAACAACAACAGCAACAACAAACATAAAAATGACTGTGGTTGCTCTGTAGTCTCGACTCCTACATAAGGAGGAGGGTATTTCTGTAGGGAAAGATGTAGCTGCATGTCTTGCCTTTTCTATGACATCAGAGAAAAACAGATGCTAAGCAGAACACTTCATTCAAGAAATCTCCCATCCATGGTTTTGAGATAATGATCTTCTTTAATCCAAAACTGTCTTGTGTTATCATGGGCCTTCAATGTGAGGGCCAGACTGTTAAAGAAAATTAAAAGCACAATTTTTTTAAATGATATTTTCTTTGTGCAGAATACAGTCACTGGGCTTAGAAAACAAAGAGGATATCATTTGAAAAACACTCTGGTTGGGGTACAAGGTCAATGGCACAAATCTGCTTTTTACCCAGTATTCAGCAAACACACAGGATTTTCCTTTCGTATCAGATTTTAATTCTGTTTTTGAACAATTCTGAAGTTTTTCACAAAGCTTTTCTTCAGAAACATGGATGAAATTTACTGTTTTGAAAGATTTCTTATGAAATACAAGCAGAGTTCATATGGAATCCTACCTGGTTGTTATCTTTCCCACTTATCTTAGCAAATAAAATATTCATAGAATATGTTCCTACTCACTCTGAACATAACTGAAATGTAAAAGATTTCCCTTACTGTAAATTCAGAGCTCCCAGCCAAACTACATTGTTGGGATGCCCAAAGTACCAAGTTTTCAGAGCTTCTAGACTTCCAAGGTGCAAGGGAACTACATATTCCAGGATCAATCTAAATCTAGTGTTTTCTAAAGTAAATATAAGATATTAAAATACAGTTTTGATGGTCTGTTATGAACTGTGATCATTTTCCAAAGCAGTTATTGGATTCCTCTTGAATTGCAACTTTTAACTAGCTTGTAAGTGTTAAATTCGTATTAATTTCATATTCATTCCCCTTTATGAATGAATAAATGAATACGTAAATTCGTATTCATTTCCCCTTTATGGCATAACATTCTAGAAATAAAAGGATTGAAATAAAAAGACAGGAAAGCTACAATTTTCATTACAATTAGTAAGTGATGATTTTTTTCCTTTAACGTTAAAATAAATTAATAAAAAATATTTCTACAAGGAAGCATTGACAGTCTAACCTATAATGCAGTCATCACTTGTGTAATCTCAAGTTTATCAAACTGAATGAATTTATGAAACTCAACATTGTCTGAATTACTTATTTTCTTATGTGTATATGACATGATCAATCTTATTAGATAATTTGAGTTTTCTATTTTTTGTTTGGCTTTTGTTGTTACTATTGTTCCATTTTACAGAATAAGAAATAGAAACTTTCCCAAAGGTACAGAACATCTCTTGCTCAGCACCAGAGCTAAAAGCCAGGTGGTCATAATTTGTTTCAGTAATTCACTTGTTAATTTTGCTGTAACAGCATCAATATATTACAAAAGAGATTCTTGGAAGTTCAGGTCCTTATGGGAGGTATGAGAAGGGTGACTTCGCTTGCATGAAACCTTACTACAGAACAAAAAGCTCTGCTTGTTGCTACCTGTTCTGTATAGAGCTCTGCTACAGACATGTACTACTATCTTTCTCCTAATGCCTTTGCATTTTCAATATCCTTCTGAAGCACTTTTGTTATATACTTAATGTTGTTACAGGTGCAAAACTGTAATTTCAATCTTGAATACAGTTGCACATGTGCCTCAAAAACATTGAAGGCCAAAACTCGATGCTGCTAACAGAGATTGTGGGTCAACAACATTTTTCTTTACTTGCTAATGCTTTATTGTCTCTTACTATACATTGAAATAATAATGGTAATTTATGCAGATATTTTGTATGCATAGCAAATAATGAGAAACACCTGCAGAAATTTCCCTCCTTCTCTGAGTTCAGCAACTAATTATATTTTTAAATAATGGCTACCATTGAACACAATTATCCAAATCACTTCAAGTAATGGAATCTTTTAAAGGTGTTTTTGAAAATTTTCACACAGTTTTTAAACAGTCTTTTTATACAGAAGATAAAGAATGGATAGAAAACAAAGAATGTGGTAAGCAGCTTAGTAACCCAAAAATGTTTTGGCAGCTATAAATCATGCTGCGATTTTTTTTTTTTTTTTCAGTCTTCTGCAGCTAATGCTTCTTTGTGGATTAAAAAAAAAAAGTGGGGAGGGGAGAGGGAAGGGGCAGGATTTCCCCATTACTTTGTCTTCCTTATTAAAATTCATGGCTGTTATATATTAAAAATAAACTACAAGAAAAAGTAAAAAAATACCCAGCCACTCCAGTTCAAGTGCCTGACTCAGCAAATCTCAACTTTCCGAAGCAGAGATTTGAAAGCAGAAGTGGTGATGGAAAATAGCACTCTCATGAATAAGGAATGAGTGTCTAATTTAAGGAGAAGTGTAGACCAAAGGTCTCTAAAGACTAAAGTAATAGCCATTCAGCTAAGAGTTACTCATATTTTTGTATCTTTTATGTTGAACATTCTTTCCCAATTTTTAAGTAAATGGGACAGATTGATTTTTGCTGTACTCTACTTTCCAAATAAATAAGTGAAGAAGAGCAAAAGAAAATCACAAAAGAAGTACAACAATCAACTCATCTCCTAGATTTGATTCTCTGTATCTGCTTTGAAGCTAGAGAAATTGGTCGTTTTTATTCAACACCTCTTTCTACTGTTTTCACTTCTAAGCTTTCAGGAATGATATAACAAAAGACAAAACTATTTCAAATACATTTAAAAACAAACAAACAAAGCCTACAATAAATGAAACAAAGGATTACCTAAAATCTCCATGGTATTTCCTGACTTATTTCCAGTAGTCTAACCAGAAGTTTCTCATATTTCATAACATTTGGCTAAGGCTGTAACTGTCATATTTTTCACACCAGATCCACCATCAGCCTTCTCAATAGTGAATTTTGAAGACTCAAATAAGGTAGATCAAAATTAACTCAAGGCCAGGATGCCATGCTAGAGGAAAATAATAGGCCAAGATTACCAAGGTGATTACTGCCTGTAGAAGAATCCATCCTACTGTGCTGTAGACACCACCTCACACATACTAATCTAATTCAAAGTGGTGGTAGCAGAAAACCAGTTCTATTTTCTAGAGCTCTGACACAATATAGAGTCATGTTATTGCTGCTGCTGTAGCTTGTACCCTGTGTCTACTTTGATCCAAGGAGTAGTAGTCAGTTCCTGACTACATATCTCACTCTTTGCCACTCTTGTTTTATTTATTTATTTATTTATTTTGATTTCAGAGTAGATGGATGTATATTTTGTTACAAATACAGCTTATTCTTCAATGATATTACATTGTACATGACACGTCTCATGGAACACCCAAATTTTCTGACATCCAACATAAAAAGTTTTGGTAAACACAGAAGCAATAAAATTGAGACATATCAGGCAGGTTGCGAATTTTAATTCTCACTGGGGACTCTCCAACTTGGTTATGGGTGAGATCACACCTACATAGAGCATGGCTGGGCCAGGTTTGTCACTCATCTTATTTGTCTTCCGTTGCTAGTGAAAACAGCCATGATACTCCTGGAGGTGTACAGGGATGGCAAAATTCACCAGTGCAGCCTCAAAAAAGGCTATTTTTCTATAGTATTACAGTTTCATAGTACACTAAAATGGGTCAATTCGAGTTAAAAAGGAGGGAAATTTGGACTCAGTTATATGTATGATATCCTTGTGTGAAATGAGAGTTTTTCTCTATCTCATTTTCCTGCAGCGATACAGTCACATAATATAAATGTGGGAACTGATACTTATAGTTTGCCCTCTGAAAAGAAGCCAAGAATCAACTTCTAATTTTGAGTTAATAAGAACAAGAATAAAACAGTTCGGAGATGCACTGGTACACCTTCTTTTGCACTTTATAGACAAATAATAGAAATTATGCTTCATATCCTCAAATCAGTATCTCATACCTGTATACAGCACCAGGAGGTAATGTGCCAAATCATGGCTATCATATTACTATTTTCTTATTTGCAATTTTTTAAAAAAACATTATATTAATTCATTAATGAGATGTATACTAATAAATTCAAAAGCATGTATAGTTACTAATTTTAAAATTATATCTATTACTTGAATTTTGAAATGTACATTAAAAATATATCTTGATTTTTTTTGTGCAACTTTTTTACAGTTTTGAAAATTAACAAAATATTCCATGATATGGAAAAATGGAATCCCCCCTCGCAAAGAGTTTAAAATTAATTTTAATAGCTACTTTGAATCTTCAGCATAAGAACGATGTGGGCCTGATTGAACAAGTCCAGAGGAGGGCTACAAAGATGATCACAAAGATGATCAGAGGACTGGAGCACCTCTCGTATGAAGAAAGGATGAGAGAGCTGGGGATGTTCAATCTGGAAAAGGCTCTGGGGAGACCTCATTGTAACCTTTCAATACTTAAAGGAGTCTTATTAAAAGGATGCAGAGGGACATTTAACTCTGGTAGGTAGGTTATGGTCTTAAACTAAAAGACAATAGATTTAGATTAGACATCAGGAAGAAATTCTTCACTCTAAGGGTAGTGAGGCACTGGAACAGGTTGCCCAGAGAAGAAGTGGATGTCCCATCCTGGGAGGTGTTCAAGGCCAGGTTGGGTGGGGCCTTGGCCAACCTGATCTAGTGGGTGGCATTCCTGCTTACGGCAGGGGGTTGGAGTTAGAAGGTTCCTCCCAACCTAAGCCATTCTATGCTATGATTCAGCAGATTGAACCCATTTTGACAAACGTGGAGGTCTTAATTTCTGGAAATTTACTAATTTTTTGACAAAGTTTGATCATTGTGTTCCAGACTGAAAGTATATTTAGCACAGGATCTTGTCTCTAAGAGTAGTCAGAAACCCAGGAAAACTGAAAGGTTAGGACAGTGAATAAAACAGTGAATGCTCCTCCATCTTCCAGGAGTCTCTGTCTGAAGATCTGTGTTTTCTATTTATTAACCCCTTAGAAGTTTTTTATTTGTTTGTTTTTGTTGTTTTAATATAGTAGTATAAACATTTCATTAGCATTTCCATTGTCTTTCACCTGTAGAATCTCTACAAAACATATAAAGATGCCAAAAATACTAAAATCATTAAATAGCTTATATATTGAACATAAATCTAAAAAAAATATATCCTTGTAATTCTGAAATAAAGACTGTTTTTTGTTGAAATTTGTGTTAGAAAGTCTTGTACCATGATAAATTTGGAATGCAAGGAATAGCATATCCTGATTGTCATGATGTTAAATCCTGGAAACCATATCCAGAAAAAAAAAATAAAAATTGTTTTCTGGTCTTCAGTCTTTTATATACGTGTTTACTGAGTGGCTGATTCAAGTTACACCTTCTAAAAGAGAGAAAATGCAGGACTTTAAAAAGCATCTCTCCAAAGTACAGTTACAACCTAGTCTTGATTTCAAAGACAAAGCAGGAGAATGTTAACATTCAGAACACAAATAGATTTGCAAAATAATAATAATAATAATAATAATAATAATAATAATAATAATAATAATAATAATAATAATAATAAAAACAAAGTTTAGTTGGAGCTACCAGATGCAGAAAATATATTGACAATTTCAGTTCTGATTTACGTAGAATCCTGTGTGGTACTGTACTGACTAGGTAGGAAGTTATACAATTTTGCAGATACAGGTAGCATGAGAAGTAAATAGCACATATAAGGAAGTTAAAAGTAGATAGGCTTTTCCCAAAATATAGCAATCAGCATTGAAGGGAGAATGGAGATGATGGGGTAATAGAATTCCTACATCTAGGAAAGGAAATGGGAGTTACTTTTCAAAAATCAAAAATTTCTTCCAAGTCCTGAAAGTGGATATAGGTTTTTCTATCTTGCAAGACCAATCACAATCCCAAGATGACCAATATTAATGTTAAGCATAACTGCAAAAGACATGTTCCTTTTTAATATCATTTGACCAAGTTACTTATATTAACTTCTACTTTACTGTGATGAAACTTCAGGTTTTTTTTTTCAGTTAAGGTCAGAGTTAATATTTCAAGCCATACATAATATTAATAAAAAATTCCACATAAGTAAACATTCCCATGGTTAAGTTTCTCTCAGAAAAGAAAAAGGGAGAAGGAAGAAGGGGAAAGGAGGAAGGTGGAAAGGGGGAAGAGGGAAGTGGGAAGGGAAGAGGGAGGGAGGGAGGGAGAGGGAGAGGGAGGGGGCGTGAGAGGGAGGGGGAGGGAAGGTGAAAAAGAGAGAAATGGGAAGGGGGAGGTGAATGGGAGGAGGAGGGGGAAGGGAGGGGAGGGGACGGGAGGGGACTGGACGGGAGGGAAGTAGAGAGGAGAGGAGAGAGGAGAGGAGAGGAGAGGAGAGGAGAGGAGAGGAGAGGAGAGGAGAGGAGAGGAGAGGAGAGGAGAGGAGAGGAGAGGAGAGGAGAGGAGAGGAGAGGAGAGGAGAGGAGAGGAGAGGAGAGGAGAGGAGAGGAGAGGAGAGGAGAGGAGAGGAGAGGAGAGGAGAGGAGAGGAGAGGAGAGGAGAGGAGAGGAGAGGAGAGGAGAGGAGAGGAGAGGAGAGGAGAGGTTCATCTAATTGTAAAGTATTGTAGAAAAACTTTCATTCCCACTTACATGTGTAACAGATTTTCATAACTATGAGTTTTTTAGGGATCATTACTTCTTTCTATAAGCAAATATCTTGTGTTTGGCACTTGGTAGGACTAAAACTTTTTTTTTTTTTTTTTTTTTTTTTTTTTTTAATGCTTCAACTCTCTCAGGATGCATTTCACAAGTTGCGGTATCTCACGACGTCCATGAGAGGGAACTATTGTTTAACAGTTGAAGATTGGGTTCTGCACTTCAGCACCTTCAGTGCAATTTCCCCCTGCTTATCTGAACCCTGCCAAATGGGATGTTCAGAAAGTAAAAGGTCCATTTCGATCCTCATTAGGATGCTATTTTTGAAAGCTAAACTGTTTTAACTTTTAACAAGAAGAGTACTAAAGATGCTGCTACTAATGGGATTTGGTGTGCTGTACAGATGGAACCAAGTGACAGGCTCCTGATACCAAACCAGAGACACGATAGCAGAGACATGATAGCAAGAACACTTTTGCTGTGTTTGGTGCTTTCTGAGGAGAAAGAAAGTTTTTCCCGTGCATATACTAATTTTGAAGTGTTTCACTGAAAATAAATAAAGGAGAAAATAAAAGAAAGGAAAGAAAGGAAAAAAAAAAAAAAAAGATTGGTGTTCATCAGACCAGTTTGCTGCTAGACAAGCAAAAATAATGATCTGTAGTTGGTAAAATGTAAACATTTGTTGTTAAGAGTTCATTTTTACAGTTTCCCATATCATTGCAACTGGCAAAATGCAGAATAATATGATAGAATATACATAGAGTGGACTCTTGTACATTGTATGGTATCCTGCTGGATTCTGTCCAGACCCTATAGTGACAGAAGTACAAAACAACTTGGAAAAAAATATACACCTATCTAGGGCTGTTGAGTTTGTTGTTGTTGTTGTTGTTGTTGTTGTTTTGTTGGTTTTTTTTTTGTTTTGTTTTGTTTTGTTTTGAGCAAAGGAGAAGATGAATATATTAATTCAACTTGACAGTCTCTTGATTTTATTAGAGTGTTGACATCCATTCCTTTTGTACAATTTGGCAAATGATCAATGGAATTATCCTTGGTGCAGGCAGTCTCATATTGACTGTGGCAGCAGGTATAAAAGACATAACACCAGATTAGGGTTTGGGGTGAATTAATAGCATAAAGGGACTTCAGTTTTACAGAGATTGAGAAACAATAAGTAGGTGGCTAACACAACTGAAATTCATAAATTCATGGAAGAAAATTCTTTGAATATGAAGTTAGTACTAATGATGGTGTTTTTATTAAATAAGCCACATAGGCATATTTTAAATATATATATGCATTTTTTATTTTTTTTTAATAACATTGGTAGGAAAATTGGTAGGCAAAAAAAGGAAAAATAAAGTTGTAGACTGTTCTTTCCTGTATGTCTAACTTCCTATAGGTGAATACAACAACGGGGGTAACCCGTTGTATTATCTTGAGAGTAAAGTTAAGAAAAGATTTACAGGTTTGAGTTATAGGTTTTGTGCATTTTGATTATGCAGCTATTTTTCTAGTATATAAAATGACTCTGAAATAAACACAATACCTCCAGAATTATTTAAATATATGTTGATTTAAAATTCCACACATTTCCTGGCCTTAATTTTGCCCTTTGTCTGAAATTAATAGTCATCAAAATTGCAGTTGCTTAACTGCTGCCTCTAAACAAGAAAACATTCCGCATTTGATTAACAGAGAAACCTCCTCATCAAGATTTTTTTCTTTTAATATTCTATTTTTTATCCCTTCATTAAAAAATGCAATGAAATAAGATGTCTTATAAGTAAAAGAACTATCACAATTAAGCTCATTCTCAAATTAATTAAATAGCACTGTCCTACAAACATTTTGTTCAAAAATGTAAAATCTCTGAACTTAAAATGCTGTGAATTAACATTTATTTTTTTGTATTAAAAAGACTCAGCTTCTCTCTGTGCTTCAAAACTGACATATTGTGCAATAAACAGCAATCAGCCTAAAGATGCTATATTAAACAAACCAAGTTTTGTTTTGCTAAACTAAGCAAAATTAGTTGAATGCCCTAAGTAATAGTTGCTGGTATTTTTTTGTGAATTATTTCTCCACTTGTTTTTGTGTCTATGCATAAATTAAAAATCTGCTGAAATTTATTATTCATCTGAGATGTAATTAATATGCAAAATTATGCAAATTAAGATGCAATTAGGCTTCAATTCTCTAGTGGAATTTTCCATTATAATTTAATACAAAGTAATAGAGTAATTGGTGTCACGTGTAATTACGGTTACTCACGTGTACTTGCAGACGTGAAAATGGTGTGGTATATGTTAGTTATCCTATGCAAATGTACCATACAGGCCCTTAACACTTGGGAACTAGGTAAACAAAGATTGTCTTAAAAAAGAAGTGAGCAATAGTGACCCTTCTTTCTTGTTATGTACTGTCATTTTCAAGAGCATGAATAATCATAATTATTTTTTGCTGTATTTATTCCTTAGAATTTATAAATAGGTAGCATGAGGCAATACAAGGCTTTCTGTTTTTAATGTCTTCTGTAGGAAATGATCTTTAGTAAAACAGAAAATGATAATCAAACTGACAAAGGTCTGGAGGATCAATGATGCACATAACTCTAGTTAGTTTGTCAAGTTTTTAACACAAGACGTATTTCCTGTCTTAATATAGTATACAATGAGGTTCATAAGATTTATAATTTGCAAGTTTTAAGAACACAGCTTTGGAACACAAGCTATAATGCAAAATCAGATTTATATGATTTAGCTGGAGCTAGAACATAAAAGCGGTTTTAGACTTGAGTACCTGTACTGGATGAATCAATCATGTTGAATTTAAATTTTCTGAGGTATTCATATCTTCAGGATCAGGCTCCGAATTCATACGAACTAACAATACAATCAGCTATCTGTGATATGGCAAAATAATTCACAATGTTTTTAAGTCATTTTCCTCTCCTGAACTCTTCTTGCTTTGCACTTAGAGAATTTAAGATATACCAATAAACTGCTCAAACCATCCAAGTAATCTGAGTTTCATAATTTGCCTGAAAACTACATATCCAGCTGTACCAAATGGACAGATTATCATGCACTTGAATTCACTAAAAAGAAAAAAATAAAAATAAAAAAGGGGGGGGGGGGCAGATTTCTGAATTTATAGTAATAAAAGAAGAAAGCAAACAAACACAAAAATTTTAACTCTGAGTCCTAACTCATCATTTCCTCACAGGAAAAATTGCCCCTCATTTTGCAACACCCTAACAGCAACACACACAAATCATTAACATGTGCAAAAGGATCAAAAGAATAATCCCACTTTTTTTTTTTTTTTTTTACCTGAGTGCTAAGGCTTTTTGTAGAACCATGTTTTTGTTTCAATGCTAACTTATTTTCTAAACCTTCCCCCACCACACCACCAGCATCCACAAGTAGGAACTTTTCTGCTGTTCGTATTGTAAGTTTAATGGGGATAGATCAGTGGATAAGTAGGTGGGGTGAAGAGAAAGAAATCGTAATGATTTAATATAATGAGTATAGAGCTTCATCGTGCCAAACTGGTCTCTTTCTCTTTCTTTTCATTTCCTTCTACTGCCGCTGGCTAATTATTTAAAGGAAAAGGCATCTATGTGAGAAAATAAAATCTACCATTAGTCTCTTGTGCTATACCCTTCCCTAGCCCCACCCATTCATCCATATGTAGCTTTTCCATTCAGTCCCATAATACCACCAATTACTATGCAGTCAGGACCATTCATATTCATATTCACATCTCACTGTGGACATTTAGGCTACACTCTGAGCAACACTCATACCTTAAACTACACCTATTATACAGCTGTTGTACAATTACTGTAAATGAAGTATACAATATGGGGCTCAGCTTGTATAATAATTTGTAATCAGTGATAGGGGAAGAGGGTTTTGTGTACTTCTGCCCTGCATACCTTTTGGTCTCCTTATTTCCATCATTCTTCTCTCCCTTACTTCCCTTGGGCTTCGTTCTATAAAGGCTTATTCTGAGAGACACAATAAAGAGATTCTCATCTGCGGTAAAATGACTTAGCCAGTCATTCAGACAACTGAACCAGTTTATGCCAGCTGAGACGTTCAGCTCGTCTGTCTCAGCACATAGTACTGATCTCTTTTGTATTGTTCTGTCCTGAAATGGACTTTGATTTACACCAAAGATCAGAATAAAATATGTAACTTATGTATGATAAGAGAAGATGACCAGAAGAAAGGTCAGAACAAAATTACTACAGGAAGAATTGTTAACTAAATTAATGGCCTTTCATTTGGCTAGTTTTAACTGTTTGTCAGGTATTAACTGCTCCCAAAGGCAAAAGATTATAGATTTTGTGAACCAACATGCTGATTCAACAGAAAACCTCACAACCAAAACAAAGGAGAGGAAACTCAGTATAGTATTGTACATGTAGGTCAGCTATCTCATTGGTTGGCAAAGTTTTGACAACTTTTTCTAGACAGTATTTCCATACTTGAATTTTTTGTCACTTGAACTTTGTATGGATTTATCACCTACAAAAGCAAAGCTATGTACAGAATATCTTAAAACAGCTATCTATTTCTACCTGCAGTGTGGTCAACATATACTGTATTTCATAGAGAACATAAGACAAGAACTCTTATGGATAGTTTAACAATTTATTCAGACTGTTTTCTGTGTCTTTGTAGAAATATGCTATCACAAGACCAAAGAAGTTCTACTGTTCTGAAGTCTTGACTAATTCCAGAAATGTTCTTCAACAACATGGAAAAAACATTTCAGTATCAGTAGATATTTTAGAACTACAGAAACATTTTTTCATAAGAGGCTTTATTTCATTGTCTAACATAAAATGTAATCATCAGAATCCATAAAATACTTTATCAAATACCATAAACTTTGTGTGTACTCCTTCTACATTTACCATTATATTCTTGTCCTCCTGACTTTTTTTTTTTTTTTCCTGACCTACAAATCATATGTAGAACTTACTGTTGTGATTGTCTTCACAAGACTGAATTGACTGCATGGGGTCACATATATGGTCCTTAGTAACTGTTTGCAATATTATAGCCTTAGCATAGTATTCCTAAAATAGATAGTCTGTCTTACTAGTGTTCTAAAAGTCCATTAAGCTAGAATGCTATGTTATTAAATAGAACAGCAATGCTAACAATTTTCTATAACATTTTAATCAACATTACTGTTTCAATTAAAGCAGATTTCTTCCTTTCTTTCTTAAAGAAGGTTACAGTCAATATTTTGTTGTGCCATCACACTCTATAACTATTAACTGAATTCTTGTTATGGGTTTTCAGCTGAATAATTGCTACTTTCCATGCTACTGCTTCTCTCGTAAATGGATTTATGATAAAGAGGTAGTGTAGGTCCTTCCAAAAATGTTCTTTCCTACTCTTCCCTGTCATAAGATAGAACAATTGTTTTCCATCCAAGACTAACAAAAAGGTCAGTTTTTCTGTTTGTTTCTGTCACTTAAGAGTTTTATAATATTTCTTTATGATTTTTAAGGTGGTTCCTACTGTAAAATAGAGAACAAAATTTATTTTGTTTATTTGCTTGTTTCTGCTATGGTACTTCTTTCCCAATGCACTTGCACATAGTGACTTGTATTCACACATAGATACTATCCATTTTACACATTTCTTACAAACTTGCATGTTTCTTCATAGAAGCATGTAGGAAAGAACAAGGAGGTGGGTTAGTTCAAACAGTTGTCAGGAAGAGAGAGAACATTGTCACTTATGGGAAACAAGTACTTATACTATTCAAGCTGTTGATGGTATAGAGTTGCTGTATCTGCCAGATATATCAAAAGATATAAAAAGATATAATCCAAAAAGGAAAAACAAAACAAAACAAAACAACAAAACAAAACAAAAACAAAACAAACAAAACAAATCAAAACAAAAAAACACTCATTCTTAGTTGACCTTGTAGAAGGCAGGTGTTCCAAACATGGTATGTACTACCATATCTGCTGCAGTTCAGCCATCTCAGATAATCAGAACCTAAATGTGGGTAAACATTTACCTCCTCTATGTTTGTAGTAAGGTCTCTCTAGCCCAGGTTCAAGATACGACTATAGAGAAGCTTTGATCACTCTTCAGATTAAGAAAGGGGTTTGACTAAATAAACACTGCTAGTTAAGATATCTGCTTTCACAACTACCATGAGAAATACTGAAATATAATCTGTATTAAGAGCTTTTGATGAGGTTTCAGAGTCCTGCAGTAAATCAGTAAAAGATGTTCATAATTGGAGAGACATTTTGGATTCATAGTTCTTACTCAAGTGATGTATCCACTGTATGATTGTCTGTCTCTGTGTAGAAGGAATTATTTTTATCTGTTTGATCATGGAAAAAAAAATGTGGACTGCATAATGAAACTTAGAACATAGCCTTATAAGCAGATCTCTTGATGGCAGCACCATTTAATTCATAGACTTAATTCATAGTCATTTCCATGTAATCAAGAAGGTAATCCAGACCACAATTTTTTCCTTCCACCTTCCTCAACAGCAACCCATCTTGCTCCTCCTCTCTTCTATTTACATTAACCAAGAGAAGATAACCTTTTTCTTTAATGATCTCTTACACTTATTTTCTGTCTGTAAAGTACTGTTTATCTGGTTAGTCTTTCATTGCCATAAAATCCCTCCTTGCAGCTTTCCCAGCTTCTCTAATAGACTACAATAGAGTCATAATCTCTCCTTCTAAATACTATGCTGTTTTGTGTTATCAGCTCACTGACTTCCTTTACATTGCCTTATATTTTAAATTGATCTTCCTGCCCTGGCTTCCTGTGAATGGTCCACAGTTCAGGACTAGGGTTATGTAGGACTCTAGTGTTGTCAGATCATAAATTAAAATGTTCTGGAAGTTTGTGTGTATTTCTAGTGTGGGAAATACAGAGAGAGAGAGAGAGAGAGAGAGAGAGAGGCCTCAGCATCCAGTGGGAAGGCCAGTGACTTGTGTTTGCAATGATGAAACAAGATGTAATAGACTGAACTTATGTACAAGTACAGCTGCGATCAGATATTTCATTATTGATATACAGTGGAACAAGTTTCAATACAAATTACCAAATAAATAAATAAATGAAAATCTGCCATTTAGATTTTCTGGTATGGTGGAGCTTCCCTGAAGACAGAAATACAGAAATTCAAGCTTAAGTTGTCATCCCATAGGAGACTTAACTTTGATTGGGTGACTGCCTACTCTATTTTCTTATTTTTAATTGTGGTGGGGAAATATGCAGCAACACTTCTTCTTACAAGAGAAGTCCATCTTTACCAAAAAACGAAATGCATTTAGAGTAAAGAAGGGAAAGCAAAAAGCAAACAAACATAAAAACAAAATCAAAACACTACAAAAAAAAAATAAAAACAACACAAACAGTTAAATGAGAACTCTGAGACCGCTCTTCCCTTCCCCATCCATAACTGAACACTATGTAACTTCTGTGTGATGCCATTTTTCTCATTTATTCTGCTGAAAATCTGTATTTTACCACAATTTCAAGACTATCTCCTCCTCCCCAACTGCAGATCAACACTACTACTCTAACAAAGATGCCATATAACAATTAATTGCTTTGCTTTGTATTACAGCTCATCAACTTGTTGGGAGCTAGGAAAAATGAAATAATGGGGGTCACTTCTGGAAAAAATGAGTTTATTTTCATGCCAGCTGCAGAAAATGAGCAAGGCTGGCTTTATGCCAGTTAAAGGGATGCTGTAAGAGGTTTCCTTCTGTTTGCCTGCAGCAAAAATGCTTATCTAAATAATAACCCATGCACATACATACATGCCTCTACATGTATGCAATCTAAATAACTTCTTATTTGATAAAATAGGATAAATTTTGCACCTCCTGCTCTCTTTTGCCCTTACTTTCCCTCCATTACTTTTTTATGTTATGCCAAGAACACATTTTCTCACTTTTTTTTTTTTTTTTTAATGGTTTACTGGTAAGGATTTTAGAGCTACATGACCTGGAAACTAAATATTACTGAACTAGTTTAGAGTTTACTTAGAGTTTTTAGCCTCTTGGAATCAAGGTTTATTACCTGCTTTATCTATTTGTGAAACATTAAGTGATTAAAAGTTTGATACAAATGGAAGGAGCAGCATACCTATTTTCAAGCACTCAGCACCTGTGTGGTGGTGTTTTGACTAATGTGGCTTAAATCCCCAAGAAAGCTGAGCTCTATAGTCTTAGCAGATTACTTAATGGCAGTATATGAGAAGGCACTGCCATAAATCAGTTTGGAAGTAAATGACGACTGGACTCATCATTAAGGAGAGAGTATACTCTCCACTTTCTAGCAACAATACTCTCTTGAAAATAATTTTTTCATTATGAAACAAATATCAGTGCAACAGTTACTTAGACCCTGCGTATGGTAATGTCCTAAGCTTCCAGAATTATGCCAAATATAAAATATCTATTTTGTGTTGTAATTTTATGAAATTAAGAAATTACGAGAGAAGAGAAGAGAAGAGAAGAGAAGAGAAGAGAAGAGAAGAGAAGAGAAGAGAAGAGAAGAGAAGAGAAGAGAAGAGAAGAGAAGAGAAGAGAAGAGAAGAGAAGAGAAGAGAAGAGAAGAGAAGAGAAGAGAAGAGAAGAGAAGAGAAGAGAAGAGAAGAGAAGAGAAGAGAAGAGAAGAGAAGAGAAGAGAGAAAACCTTCATAATAATGAAATGCAAGAGCCTTAGTAGCAAATAAAAAAATAGTGAGGGCAACTGATAAATAAATGAAACAAGGTGTAAAAAAGTATTAATGTTTTCATTATTTCATACTATTTCTATTCTGTTGCAACTGATTTCCATAGTAATATAGTTAGCTCAAAATCTGTCTTTGCATATAAGGTCTCCATAGAAAAAACAAATGTGAAAATGGTAATATTTTCAACACTTCTTTTCTTTAATAAAACTAACATTTTCAAATCTGCTTTTATTAAAACACAATAAATACCATCAATTTTTGACACGAAATCTCATTACACACTGTAAATATTTATCACGTTGCAGAAAGAAGATTATACATTAGTTCTATTCATTCAATTCAAATATGAGTAAGAATGAATTCATGTTTTATTTTCCTTCATCTATTTAAAAAGGCCCAGTTGCTAGAAGAAAATTAAAGAAGTACTTTTGATGCTGCCTAACAGATAGGCATAGAGAAATATCTCAGAGGTAAGTGCTCTGACACACTGTTCTTGACTCTGCAATTACTCCCTGCAAATGCCATTTATGATTTTCACAAAGTCTCACTGATTTCAAAGGGAGTCAGTCCACGAAGATCTCGTTGACAGACAAAGATACTAACCTTTCAGTTTCTGGAATTTAACTTCAAACATGGACTGAGGTTACAAGAGAAAAAGAAAACCTGATGATTTTATTCTCCTTTTATCTTTGTAGCAGAATCACTATTATATTAACTGGTAGAGTTCAGAGCACAGAAAGCATTCTGTTCAAGAAGCTCAAAACTGAAATAGCAGTAGTTTAACACAGAAGGACAAAATGAATAGACATAAAAATTATGGAACTGTATGTTATTCCTGTCTGTACTAACCAACACTAGAACTTTTTTACTATTATTTCCATGAAATCTAACCACTAATATTTTAATTCAATGCATTAGTTTTTCAAATTCATGTTAATAGCATGTTTTCTGAGAAATCCATTCTTGCAGGTTGTTGCTCTTTGAGTTTATGGTTTCATGTAGATCACAATATAGACCATATCCTGTTGCACAGTCTCTGAAAGATTCTACAAGTATCATAATTTAGTTGCACATGTCCCACTAGTGTCACTCAAATCCTTTGAAGAATGTTTTTGCTAACCTACATACATTTAAGAACAGAGCAAGTGAGCTTCCTCTCCCTTTTTGGGGGCACAGTCTTTGCAGAATGAAATGATGTAATTGTATACACAAAGCACTTGAAACTTCGCACAAACAGAAATTCTGAAAAAAAAATAAAAATAAAAATAAAAAAAAATCAACCATTCTGATAATAAACAAGCAATAAAATATATATGCAATTGAGGACCTTTTCTCCACATGGAAGTTTGATAACAAGATGTCTATAATCAAAAGACATCTGTAAAAAAGAATATAATTCTGAATCAAGTCTTGAAATAGCACAAAGCAGCACTAAGTAAAATATATTTACTTAAGAATCATGTGAGAATCAAAAAGTAATATGTATGAATTCAATCAGAAAGATAAGAAAAACTTTTAGCCCATGACTTAATGAAGATTATGAAAATTAAATTTCTCCAATGACATGATGCAGTCCTTTAATATGGTCTCTCTCTTTACCTTTAATATGGTAAAGAGAGTAAAGAACTTTTTTCAGTCATGAACATCATTCTCTGGCTGACTATGTAGTCTCATAAATTTGTCAAGATCCATCTCTAGTTTTATTTATTTATTCCTTTTTTGTTACAGAAAGTTACACTTTAGAAGACATACAAACACAAGAGTTTTTCTTTTCTTTCAAGAATAAGTTGCAATGAGAAAAGGAAGAGCAGAGGATAATTTAAAACTTAATGGAGTGAGGATCTTGAGGTCTCTTCCAACCTAGAAAATTCTGTGATTCTGTGATTCTGTGACTTCCAAACCCCACTTTCAGACTAATGAGAAAGTGAAAAAAATTAATCATAGTTTCACCTCCATTGTCCTTTATCCTACTAGTTTTAGTGCCAGCCGTACAAAATATTACTATACTTTCCTAGACCACCAAAATTAAGAAATTGTGTTTTGTTCTGTTTTATTTTGTCTTTGCCAGAACAGGAAGAAATGTTAAAAACTATGTGTGAGCAATCTAAATTCATGTTTTATCTACACTAAAGTTTCCTTAAATAATTTTCCTTTTGCAGTTCTGTCATTGATCCACCAAAATATGCATGGTTATGTTATTTCTGTGACATTTAATGTCTTCAATAAAGTCTTGAATACAACATATGAAATGAAGATTTTTGCAATTTGCCTATTAAAGAGTAAGAACTCTGAAAAAAAAAAAAAAGTCTTTGAAATATAACCTAAAATATGTAAATTCAATAAATTTTTTGTCTGAGCTGACAAAATTTGAGCTGAGTGTCTGTTTGAAATACTGAACTTTCATGGAACCATGACTTCCATTTCCAAGCAAACCTCATCAATTCAGAAGTATATAAAAATTAAAAAAAAAAAAAAAAAAAAAAAAAAAAGATTAATATTTATGCATAGATGGGTGAGTTTTAATTTTATCTGAACAAGTCTGTCCATCCCTAGTTCTTACAAACTCAGAGAAAATCTACCTTCATTATTCATATACCTAAACAACTATGTTAACAAGTACTTCTAATTGCCATATGGAACTAGATCTCTGAGAGAGATATTTATACGAAACAGAAACTGTAGAAAAGGATATTCTCTCCTTTATTAATCTGATGCCAACATTTTGCTAATTAAACCACCACATGTCTCATGTCACTTCCTACGTAGGTCACTGGAAGAAGAGATACATTTGGGCAACCTTAAGGATGAATCCCAGGGGAGCATCCCACAAACGCATGGTATTTAAGCTTGCAAGTTTATTAAACAAATCACAGAATATATTCCAGTCTAAATCACAGACGTGGCATGACACAATTAGAAGATGTATTGATTCTTTGGGCTACAGATTTCACAGCTTGCACTGGGGGCTCTACACCCACCAGAACCAACAGCTTTGCTTCATCACAACTAATCTTTCTAAACTAGCGCAGGGAAGTTTATAAAGTTGAAACTGCCTGACTTCAGCTTTGCTTCCTTTCAACTTTGCTTCTATTTTAACCTAACTATAAACTGAACACATTTTGTATTAGTCCCATGTGTCACCACCCTGAATTATTGGCACCCAGCCTGCAATAGCAGAATCACTGTATGAAGCAGAGGAGAAAAATGGAATAAACAATCTTTTCTTTAGACTAGCTACCATCTGCCTGCATTAGAAGTTCTTACCTCTCTAGTAGTCTTTCTTTTCTTGTTGAGCATGTAATGAGAATAATAGTTAGGATCTGGCCATAGATACAATGTTATAGAGAAGGTTAGCTTCATCCTTTATTTGTATTTCCAGTAAAAGATATTTGTTTATGAATGAATTATAGGTTTCTCAGAACTCAGGTATGAAATGAAATTCCAATAGTTTCTTAGAGTTGAGTATTTTATGTCAAATGTATAGATGTTTCTTTTGAAAGTCTAATTTTTGTTTTTTTTTTACTTTATGGCATGTAAATGTTTCAGTGTTTGTGCAAAGAGAAAATTTATCTTTATTTGAGACAACATGCCAAAATCTGTATGTAATAGAATGAAATAGATTCCTTAGGTTCCCCTTTCAATCACCAGTTATGAAGAGATGTTGCTCTGGATGAAGCAAGTACTTGTGAGTGTGCTTAACTTCCAGAATACAAGCAATTCCATTGCTTCCTTTTTCTTCCAAAATCAGGAGCATGCTTGAGTTCTTCAATAAACTATATCTCAACAAAGAACTTAGTGTGATCCCCCAAAGTCATAAAAAGTTGAAATTCTCAGACAGGAGAAGGATAGAAGACAATAAGCTTTATCACAGTTTAATTTGATCTTTAGTTTGCTTAAATTGCTCTCTGAAATAATTTTTAAACCAGAGTTCTTTTGTTGTTGTTGTTTTGGTTGGTTGGTTGTTTTGTTTGTTTGTTGTGGTGATGGTTTGGGGGGAATTTTTGTGTGTGTTTTTGTTGTTTTAAGAAATATAGTACATCTGCAACTGACCAGATGTGTTTAGTTACTAACTAAACTTTGTTTTTGTAAAACTAACTTCATTTTTGTAAAACTAACTAAACATTGTTTTTGAAAAACAAAATCTGTGAACTGTCTGGAAGGAGGGCCTTAAAGGATTTTTTTAATCTTTTTTTTTTTTTTTTTCTGAATATATTTCTTTTTTGATAGCGCCAATACTCTGAAAATGTGAAGTGACCATCTTCTTAAAATTCATTTGAGCTTTTCCCTTTCAAACTGTTCAATTTATGCAACAAATATCTTGCTTTCTCCTGGGAAGGTTTTCCTTTTTAGATGTCAAATTACATGTGAAGGGCTAATTTCCATCTGGAGACCTAATCAGTGAGGATCTTTCTTCTTCACAACCTTGGGAGGGAAATGTTTTTCTCTTGCATAACTTTTTTTTTTTTTTTTTTTTTTTTTTTTTTTAATTGGAGCCTGCCTTTACAGCTGTAAGAAATTGGTCCATGCTGCACTCATTCTAGTTCAACTTTAAAGCAAATCTGCAAGTTGTTTGTTCATGTTCCTGGTATATTTGAGAATTCCCTCAGGGCTTTTCTGAGTTTTCACAACACATTTTTATGTGGGAAAATTATCAGCCAATTTTTTTATGGTATATGGTATATATGGTTAAACCACTTTTGTCACAAAACATTAGTTGAGCCATATGGCAGGAGTCATGTAGTATTTCTTCTCTGCCCTCTAATACTTATGACAACATAAGTATCAGCTGAAATTAAAAAAAAATAATAATAATAATAATAAAGTGGTTCATCATGAAATAGAAGCTGTCTTTTAGTGAACTTCTCTATGTAGAACTTGTATAAAGCACAAAACATAACTTGTTTTATTCCCTATACTTAGCCAATTGCATGGTATTATTTGTTGTTAACATGCACATTCCCTTCCCTTCCCTTCCCTTCCCTTCCCTTCCCTTCCCTTCCCTTCCCTTCCCTTCCCTTCCCTTCCCTTCCCTTCCCTTCCCTTCCCTTCCCTGCCCTGCCCTGCCCTGCCCTGCCCTGCCCTGCCCTGCCCTGCCCTGCCCTGCCCTGCCTTTTTTTTTTACTGACATCTCTTTCACTCAATCTGCAGTACAGACTACTCAGCCTCACCACCTTCTTTTTTCCATATATTTTTTTTTTTATTTCTGGAAAAGAAATACCCGTTTTGATTCCCTGCTGTACAATCAAAGTAAGCAAAATTAATGCACAGTAAATTCTCTTTCTAGTACCCCAATAACACAAATTCACTATATTCAGGAACAAACAAACCATCTTCGAGAATTTAAATACTTGTCATGATATTAATTAATTATTAAAATATAATTAATAAATTAATATTAATTTCTATCATGCTTTCAAACTATGCCTCATAATGTTTGAAAGTTGTAGTTTTTAACAACTAAACTATATTGTCTGTGCAACTGCTATGCTGAATAATAAGAAAGAAAGAAAGAAACCAGGAAAGAAAGAAACCAAGAAATAAAGAAACCAAGAAATTTGATTCAGCTGATTGTTTTCACTCAGAGAATAATGTACCAATTTGCATTTTTTTACTTGTGGCACACATTTATATTTCCTATTAATATTCTGCAAGTTATCCCTTTCAAATTCTAACTTCTACCTCTGTCATTTCGAATTAATACATGTGAGAGAAAAAACTGTATGGTGGCTTTTCTTAGCTTCTTTCAGTAGAGTATTCACATATCCATGTCAAAAAATGCCAAATATATAGATATATATTTCATATTGATATCATGAAAACAGAAAGTTTTGAGGTAATATTATAACAGCCACATTTTACGACATTGATTAATTTTTTCCTGTTTAGGTCTTTGACTTACTTGGAAAATATCTTAAATGAGGAAATAAACAATCAAAAGATTTACTGTAATACGGTTTCCAGCTTTGAGCTTCTAAAACTTGGTAATCAAAAAATGACCTTATTTTTGAATAGAGGGGGCAATTGAAAATCATTGAACAGACCTACCCCCTAATGATTTTTTTTCTCAGACATAATTATAATGATTAGCATTATAAAGTGCTAATTATCTTTGGACACAGAGGACTTACACATCAGCGAGAGAGGTCCACATTAAGTAAAGAGGATTTTTTTGTGTGTGTGTGTGTTTTTTTTTGCTGTTGTTTTTTGTTTTTTGTTTTTTCTGTAACCATTTTTTTTACAAAGACGTAGAAGGACACATCAGACCTCCTTTCCGAATGTTCACATTTTGTTATTACTAGATGACTGTGTCCAATAAAGAAACAGATTTGTTCTAAAAAGAGTGTGAATTGGTCCAGCAATCCACATCTAGTCTGTAGATCTGAACTAACTCAAGCTTATCTTCTCATTTTATTGGACCTCCACATTTTCCTGAAAAGACCTTGGATTCATGGCAAAGGGTTACTTCAGTCCTACTCAGCCCTAAAGGAATTAGATTAATTTTTGTAGAGAACTGTATCATTTTCTCAGAGGTTCTTCCTTACTGACATAGCAGAAGGAAGGTTTCAGTCCCCTTAAAAAATACCAGACTGACATTTTTAAAAGGAACTGTATTGCCAACTGCATATGTTTGAAAATCGGGAATGAGAACATCATAGGCATGACATAACATATAAAAGATTGGGAGTTATTTTTCTTTACTTCCTGTACTGATACTTACATCTGTCCCTGCCTAAATAATCCTTTTCTTATAACTGCACTGCAAATCATTGCATAAAGTGTGAAGCATTTATCTCCTGCCAATATTCTCACTCTCCTTTGCTCCAACAGGCTATAAATACTGTTCTGTCTGGATTTTCTTCTGCAGTCTTTCTGCAGCAAGCACTGCTATTTCATTCAGGTGCTATGCCCAGTTCTTCATCTATCTTCCCCAGACGTCTTTCCAGTGCCTGAAGAGAGACTTTGAGATATACTTTGGTCTCCTTCATCCTCTCTCAGAGTTATGAGCCTCACAAGCATCACACTAGAAGGTGATATTCATATATGCGTATTTCCTACACATACCTCAGTGTCTCACTTAATCATCACAAACTTATTTAAAATGTTATTCTTGTTATATATACATCTGAGCTGTCTCTACTGATGATTTTCTGCATGACATAAGTGCAGAATATGCTTTCTTTAAACATAAGCAGGTTACACATTCCAAAGAAATTGGCAACTGCTCATAGCATGTGCAGTACTGATAGTTTTGGATATTCAAGGCAGTAAACAGAGTGACTGTATGAGTTCACTCTTGAGAAATGTCTTCTGCTTCTGTTAGAGAACACCTGCTCTCTTCTTCACATAGTATTAGGTAGACTATCAGAAAGGAGTTAACCATCTTATAGATGGGATGATATGAAACCACTCTTTAAACGTTAGCTGAAATGTAATCCAACAGAATTCCTCTGGAAGTTTTGGCTATATTCCTTCTGAAAAGAATTCTTTTTCTTCTGACTGTTACATTTTTTTATCTGGGTCTGAGACACTGAGCTCAAATTTTCTTTGAACTTTAATAGACATGCCTGGACCCATATGAGGATATCTGTCTGTGATGCTCTGGCTTTTCTTCCATCTCTTTTTTGTATTTTATTTTATTGTTTTGTATTACATGTCATTGGTTAACTATGACCACTTCTGAAGGTTAAGATGATGAGAAGTCTAATTAAGTGTTCTTGCAAAATGGTTAAAAAAGTAATTTTTCATACTTTTCCACAATAAATCTGGCAGAATAGTTTTAAATCTTTATTTCAGTAAGGTTTTTTACACCATTTTGCACAGCATTCTCCTGAAGAAACTGGCTGCTCGTGGCTTGGACTGGCATACACTTTGTTGGGTTAAAAACTAGCTGGCTAGCCAACCCAAAGAGTTGTGGTGAATGGAGTTAAATCCAATGGAGGCTGGTCACTAGTGGAGCCCCCCTAGGGCTCAGTACTAGGGCCAGTTCTCTTTAATGTCTTTATCGATGATGTGGATGAGGGGATCTAGTGCACCCTCAGTAAGTTTGCAGACGACACCAAGTCAGGTGCATGTGTTGATCTGCTCAAGTGTAGGAAGGCTCTGCAGGAAGACCTGGATAGGCTGGACCAATAGGCTGAGGCCAACTGTATGAAGTTCAACAAGGCCAAGTGCTGGGTCCTGTTGGTGTACAACAACCCCGAAGAGCGCTACAGGCTGGGAGATGAGTGGTTAGAAAGCTGCCTGGCAGAGAAGGACCTGGGAGTGTTGGTTGATAGTCGGCTGAATATGAGCCAGCAGTGTGCTCAGGTGGCCAAGAAGGCCAACAGCATCCTGGCTTGCATAAGAAGCAGTGTGGCCAGCAGGGCTAGGGAAGTGACCCCCTGTACTCAGCTCTGGTGAGGCCGCACCTCGAGTACTGTGTTCACTTTTGGGCTCCTCACTACAAGAAGGACATCAAGGTGCTTGAGCAAGTCCAGAGAAGGGCAACAAAGCTGGTGAGGAGTCTGGAGAACAAGTCTTATGAGGAGTGGCTGAGGGAGCTGAGGTTGTTCAGCCTGGAGAAGAGGAGGCTCCGGGGTGACCTTATTACTCTATAAGTACGTTAAAGGAGGCTGTAGCAAGGTGGGGGTTGGTCTATTCTCCCACGTTCCTGGTGATAGAACGAGGGAGAATGGACTAAAGTTGTGCAAAGGGAGGTTTAGGTTGGATATTAGGAAAAACTTCTTTACTGAAAGTGTTGTTAGGCATTGGAATTGGCTGCCCAGGGAAGTGGTTGAGTCATCATCCCTGGAGGTTTTTAAAAGACATTTAGATGTAGAGCTTAGTGATATGGTTTAGTGGAGGACTTGTTAATGTTAGGTCAGAGGTTGAATCCTTGACCTCTCGGACCTCCAAGATGACCTTGGAGGTCTCTTCCAACCTAGATGATTCTGTGATTCTGATTCTGTGAAATGTTGTCTTATAGCTTTCTGACTGCATTACCATTGGATTTTCAATCAGCTGTATTGATAATTTAAAATCACTGGCAGTATTACTGCTCTTAATTGAATAAATACTTTTGGAATACATATTTGTACCTTTGCATTTAGAATTCAGTTTTGTTAATAGCTACATTTTTTTCTAATACAGCATTTCCCCCTGATTCTTCTGTGTGAGAACCAGCTTTGGAGAAAATAAATGGACAGTGAACAGAGTATGACCAAACTATTTTATTTTTATTTTTTAGAAAGGTCTATGGAATCTCTTCTTAAAATGTATTGTAGTATGCTCAGATTCTCTTTAGCATATGCATAAACTTTTAAGTTCCTTATTTGGAGTGGCTGCTGAGTTTGCAAAGAAACTTCAGAGACTTGGTGTACTGATTACACTTTGTATGAAGGCTGAACATCACCCAGTAAAACAAAAAAGGCATCTGCTAATATATAGGACTTCCTTTATTCATATTTGAATTATTTTTTTTTTCTTCCCTAACGCATTGCTTTTTGTATTGTTGGTAAGGTTTCTTCATTTTAATAAAAATATATAAGTACAAACTTAGGGATAAGAGAGAATTAAAATAATATGATATGAACAGAATACATCATACCAAGCATCTCAAACTGCATACATTCACAGGAGTAATGAAAATTAAATATAACGTCATCATCTCCATCCCATATGAACAATCAAGGGAGTCAAAAATCTAGCTAAACCAGCAAGAGTAAATAGTTTAGTGATGAAAAATTGATATAAAAAGTTCACTGAAAATATAAATATCCTCTGGGCTGTCAAAAGCAATTGGTTCAGCTCAATCTGTTAAATCTACTTTTAATGATAATGGGAACAACTTTTCCTTTTTATTACACTTTACATAAATTTATGAGCTTTATCACTTCAAACCAAATAGAATATATTTGTCTCTGCATCAGGACTTAAAGTTACCACATGTCTTGGAAACTTACCTAGAAATACAAGAATATAATGGTTATTCTAACCCAGTTCTGTTAGGTTGGAATTAAACTTAGGATAAGATATCATACAACTACCCCCCCCCCCCTCCCCAAAATAGTTCAAAGTACTCATTCATCAAAGTTTCTAAGTATGGAAAAAATGTTTAAAACTTTGCTTTCTTTTTCATTAAGGCCTTTTATACTACATTATATGTTTATATACATCATATATTTATTCACCAGGTTCCTTGTGAATAGACTTGGACTGTGTCAGTTCAATACTATAAGTAGTCTGACTTTTGAGGCCTCTCCAGTAGATGCTGGGAGATTATTTGTAGCTATTATCTTCTAAATATCTGACATTTTCCTCCAAGAAAATTACTGAAATCAATGGTATGTCAAAAGTGGAGATCTATTCATCCACAGCCATATATAATAATACTAGGAATGCTTCATAAAAACTAAGGAAAAAAAAGTCAAATAAAAATATTGGTGAATGTCACATACCAATGTTATTTAATTATTAAATGTGTTACTAAATACTATTTCACATCATTTTTACCAGTTGTCATTTATCTTTCAAAAATGACATTTTGTCAGGACTTGAATTAAAATCTGACCATTTCCATAAGGTCTTTGATTATCACACCAATATGCTGTAGTGAGCATCATTTACACCTAGCACTGCAGACAATTCTGTGCACATTGCATCATGTCCCGACTGAAAATTTAACCTAAATTTCTTTTTGTATTACCTTTGACTTTCCAAGCTGTACAGACTGATGTTTTAAAAGGGTTATTGTTTTGCTCTTCATAACGTTTGCACTCAAAAAGCAAGATTACTCTGGATCACTTATGATCATAAGAAATAAGAGTACACTTCCCTATTACATTTGTGTTACTATTTCCAAAAATTGCAGGTATATCATACAGGCTCATCTGCATTATATTTCACAGCATTCTAGTTTATGAAAACCAGTTTACCTAACATTTTTCTGCTTCTTTCCAACTGTACTTAATTACAAACCTACCTTGCAGTACTATGCAAAATTCATTATCTATATTAATTTTTTACAATTTCTTAATATTTACCAGTCAGTAGGTTTTCCTTGGCTTATTCTGTTTTAATCTGGATATCTGTTTTGTAACCAAGGAAAGCCTTTCAATCAGCTACATACTATTCATCTTCTCTCTGAATAGACTTCTGACTTTCTTTTTTAATCAGGATACTTACAGCTAATTCCCACTCTTGAGATGGGAATCTCTTTTTCTTAGTTCCTAACTGTAAAATCTTTGCTCTGTCTGTAGATCTCTAACATTAATTATGATTGTGCAAGGTCTTTTTTATTCTTTTGTTTTAATTGCTATGAGTTATGAACTTCATCTTCAAAATGATTTGTTGAAAAGTCCCTATTAAATATATATAATTCCTTAAAAAGATTCAGTTCTGACACAACCCATAAGGACAGATACATTGCAAGGGCATCGATGGTAGTCCAGGAAAACTGTAGCAATTATTACATGAGGCTTGGTTTCGTAAGCAACATAAGAGATAGACACCTCAAATTATTTATGATTATTTAGTAATAACCATAATTTTTAAGAAATCCACAAACAAACAAACAAAACACAATGTGGAAGAACTTTCTTAAAGCACTGTTAGGGTACAAAGGCTGCTGGGGAAAAAAAGTTGAGTAAGAATCCTGGTGGTAAAGGAGGTTAAAGTTTACAGTCAAACATCTGAATTTTATATAACAATTATCTTTCCACATACTGCAATGTTGAGACTGCAGTTTCTTTTTTAATTTATCCATAAACAAACTTTAAATATTCTATTCTACATTAATTTTAAACTTAGAAGAGTAAAAGAAAAAGAAAGAGAAAAACTTCAAGAGACTAGACCTTTCTCAGGCAGAAATCTGATAATAAATATATTAACAAACACATGTTCTCTATGCAGAGTCCTTATAAAACAGAAAACAGAAAACATCCTACAAAAAAAAAAAAAAAAGAAAATTGTCATTTTTAGCTTTATATATAACACAGAACACAGAATCAGAATCCACAGAACTTTCAGTGTGCCAAATTAAAATTATCATCTCACCATTTTCTTTAACTTCTTTTTAGTAGGATTACAAAAAGCACTGTAAAAATATTAAGGATAGGCCATTTTGATAAAGACCTTTTCACTATTTGTTGATGAGTAGAAGAGTAGGGAACTGGAAATTAATATCTTTTTTTTGTTTGTTTGTTTTTTCTCTGGTTTGGTTTGTTGTTTTTTGTTTGTTTGCTGTTTTGCATGTGTGTTGTTGTTCTGTTTTTTGTTATTTTATTTTATTTTATTTTTTGATTGTTTGTTTCTTTTTGTTTTCCTGGAACTGGTATAATCTTGACCACAACTGTTTTCCTGGTGGACAGAAAATTAATTTTCTTATTATAATTCTCATATGTCCAAAGATAACCTAAAGAGTTATTTTAACACGACATGGCAAAATGCCTCAAACAGCCATATAACTTAAGAGTTACATTTGCCAATTAAGTATTTAGAAAGTGAAACCTATGTAGGAAGACCAAAAGGAATTATTTTACTAAATAGAAACCGTTTTGCAATATGGTCAGACTAGCATTGCTCATGGTTCTTTTTAAGAGAATGAACTTGTTTTCTAAATATAGTTAAAAATGTGCACTTACACAATAACTCATGACAAAGAGGTAACAGGTTATCATAATACAGTGGGAGTTGTATGACACAAAGAAAAGATGAGCAATACCACCTTCCAGAGTTATAGCACCTTATTGCCATTATAAAACATCTTTATTGGAAGGGAAAATGCAATATTTTGGAAGAAAGAAGAGATGAAATACCAGGGTAAGTGAAATTGTTCACAGAGAACATTTAAATTTACAATTAAACAATGACTTTCTATATGTTCCCTGCAGTGCTCGCAGTCCATCAGAAGACATCTGTCTGAGGGAAACCTGCTTGATATACAAGGAAATAAAGGGGTGTACTTTTTAACCTCAAAATGGAGCAAGTATTTTCTTATTTTAAATAAGAAAATACTTTAATGCACAAGTACTGAAATTCATGTATTCATCCCATCGCACCCATCTTGAAAGAGTTTTGTTTTACAAGTGTTTAGTCAGGGAGGGTAATTTCACTGTCTGTCATATTTCATTTCAAATAATATAAACTACTAAATTAGACTCTAGGGCCCACAGTGCTATTGACTTTAGAGGGAGGGGGATTAGGCCCAAGCTGCTATTCTTTTGTTTATAGAACAGGAAGCTGAAAATTCATGCCTGGCAATGTCCTTTAGATATAATGCATACTTTCATTTCTAAGCTTTTTGGTTATTTTCTGACTTAAGGCAACTATACTCTTGCTCCCAGCTCCGGTAAAGCCCATGATAAAACCTGTTTTATAATGTGAACCTTAGTACAGCACATGCACGCACTGGTATTCAAGATCAGCCTCAGGGAAAGGCATTCAAGTATGCTGGACTTTTAACTAGCACACCTGAAAGAATGCTACCTGGAATACTTTCAACTCTGTCAATGAGTGGTGGGATATTTTGTTTCTTCCTCCTTTTTTTCTACTTATAAAACTCTGCACAACTTTTAATGATGTTTCTACTGAGCAATTTTATTTTTCTTTTGCATTTAACCTCCGAGTCAATGTCAAATGACAGAACACAGATTTTCTGAAAACAAATGTGGTGAGACTGGTTTAGGAAAAAAAAAAAAAAAAAAAAGTAGACATAGAAGATTTCAGAGATTTCATGCTAGTAGAAAGGTGTTTCTTATATTCCCCACGCACCTTCACAGATTCTTATGTTTTTTTCTCAAATTTCAAAACAAGCCGCAAGGCAAGCCACCTCTCCCACTGATTTTTTAGTGTCCAATACCAAATCCCCTCAGAGTTCTTCTATAGCCCAGGATATACAAGTCAAAGACAGACCTAGTGTCAACACTTGCACAGGCTCTAAAGGACACTACTGAACACAGAGATCTATTTAAATGTTTAAAACAAACAGAGCAATGCTTATTATTTTAACAATGATTATATAAAATAAATGATTTAAACATAAACACACAAAAACAACAACAGAAATTGCAAGATTCAGAAAACACATTAAGATTTTATCTAGAATATTT
Organism: Aythya fuligula; assembly: GCF_009819795.1. Classification (NCBI taxonomy): domain Eukaryota; kingdom Metazoa; phylum Chordata; class Aves; order Anseriformes; family Anatidae; genus Aythya; species Aythya fuligula. The sequence goes on along the minus strand of NC_045560.1, from coordinate 38,564,881 downwards.
TTTACAATGACCCCATTACTCAACTTCTGAGCTCTGTACTTTAACTTGTGGAGAGAAGCATTACTATAAGCAGTATTAATTTTGGTAGCAACAACCAGCCCTGTTTTCCCTAAAAATAATTAATGAATTACACCACCATGAAACAACACATTCTCAACATTCATTAAAACCACTGGATCACAAAACATTTATTTCTGAAAATCACAGACCTGTGTTTGTTGTTGTTGTTTGTTGTTGTTTTGTTTTGCTTTTTTTGTTTTTTAAATCAAGATTTTGAATCTGAAAGAAATAAGGAAAACGACAAGTTTTGTTGAAAAAACAGCCTTTATTGACTAGTGCAGAAACACCTGCAGCTTGACATATATAATTTAAGCAACTTCTGTCAGAATTTATGTAGGTCACTGCTGGTTATGTAGATGTGTGTGGGAGATACTGGCCCTGATATAAATGATAAGCATATTTCTTGCAGTTTTATACATACTTTGGTCAGCCAACCCATAAAACTGAAATAAATAAATAAATAAATAACAAAACAAACATATATAGGAACAGAGTTAAAAGGGCCTGAGAAAAAGTGCAAAACCCCAGGTGCTACATATTTAGGTTACCATGCCATCTACTTAGGTTTCTATGATCTCTCTAAGTATGGGTAAGTGGTAGGTGTGCGTAGGTTGCAGTCTTCGTAAATCACGGGTATGACTCCAAGCCTCATCAACAGACATGGTGTGAACCTGCATTCAGTACTCAGATATAGAATCTCAGAAAGCAAGCACTGAATTTTCTACAAAACTCGTTACCACATATATACAGTGGGATAAATACATGTTGTACCACAGATATAAGATAATATCCATAGTGTGCAGTCAGTAGAGAAAATATATATAGAAAACAACGTGGGAGAGGGGGAAGGGCATAGACAGGTTAATTCACTGAAACATTCAAGACAAGGTGGTATACAATCTTAACCTTTACCACTGAACAAACTTAACTTAAATAACACTTTATATTGTCCTCTGCATCTGCTACATGAAGCAGTACTGGATGAAGGCTTTCTTTTTTAGAAACATCTCATACTATATGTTAAACATCTTCTCACAGACACGTGCTCTATCTTGTATTAACCAGAGGTTGCACATTTGTACTCACTTTCACAAGCCAGCCTTGTGATTTCTTTTTGCACAGTTTTAGTATTCTCACATTTAGAATTTGCTTTTTGCCTGCAGAATTGTGCTTTTAGTTCACAGATAGTTTATCTGCAACTCTGTATACACATCATAGGGCAAAGAGCATAAAGATAAATTCTTGGAAAAACTGGGTAACATAGACTTTGCTTCTTTAGTAGATATCGTTAGTACTTTTACTTACTATGAGTCAGATACAGCAGATTTTATTCAGTTTTATTTCTTATTCCTGGAAGATAGTAGAGGAAAAGAGTAATTATGTTTATTGCAGTTGAGAGTGTATAGCTTTACTAATGACAGTTTGGGGAAGTAATACTATTTTATGCAGATATGCATTACATATTACTTTATTCTTATTTTTATGTGTTTTATAAAAGGACAGCCTTTTCTTATAGTGGATTTGATTTTGCTTCATTTAAAATATCTCTGCTTAACCTGTATTAAAATATTGACTATACTAAATCCAAAAGTCCTTATCTCCTATTCCTTATTTAGAAACATAGTGGAAGCCAGTCACTAATTCAAAACAAATATAGTATCTCACAACAAGCTACAGATGAGGGGTCACTTATTTTTTCTGAAGGGACAGAAGCAGTGGAAAGAAAAGTAGGTCCAATTTGTAGTCCAAAAATATATATCTTTTTTTTTTCCTCAACTCTTAGAACAAAGAAATAATGAACCTGAAGGCTTTTTTTAACAAGTGAGAAGGATAAAATCATAATAAATGCAGTGGCTACAAAAGTTTCTCAAAGGACTTATCATAATGGGATAATGGTTATCAGCTGAAAATGTCAGATGGGATCTTTAAATGGCAATTGGTGCATGAACACAGACATCAGCAAAGAACTAACAGATCAGTTTGTAAATGTTGTTAGACTGACCATATTAATGGCCTTAAACTGCAGTGATTTCATAGTCAGCACTCCAATTTAGTGATATGTAATATAAAAATGCTCTGCAGAAATAAGATTATAGTAACTTACATTAATATGAAAAAGTATTGAGCAAGAGAAAGAGCACAAGGATACCTCAAGCATGAAGCCTTGCAGTATGTAAACTTAGGCATCATGATAGCATTTATTGCTCTTTCAAGTTCAACCTGGATAAATAATAATGTAGCTTCAAGACAATGCATCATATAACATGATGTTATCTATGTAGAAAGCATAGCACAAATGGTATTAAAATGGACATCAGTACAGAGATGGTCAAAGTTTTGTCAGATAAATCACATCATGTATATATTCGGTACCTTGTGAAGATGCTAGGACTACATCATTCTCATCAATGACTTGATTCTCCTAGAATGTGCACGGTTCCAGTTCCAAAGTTCATTAGCTCTTGTGGATACAGTTGGAGGATGAGTCTACACACAGCTGGGACGTGTTAGCCCAATATATATTTTAGAAACAAATCTGCGGAGGACAAATTTGTATTGTAAAATCTAATTTAGCTTCTCCAGACTTAAGCTGTTTTAAAAACTGTTCCCTTTAAGCTTGATTTCAAGATAATTTTCTTAATGTTTACAATATTTTACATTAATTTTAATATTCACTATTTTCAAGTTTTGATTAAAAGTCAGGAGGAATTTTAAAGTGGTGTTGTTCTCCAGCTCAGAACATTTTTTCTGAGATGCCTGAATATTAATTTATTCTGCCTAATTCTGGCAGTTAAATCAAAAAACAGATAGGGACAAACATTGCTAAAGGGGGGGTACTCAAGAGATTCTACTAACACCCTGCCAAGTATATATTATTGATATATTTGTTCATAATTAAAAATAATAATAATAAAAAAATGGTTGCCAATCTAAATTCTAGTATCAATGAAAGAGTTATTCTAGTATTTGAATTTATTCCACAAGGTTGTTTTTCCAGCTCCATATTAAATATACAATAAAGAAGCAACATTTGAAAGTTTCTCATTAGTTCCCACTTTGATCATTGGCCATTTGGTCAGTTTTAGACATATTTCCAATTGCTCCATGCACATTGCAAGAATGGTATTAGTCATTATTGCTTATTCATTTAATATCTAAAAAGGTTATGTACAAAAAGATTGTACTGGTGTCCCCAAATGCTCAATTTTTTTAGCAGACAATAAGAAATGGCCTAGTAAAAGGTTAGATCTCTTCCAGTTGGTCTTGTCCCTCTCATACAGCTTCTGTCATTTTGGGCTTCTTAACAAAAAAAAAAAAAAAAAAAAAGTAAGGTTTAAGAGGTTTAAGCAAGGATTAATATTAGATAGAGGAAAAAAAAAAAAAAGTTGTTTTTTAACAAAATCAACACTTTGCAGAAAGTGAAGAATCCCAACTATAAGAAATCATATACTTCTGTGGTTATCTACAATCCAAGATTACTAAGGTATTTCATGAGCAACGGTGAAAAAAATGTGGTTATTAGAAAAATGCTGGCACATATTAATAAGGCAGTGCTGGGAGCTACTGGTAAAGAAATAGTTTTACTGCTATGCAATAAAGGAAGGATATGCAACTTAGGTGTTCGATAGAAAACAGAAAGGGAAATATTTGCCAGACTCAAGCAGAGAACTCATAGAGTCCCACCTCTAAAGCTACTGTTTTCACATACAGACATCCTTTCCCTTTCCAAAGCTCTTAGGCCACGTGCATTTCTTATGTACACACTCCTTGCCTAGCGCAAAGCCAATAAGAGAGAATCATAGAATCTTAGAATCATTCAGGTTGGAAAAGACCTTTGACATCACCAATTCCAACTATCAACTAGACTTTAGTTCACCACTAAACTATGCACTACATCCACTCATCTTTTACATACCTCCAGGGATGGCAACTACACCACTTCCTGGGGCAGCCTCTTTCAGTGCTTGTCCATCATGAAGAAATTATTCCTAAGGTTTGATGTAAACCTCCCCTGGCACAACCTGAAACCATAACCTCACATCTTATGTCACCTGAAAAGAAACACCAACACTACAACCTCCTTTTAGGTAGTTGTAGAGAGACTTGAGGTCTCCCCTTAGCACCCTTTTCTCCAGATTAAACACCCTAGAGAGGTATTCATGGATTCTCAAAAATATCAGTTCGTATATAAAGGACTAAATAAATTATATCTTTGCTAAAATCTCAAGAAACTAGAAGTAAGTGGCAAATTATACGGATACTATGAAGGAAAAGACTGTCATGCCAAAGGTGTCAGCAACTATGTTTAAAGGTTTATGGTGTCTCAAGATTTAGTAACGTATTTCTGCATTTTTTGTCACAGTGGTAAGTCAGAAAAAAAAAAGGCATCTAAGCACTGCCTAAAAATTGTCATATGCCTATTCTTCCATTGTAAGGAATCAAGAAATTTAGAGTGACATCAGACAAACCTGATCTTCTTTTCATTATACCTTGATATATTTTGCTATAGTATAACAAGGTTTTCAATAGCAGACTTTTTCATATGAACACACATTTTAAAATACATAATATTAATTTAATGTAAATTAAGGGTGACCACAAAGAGCACAGAGCTCATCCATTTTCAAATCAAAATTTACTGACAGTTCTACTGAAATAGATAAGATGATCCTTTTTAACTAAGGCTAATTTGGTAGGAAAAAAAATGTAATGAAACAGTTAAACACCAAATGAAAGGGTCAGCTGCTTGCAAGATTAAACACTAACTGATTTTTATTTTTCTCCTGAGCCTCCACAGTGGAAATTTACAGCAATGCTTTAGAATTAGGTACCTTTAAAACTCTGGGCCAAATTCATTTCACATGTAACTCCATTGACTTAATGAGGCTATATTGAGAATAAATTTGGCCCAAAGGGTTTTTAATATGGCCTGAACAGCCAACTACAAATAACACAGTGCCACTTAGTGGAAAGGAAAAAGTTTTTGGTATATGACAGAAAGACATTCAGGGATACAGATGATTTTTCTGGTGCTATTTGTATTTGAAATTTTGATACAACCTCATCTGATAGCTTCCAGTTACATTAAGCTCATTATTGCCACAATATTATATGCATCTTGTCATATAAAAATACAAAAAATGTCTCCAAAAAGGGAATGAAAGAGAGCCTTTGTAATTAATGTAGCATTAAGAACACTCCTTTCACATTATATCTTCAAATTATAGCCATTTTCTAAAAAGGTTAGAATGCCTGTAAAAGGCATAAATATCTTACAGCTATTTGTATTTCTTATTCTTGAGTAATGTATGCATCACGTTACTGAAAAATCATACCTCAAAAAAGCCTACAGTATTTCTTTTATTTAAGTACCTATAGAATTGCAGTTATGAGGATAGACACCTATACTTAATAGCATTTTAAATGGCAGTATGTAACTTGTTATCCAGTGTAATAATATACTATATTCAGGAAAGAATGGGGTAAATACAAAATGGTATTTCAGTAGACATCACAAACACTAAGTATGAAAGGATCCACAAAAGACCATGTGGTCTGCCACCCAGTTACAAACTGTATGATTCATATATTTCCACAGGAAGAACCACCACAAAGAATTGCACATTTTGACAATGCATCTAAAGACAGAGATGATATGCGTTGATGTCAACAATGAAGAATAAAAAAAAAATTAAAAAATTAAAAAAAAAATAGAAACGTGTGTACACTAGGAGCAAAATTTGTTTCTGTCTTCAGAATAAGACAAAGAGCTGAGTATGAATTTTTTAACTAATTTGGGTTTATAACCACTCTTTAATCCACTAAGACTTATTATCTCTGATTATGTTAAACAATCCTTTAGCAATCATTTAGTTGATATTCATGTTTTAATCTTTCCTTCTATACTACCACTGAAATTTGTTGTAGGAGGACTTCAGTAACAATTCTGAAGTTATACTGTTGACAAAGTTTGTACTTTGAATGGGTACACAATTTACATGTACGTCTTAGCTGTAGACTCCTTTTGAACATTTAGTGTGAAGAGACAGGGGGTTTCATTTTCCAGAATGTCCCCTATATTCTTAAAATTAACAGTAAAGTGATCTTCATCACTCAGTGATACCTACAGTCTCCTTCCAGGTACCCTTTGACATGGCTATCCACAACCCTTGGTGAGCAAGAGAGGCAAACTAAGTCTTTTAAATGAAAACACAACTCTCTGGAGCATCCTTTGAGAGGAAGATACAGGCCTGTGAGGAAGATCTATCTGGAGAGATAAGGACATATGTGCAGGTCAGTAGAAGACTGGAAAGAATTTTCATTGAATGATGAAATGGTAGTGATATTTAGACATCTTTACATTGATGTGTTCATACCTAAAAACTCTCCAGAGCTCAGACAGCAGTGTCAACTGTAATTCTTCACACCCAGTGCTTTATATGAGAGTTCAACATCCTTGGCTTGTCCTAGGCTGCTGCACAGATTTACTTTGAGGACTCCATTTCATGATAATGTCTTACTGTAGCAGGGACCAGGACCAGAAACATCAATAGAAACTTTAAAACATGTGCCTCTCTAAGTAATACAAGTATCTTATGTTGCCTTTATAGGTGTAACTGCCTATACCATTTTATTTACTTTCAGTAAATAAATGTTTTCCTAGTTCCCAAATGTTGTCCCTTGTATGTACCACATCCCTGCCCCTATTGTTAATACACTATTTGGCAGGTAAAAGGAGGGAAAGGTAAACTAGGAGAGGATCATGGAGAGTAAGAACTGTGTTATGACAATGCAAACAAGAAAGAGAAGAAAGAAGTTTACCTGGACTGTATAAATTGCAGGTGTTCCAAAAAAAAAAAAAAATAAAATAAAATAAAAAAATAACCATTGCCTATCAGATGTTGGTAACACAGAAATATTGTAATGTAAACAGAGGTTTGCACAATTTAGGAATATTATAGCTAGAAATGTTCCAACTTCTATCTGTTATATTTTGACCCAACACTGTGGCCCTCCAGAAACAGACTTGTTCTGTTTTCCCTACAATCTCCCATTAGCTAGTCAGACAGCAGTAAGATTCCTCCTGAGCCTTCTCTTCTCCAGGCTGAAAAAACCTGATCTTTTCAGCCTCTCCTGATACATCATGTACTCCATCTGCCTCCATCCCACTCACTCCACTAACTAATCTTTCTTGTACTGAGGAGACCAAAATGGACATAGTACTTCAGAACTGATCTTAGAAGTGCGGAACAGAGGGGGAGAATCACTTGTCTTTATGACTGGCTACATTCTTGGTAATACATATCAGCTTTCTTTAGTGTCAGGGTGAACAGCTGCACATGTCCAACCTGTTCTCCACCAGATCATCCAGGTCTTTTCTGGCAAGCTGCTGTTTAGCAAGTCAGCCTCCAACCAATACTGCTTGAGGGAAGGAGATGATGCTTTCATTTGTCTTTGTCAAGCTTCGTAAATTTCCTGTCCATGAAGATGGTGATGGGTCTAGAGGGCAATGCTATGCTATGAGCAGCAGCCGAGGTCATTTGGTTTGTTTAGCCCAGAGAAGAGCAGGCTGAGGTGAGGCTTCATGACAGCCTACAGCCTCCTCATGAGGAGCACAGAGGGGAGGGCACTGATCTCTCTGATGACAGTGACAGGACAGGACAGGAAAGCCATGGAGCTGAGATTCAGGCTGGATATTAGGAAAAGATTCTTCACTGAGAGGGTGGCTGGGCACTGGAACAGGCTCTGCAGGGAAGTGGTTACAGCAGCCAGCCTGTCAGAGTTCAAAAAGCATTTGCACAATGCTCTAAGATATATGGTTTAATTTTTGGGTGGTCCCAAGTGGAGCCAGGAGTTGGACTTGGTGATCCTTGTGGGTCCCTTCCAACTCAGGATATCCTATGATTCCATGATTCCGTGAATTCTTACATTATACTTGAGCAATTTTCTAGTGTTAATAGGTCTTATGATTTCACTTTATGTGGCAAAACATACTGATTAATTTAAATGGATTTAAAATTATTTAACTCTATGCAATACATCTGTATTACCTTGAGAGAAGTGTGTTTCAATTTAAAAACAATTCAATTCTCAATGATTTACAAGATACGACACTATGAAACCAAAAGAAACATCCATTAAAAGTCTGCACTAGTCTGACTACATTTATTTACATCTGTGTCATTTGAAACACATTACTTTACAGGAAGGTAAAATTTGGAGACCTGTTGGATGAGATAGAGAGAAAATATTTCCTTTCACAGGTGTTAAGTATGTGTGCATACTTAACATGCAGTCTTAATCCTGGCACATCCAAGTTTTTCCTTCAAATAAGGAGGGAAACAGGACTACATGAAAACTCTCAAAATTGTCTTAAGAATTGCGTATGCAGGATTAGAAGAATAAAAATGTTCCCTTGGATTTTGCATTCTCATTACCCAGATCTTCAAAGTCTACCTCCCCAATAAACTGAACCCTTTTAACCCTTCAGTCATTTTCAACATTACAGACTGTGTTATTCTAATCACTTAAGTTTTGTCCTCTACATCTCCCCAAAACACTTCAAAATTCTGAAAACTGTTGCAGAGTGGCATCCATTACTTATTTCTTTAATTGATAAGTTTGAAAACACCTCAGAATCTTTCATGCCATAAACTAACAAGTTGTTCAAAAATCACTAGATTCAGAACAGTCTTTTCCGGGGTGGGGGGGGGAGGGGAAAGCACACCAATGACAGTTGGATGTTAGAAAATCCTTAGAACAAGTCTAACTCAGCTTCAATTGAAGCCATTGATTAGGATGTAAATGAAGCAGAGCCACTGCTAAGTATGTTCAAACTCTTACTCTAGTACCTTGTCATCACTCTATGAAAGCTTGAGATAATGTACATGTAGTACCAATAAATAGAAAGGTTTAAACAGAGAAGTTTTACCATATATCTGTCGGAAGACCTGACTCATGTATCATCTTTAGTTTGAAGGGACTCTGTCTACAGACAAAGATTAGGTAAACTAGATGGAAAAGGAAAAGGAAAAGGAAAAGGAAAGGGAAAGGGAAAGGGAAAGGGAAGGGGAAAGGGAAAGGGAAAGGGAAAGGGAAAGGGAAAGGGAAAGGGAAAGGGAAAGGGAAAGGGAAAGGGAAAGGGAAAGGGAAAGGGAAAGGGAAAGGGAAAGGGAAAGGGAAAGGGAAAGGGAAAGGGAAAGGGAAAGGGAAAGGGAAGGGGAAGGGGAAGAGGAAGAAAGAAAAAGAAAAAGAAAAAGAAAAAGAAAAAGAAAAAGAAAAAGAAAAAGAAAAAGAAAAAGAAAAAGAAAAAGAAAAAGAAAAAGAAAAAGAAAAAGAGAAAGAAAGAGAAAGAGAAAGAGAAAGAGAAAGAGAAAGAGAAAGAGAAAGAAAAAGAAAAAGAAAAAGAAAAAGAAAAAGAAAAAGAAAAAGAAAAAGAAAAAGAAAAAGAAAAAGAAAAAGAAAAAGAAAAAGAAAAGAAGAAAAAGGAAAAGAAAAGTAAGTGTAATTTTAGCAGCATAATTATAGAGAAGCTAAACAGGTGTCATGGTACAAGGCCAGGTCATCTGAAATATCTTTAAATACTAAGCAAAGAAAAGCAGAGAGAAGACTCAAGTTACAATTATAAACACAAAATGAGTTCTTCTTAATTTCATAGATACCAGGTCTGCATACAGCATTAGCCATTTTCCAGTACATTTCCATTAGTAATGTCTTTGCTGATTAGTTTTTTTCTAAATTAGCATGTTTATCCATTAGCATATCAATATTGCTGCCAACCATCCTCTTAATTTTTAGTTTTCTTGTTGCAACAAAAAAATTGCCAATAAAAACAAGCTTTACTTGAAGCCTTAATTAACTCTCATATAATTCCTTTTTCTTTCTTTTTTTTTAATCTTTCTTAATAATAATGTGTAATATTTACTCAGATTACAGATTTGCTTTGCTCAATAACATTACTTACTTTAATAATCAAAAACTTCATATTTTTGGTTTGGCACCAACACAAACTATAGTATTTTGCATAGTTTGGAGACATTCTGATGAAAGCTTTTCTTAAAAATGAGCAAGTCAGTGTCATCACAGTCAAAATTGTTTTACATTATTTCTGGAGTTCATGCTATGAGGCAGTAACAGCTAAAGAGACCGTTACATACAAACACAGTGAGACCTAGTCTGACATTTTTTACACTTTCTTACAATGCTGCTCCCATATTTATCTTTAGTGATATTTCTGATAGATGTCTTGCATGTGAGAGAAGAGCCAGGCCCAGTTCTTCCAAAAGATTATTTTTGTTCATATTCCCCTTTTTTGTATTATAGATAATTCTCTTCATTGCTTTGATGTCTTCAATTATATTCATTTAAAGTCAGTCACAGCAGAATAGCTAACACTATGTAGTGTACATAGTGTTACATAGAGAGCTGGCTTGAATATACAACGAATATACAGCTTCTAGTGTCTACACTGTTATTCAGGACAGATACTCTTGTCTGACATAATTAAATCTTGATGGTAATTATTTCTGCTGATTCCTGGTAGACTGCTGTTAAAGATATGCTTATCCACTTTCAAACACACTATCTTATTAAATGAAATGCATGTCAGTAATTACAAAGCTGAACTTTTTAAATTTGGGGTTTTCTCAAAGTCTTTTAAAAATGAGAAGATAAAGCTTTCTCTAGAATGATCCCTTGTGTTTCAAAACTAAGAGAGCACAGACAGTGTCTGAAACTCTAATACCTGATGAAAGAAAGAGAGAAGGAATGTTTGTGTATGCATTGTATGGGGGGTTGAAAAGTTTTTGGTTTTTAACTTAGTAAGTCAATTTCTATTAAGTTATATGAAAATGCTGATACCCACTGTTCATTGCTGTCTTCTTCAAATAATAAGTTTACCCAAGCCATTTTGTTAACTTATTACATATGAAATGGAATTTCTTATTTCTCTGACAGTGGGGGATGGGGAGACTTCAGATAATTGTTAAGATGAATTTTTCTTTTAAGAATTGTTAAGATGAATATTTCTTTTTACCCCATCAAATGAAGACAAAAATAAATAAGGAATAAAGTTCAGAAGAAACATAGAAACCAAAGCATTCTGAGTTATTTCCAAGATTCCTAATTTGGATGATAAAGGTAAGATCAGATCTTTCTAAAATGTCTGAATATTATTAAAGATTTTGTTTCAGCTTTTTCAGTATTCATATCTAAGAACATAAAATATTTTCACAATGCAAGTACATTTACCATGAGCAAATGTTTAAACAAAAGAACTAGGAATCTTAATGAAACACCCTCAGGAAAATGTTTAAACTTTGCCCTTAAGTTTACTTTGTTCACTAATAGGCTTCTATTTCTAGTAGTAAGTAGGAAGGATAGGTTCAATGTGTTAATAAGAAAAAAGTAATAATATTTAATTAATTCTGGCTGAACACACATGGTTTAATATACTTGGCAATATCATTCTATCACATGATATGATAATTTAATGGAACTTTTTTATTTAAATTGCTGGCAAGTTTATGAAATTATAAAGCAAATAGGCCATGCACTTGGGTGTAATTGACTGTATAAATGTGTTTTATACTATACTGTTGGCAAATTAGCCAGTCCCTGTCACAGAATCAATTATTATCTAGCTGTATTCTGCAAACACAATAGCAGAAATATAGCATTTATAGAAAAAAAAAATCTACAATTGTTAATCTTACATTGTGCATCTTAAAATCAGGCAATAAACATTCATATGCTGTATTATCTTATGATAATGCTGCTGCCAAATGAGTGTACATTTAAAGATTCCTTGTTGTTGAAGGAATTCGTTCAGTGGAAGTCATGGTTTTGTTTTTATTTGTCTTTTTCTCTTCAGACCAGTGAAGTGAGTAATACATATGTCAGTGACTTAAAAGATATAAGGTTTTACTATGTCTCAATTTTCCAAACCTACTTAAGAGACTTAGACACTCAATTTCTCTTGGTACTGCATCCACTCTAACTCCTACCTAATGACATTTTTGATAATCTGAGTATTGTAGCAAAAATTACAAGATGTGTTCTCCATGTTTATAATACATGATGTAGTTAGAGATCATTGAGGGATTCTGAATGAATTGGACATTTAAAATATCCCTTTTTAGTTCTCATAATAAAATGCTTGAAGTTATTTTTTTATTTTATATGTCTACCTGCAAGTAGGCCATATCTAAATTATGAACATTATTTAACATAACAGCTTCCTGATGGTGTAAAAACAGAAGTGCAGATGAAAATTGCTACACCAAAGAACCAAAATCTGTTGTTCTTAAAGACTATATAAAAAGTATAATGGTTCTGAGCAAGTGAGAGTGAAGAAGTCTGGACTCCCACATCACCATTGTTCTCTGTTTCTATATCCCAGCTGTGCAAGGACTATGATCAGTAGTTATGTGGACAGATACAAGAAGTTTCACAAGGCAGATGTAATGGTACTTCTGTTCACTGGAAAGACACCAAGTGCAAAGGTGTAGGCAGACAGCATAATTCTACTTATGACTGTTTTCATGTACCCATATGTGGGTTTTTACACTATGATCTTCACTGTAGCTACAAAACGAAGAATGTTCACTGTCATCCAGGTGCACAGAACTGCAGCTCATGTAAACATCCCTCAACTACCTCACGTACCAAAACAGTTCATGTATTATAGCAGACTGTACAAACCCACCAGAACACTGGCAGGTTCTTGGCAGCTGAAGCCCACACTTCTATGACTTCAAGACTACAGACTCCCAGGCTATATGATTTAAAGATTGCTCAGGGATGCCTTCACATACCTGTGAACAGATGCATTGTAGATATCCCCAGCACTCTTAATGGCATGCAGAAAGCAAGTTGTTTAGAGCTTTGAAAGGCTCTGCAATTCTTTAAGGTATCTTTACAGCACTTATGTGGAAAAATACCACCATCCAGCTGAGAGTCATCAGAAATATTCTGTTGTTCTAGGGCTCCAAAATCAGCACTCTTGGTCTCAGCTCCATTATTTACCTAGACATTATTCTTTCCATGGAACCAAATTACTGATACCAATTTGAAAACAAATCTGCCAAAAGGGAAGGTATCAACCATGTGCTTCTGTCTTAGAATCAGCCCCACTGAGGACACTCAGAAATATATTGTATATATTTCTTAGGAAAACCAACAATGATCCAGCTAGTAGTCCTCTTAGAATTGTACTGATTCCTGTAGTTTGAAAGTAAAATGTCTGCTCCTGAAATCCTCATACTAAAGGCTTAGATCAAGGTCTTCCCCAACTTTGAGTTTTCTTGCATGAAATGCTCCCATTCCAACAGTACTGAGTTCTGTTACAGGCTCTGATCAAAACTCATTTCTGGAGTTTGGACAGAGTGTTTTTCTCTGAATCCTACCTTCCCATAAGTATTTAAGTTGCAAGTCTTAGGTAAATTCTGTCCTGAGGTTCTCAAACAACAGCTTCTGAAAAAAGTAAGTTGTGTTTTACTGAATCTTTAGCAATAAAGGCTGAGACAACTGAAGCAGAAAGCACACACACACACACACATACACAAGAAGGGAAAGTTTTCTGTCAAAAACGGATTTTTTTTAATCTGTTCTCAGTCATGTTCTTGTTCCTTACTCTGTCTAGATCTTTTTGACTCCTTCTGGTAGATATTTCTCAATTCTAATTTAGTGGATTTTTGTTGCTTTACATGTTGGTGAAGTAATTTTGAACTCTTATGCTTGAAAATATAATTCTAAATCTATGAAGAAGAAGAAGAAATATATCAAGACTGTAGACCAGAATCTATTAGTCATACTAACTGACCAACTGATGTTTAATGAAGAATCAGCTAGTCACAATTACTGAATGATCAACTTTTGACTGTGTGATTTAGTCTATACTAGGAATCTTGGTGGTAATGGCAAGACCCTCAGCTTTAATTTTTCAACTAGTTTCTTTATTTGATCAAAATAGAAAACAGCTTACTACAGTCAGTTTTTCTACAGTATATTTGGTCCTTTTTATTGAATAATTTGGAAGAACAGGGTTAAAATACATGCTGTGAGTGTATTGTCAGGAAATACAAATGTGTGAGATTAGGGCAGAATAGATGCATGCAAGTGTAAGATTTATATTTTAGATTTTTCTATTTGAATACAAAAATTATTTTTTTTTTTTCATAAATGATTGAATTTAAAAAAATTTATTTTCTGGTGTCTCAGCGCACATTAAACCAGTTAAAAAAATATCACTGTTTCTTTGCATTGAACATAGTGAGGAAACGAAAGCAAGAATTCAATAGCAATTACAAAGTTTGGTCAAGAAATATTTCAAGAAAGGAAATGAAAAAGCAGAGAAGATCAGCAATCTCTTCAGAACATGATGTGAGCTGTTTTAAAACGACATGATAATGCTGCCTCATTGGCCAAGTGCTGGCCAGTACTTGGGGTTGTGTAGGTTTGTGTCCTACAGGAGGAGACACTGGTGATTCAGGTGTATGCATTAGAGCTGCCCTGCTTATTTAAAAAACAAACAAACAAACAAAAATAAAAACCTTGCTTCTCTGAGTGCAGTGGGGAAAACAAGCAAATAAATAAAAACAACAAAAATAATAGGCCATATCCTTGTTTAACACATGTAAGTCCACTTATCTACAACTTCTATGCTCAAGAAGCTCTCTTGACTTTATTACAACGTCATTCAGATAATTCAGAGATGGAAAGATTCATACATATATAGTCATTTGCTATAATAATTTATTTAATATACTAATTTCCTAATTAGAAAAGCAATGAGGCTATCATTGATCCATTATTACTATTATTAAACTGCATTACCCTAGACACAGTCCTAAGCAAGAACTTTGATCATGATAATTTACTTAAAATTATTTTTCTATAAAAAAAATACTTTCCTATTGGAAATTACAAGATTCAGGATACGATATATGTGGTGATAATCCAGAAAGAAGTACCTTTTTTTTTTTTTTTCAAGAGAAGAATTGTGATCTTTGTAAAATATTTTTATAACTCTTGGTTTCATATACACAGTGTAAAAAATTTTCAGCAAGACAATGGTGATAACTTCAAAACCTAAGGGAATGTATAACATTTTGGCATGTGTTTTCTTAATATGGTGCATATTTGAAAGATTTCTAGCAGGACGTTGTGGCTTAACCCTGGTAGGCATCAAGGCCACTCCAACCCAGTGGGACGGGGGAGAGAATAGGAAAGGTAGAAGTGTGAGAACTCATGTGTTGAGGTAGAGAGAGTTTAATAGGTTGTGTGCACAAGCAAAGCTTGTGTGCACAAGCAAAGCAAAACAAAGAATTCATTCACTACTTTCTATCAGTAGGCAGATGATCATCCACTTCTAGGAAAACGGGGCTCATCATAAATCACTGTTTCTTGGGAAAACAAACACCATCACCTTGAATTTCCTCCCCTCCTACTTCTTTCCCTCAATGTTTATTGCTGAGACATAACGGTACTGGACATCCCTTTGGTCTGCTTGGATCAGCTGTGCTGGCTGTGTCCCCTCTCAGCCCCAGCTTCCTCACTGGCAAGGCAGTATGAGAAGCAGAAAATTCCTTGTCTCTGTGAAAGCAGGGTTCTGCAACAACTAAAACACTGGTGTGCTATAAACACTATTTTCATCATAAATCCAAAATACAGCACCATACCATGAAGAAAATTAACCAGTCAAAACAGGACAGAGGAGTGTAATTCTTTTTTCATGTTTTTGTCAGATACTGAGATATAAAAAGTTGTCTTTGAAAACTGGAA
The DNA here is from genome assembly GCF_009819795.1 of Aythya fuligula. Classification (NCBI taxonomy): domain Eukaryota; kingdom Metazoa; phylum Chordata; class Aves; order Anseriformes; family Anatidae; genus Aythya; species Aythya fuligula. The sequence goes on along the minus strand of NC_045560.1, from coordinate 38,549,038 downwards.
AAGAAAAAGAACAAAACACAATGTGGACACACTATATATGTGAATGTTCAAGTTCAAATAATCTGTGTTGCGTTTCTGTTTCAATGATGAATCTGTGAAATTCTGCTTTACTTTTTTTTTCTTTGAATGAGTGGGATAGTTATAAATAAAATGTTGTTCAAGGAGGTGTATAAATAAATTTGTATAATTAGGTGTCATAATTAAGGTGCCCATTGCTGTTCTAGACACATTTACATAATTGTCAGTGCTAAAATGAAAATAATTGTTTGTCAGGATTGCTTCTGTTAAGGCTGATAGTTCCTTACTTTGTATAGCTCACTGTAAGTATTTGTTTAGAAAATATTCTAAACTCTTAGTTTAAAATGACTACACACAAGCCAAAATCTTCATAAGTGAACTAGTGCACAAAATTTACCACCTTAAAATTCAGATCCAATATTCTTTCCAGTATCCTGAAATATCCCTTCCACACAGCAGCCAATCGCTATATGCTTAGAAACTCTTATAAGATTTGTACATGACATGCAAGTAACTGCTTTGTAAACTGGAAAGGCTAAGCACTTCTTGTTTTATAAGGAAAACAAAATTAAAGAAAAAGCTGTTTAACCTGAATTATTGGTGGTGTGTTGTTTTGTTTTCATAATTTGCTTTTAAGAGTTAAATCAATTGTGAGGTACATGAGCACTATAATAAGCTTAACTTACACAAGTATCAAGAAACAAAGTATTGAGTCCTGTGGAAGTTCACAGAATATGGCTTTTAGGCTACTGAATTAGAGATGCAATTCAGATTTGGCAACAAAGTATATGGCAATGAGTATGGTAAATACTTACACTTTTGCTTTATTGAGTAAGAAGCTAACTATCTTAAATACAAACATTTTATTCCAAAGAAGAAATGTTTTAACAAAACTGCATTAGAATTAAATTATTTTTATTAGATAAAGCAGTATCCCAGAATAGCTTCAATAAAGGAGGATATTGGAACACATGCATAGGAATAGCATATTTTATAAACCCTCTAAGATCCTTTAGAATCAATGGAAGAAATTATTCACTCACTACTTACGACTTTTATTGCCCCTGTAATTTCTCTTTTTTCCCTACTCTTTGCCATCAAAATTTAACTTTTTCTCAAATTAGATGAGATTATTGAGTGATTCTGCCTGCCACCCTAGCAAGCAAAGGCCTCTGCCTGGAGAGGCCTTTGCCCAGCTGCTTGCCTTGTTCAGCCCAGCTCTCAACTTCCCGGCCCTCAACAACTGGCCCTTGCAACTCGCTGACACTCCACATGGGAAGCCTCAGGACTTCTGCACAGGTTTAAAAAGAGTTCTTAAAAGCCTTCCAAATTAGGCAGAAGTCCTAGCATAGATCCGAATGCTTTTCCCCGGGGGAAGATAATATGAGTTTTGCTGTGGAAATTGAAAAGCCATGTTGGCATGAGGATGGTAATATCACCATTGTTCCAAAGTCCCTTTTTTTCCCTTTAACATAATATGTCAAATCACTCTTTCTTAAACTGGGAACCAATATTAATGGGAACCACTAAAAAATAAAGACACAGTATAGACTTCCACAGTAATGAAATTTCAATTCCCTTGCCCTTGTTTACTGGGGTAAACACCATGCTTCCAATTCTTTCTAAATATGTTATAGTAAGACTGTAAGTTCCCTGGGGCAGAAACACTCTTCCATTACATTTTGTGTAGTACCTTGTAAAATGGGACCCTGCTCTCGTTTGGTCTGCAGGGAGTACTGTAGTAAAATGAATAAGTAATGTTTTCAGAAAATACATCAAACACAGAATAAGCTGCATCACCTATTGCACAGAGCATCAAAACTTCTAAAAATGACAACAAAATAAACTTGAGCAATGCACCAGCAGAAGGTTTCATCACAGCAAAGAGGACAAAGAGGACATCTACCTTAAAATTGGTGGAAACATATACTCTAAAGAACTGAAAACAGCATATTTTGTTTATGTGTAATAACATGTAAAGTGCAGCTTGTAAGTAGTAGATTATTAATTTGGTCAATATTAAAAAAGACATTTCTATTTGTGTGTAATTATTACAGGTATTGATCAAAATGTAAAGCTTGCACATGTACATCTATAAAGATTAAATTTGAACGAATAAGTTGTCTGTTTGTAGGCATTTAAGAATGTTCTCTAAGTTTTATCAATATTTTTTAATTGTTTAAGAAAGAAGTTACTATAAAAAAGTAGTTTGCAATACCAAGTAGTCCATCTTCGTCAATTTTTCCCATGTGAGTAATAAATCCTTCCTATTTGCTAACTCAGCCAACAGATATGCTTGACTGAGTCAGGAGAATTGATAGCCTCTCTGTGAAAGTCCATTACAGAGCAGATCAGCATGTCCATAGTCTCAGAGTTCTGCATCAACTTTCTTCCTCTGAAATGATCTCACTTGTTAATGAATCAGTATTGGTAACCAGAAATTACATTTAAATATATATATTTTTTTCTTTATATTAAGCTTTGTGTAACAGCTTTCATAAGGAAATGACAGAACCCTTCCCCTCCACAAAAGACCCAACTGTGATGATTTTTAAATTGGCATCAATCTCTTTTATGAAAGTACTAAATACCAGCAATTCAAACCTATACTGTCTAGAACAGAAATACATCATAAGCACAGCCCATATAATTAGCAATATGTTATCAGAAACAATCAATAGTACCATAAATTAAGTATGGTGCACCCATTACCACCCAAAACCCTTCACCAGATTGGGGCTTCAAGTTGAGTTCTCTTCCCTTTAATATAGCTTTCTCCAAGTCCTTTGCACATAGATAAATTGCTCCTGAAACAAAGTGTTCAGCTTTATGAGAAGGAGGAACTGATTCTTTGAAATAAGTAATCCAAGATACCAAAAAAAGAATAGCAAAGACATATATAAATAATAGAGTCTACTACTGATAATATCCTTTAACTAGGAAAGCATAAAGTCCTATGCTACCCTGAAAGGGCAACCTATGATGACAGGAAGTTATTGGTATATTCAGCTGTGTTGGCTTTATCACATCTACTCTACTTAGTAAGTGTGACGGACACTTCATGTCAGGGATTTTGATGTCATTCGGGCTGATGGGGTTTAGAGATGATATATCTTTCTTGCTTCAGTTGGGAACAAAGTGTACAAAGAAATTGCATGGTCACACTGTTCAAAGTTAAATGTAGACCAGAAGAAAAAAAAAAAAAAGTTAATGTGCCTGACTGCAGTATTTGCTCTTAGCATGCAGTTGCAAGCTTTGAAAGTCCCGTTTAAGTATCTCTTTTTTAAGATAAATACCTATTAAGTAATGTATATGCACAAGCTGAAGTGTTAAATGGTTTGTTGAAACCTATTAGAGTACACAAGATGATAAACATAAATTATAGCTAATATACTGCACCAGTGATTTTTAAACATAAAAATTACTGACACTGTAAAAACACACTTGAGTCATCGTAGCAGCATAATAGCACTAATCCATGTTTATCCAACCGTGCACTTTTCAAAAACAACACAAACCTCTAATAAATGCTTTGGCTTCACCTTGACAACTTATATGGGTTATTGCCTCGTTCATGCCTGGATAACCATGTGTTATGACTTAAATGTTCTTTAATATCAATTTATGCCTTGAAGAAAAAGGATTGAATAACATAGTGTACATATGGTTCAATTTATTACAGCAAAACAATCATTTTAGTTTGAAGATATTTTCTCATGGTGCATATCATAGAAATCTTATTCAATAGAGCTCTCAATAAACCAGATTTTTTATGTCACAATAAATGAAACTAAGGCAGCTAATTGTTGCTAAGATTCTAAATAGATGAGTCTATTTGGTTTTCTTGTCAATCAAGAAATAAATTCCTTAACACTTGTATTTCTGGATTCTAATGTCTCTAATTGGATTTTACACTATCTGATTAATGATGTAGTTTATAGACTACTGTAAAAAAAATCTGACACTTAAAAAGTGGAAGAGGAAAATGTGGGCTGTCAGCATTTATGGAAAAGGCCAAGACAACATTGAGAAATCTAGTGTTCTTGCAAAATGATAACGAAAAACATAAAACCTGCTCATTTGTGGTACTCTTGTTGTGTGTCTGTGATACAAAAAAAAAAAAAAAAAAAAAAAGACAGACCTTGGAGTGCTATTGTAAAGAATATTAAAATATGTAATAGTCTGCACTGAAAACAGAGTGCAGTTTTAGGAAATTTATAAAGGGAAGGAAGGAAGGAAGGAAGGAAGGAAGGAAGGAAGGAAGGAAGGAAGGAAGGAAGGAAGGAAGGAAGGAAGGAAGGAAGGAAGGAAGGAAGGAAGGAAGGAAGGAAGGAGAGGAAATAAACTTTGGCTTAGAACAAATATCAATGTATAGGCTTGAAATTCAACCAACATACTGGTGATAAATAATACTCTTACAGAAACAGGTGCTAGCACATGGCAGAAAGAATGCAGCAAAATATCCTTGTTACTTCTGCAGCACTCATTTTTACAGCCAGTTTTTACAGCCATGAACTTCGCAAAAGATGTTTATGAAAACCTTTCAGACAAAAAATAATCTTGCCATTTATGAAGAAATGGCAATCCTAAAATAATTGTGGCTATAATGTCAGTTGTCATGCAATCTCTATTATAAGGTGAAACAGACTGGCTATAAACTAATTCAAAACCATTACTATAATGGAAACAGCAGTGGCAGTTAGCACTAGAGATCTTGTTATGATGTAGAGTTTCACAACATTCAGTTCTTAAACAACGAACACATTGTGAAATATTCACCTTTAGGTCACAAGTTGTTCTTGCATGCTGTCTGTGCATATGCAGATTAGGAAAGTTTAAAAAAAAAAAAAAAGTAGTTCAGCTATTTAGAGAAATCCAAACCCTCAATGTTTGCCACTTCGGAAAGAATTTTGGAACACAAATTTGAGGCCAATTATCAAAATGAGTAAAATTATAAAACTGCAATTTGAACAGGAAGAAGGCCAGAAAGAAGCAGTAGCTCAGCTTATTCTGTAAGGAACTGGTTTGACTTATGAGAATTACAACCATATGACAAGATGACCTTCTTAGCAGGTAAGAGACAGGCTGTGGATGTTGTCTACCTGGATCTTAGAAAAATATTGGACACCATTACTTGCAGTATTCTTCTGGAGAGCCTGCCTGCTTGTAGTCCCAAGCTGGGGAAAAAAAAGTAAAAAAAATAATAAAGGAAACTTTGAAGAAAATAGGTAGGCTTGTAGCTTGTGTAGTCCTTAGCTGAGAAAATAAGGAAACCTTAAAGGAAACTGAGAGACGGGTAGCCTTGAGGTAGCAGAAGCAAGGAAGATAAAAAAACTTCTCCCCTGATCCCCTGAGCAAGCAGCCTCCCATGGGTTCTGCCCCATTTGCCATGGGGCCAAGACATACAAGGAGCATCTTGGGAATTTGGGGTTGTTTAGTCTGGAGAAAAAGAGGCTGAGGGAAGACCTCATCATTCTCCAATTACCTGAAAAGAGGTTGCAGCAAGGTGGTTGTCTATCTGTTTTCTCAAGTGACAGGACATAAGGAAATGTCCTCAAGTGGCACTGGGGAGGTTTATATTGGATCTTAGGAAGAATTTTTTCACACAGAGGTTGGTCAAGCATTGGAAGAAGCTGCTCAGAGTAGTGGTGGAGTTGCTATTCCTGGATGTATTTCAGGGATGTGTGGATGGGGAACTTCACAGAATCACAGAATCACAGAATTTCTAGGTTGGAAGAGACCTCAAGATCATCGAGTCCAACCTCTGACCTAACACTAACAGTCCCCACTAAACCATATCCCTAAGCTCTACATCTAAACGTCTTTTAAAGACTTCCAGGGATGGTGACTCCACCACTTCCCTGGGCAGCCTGTTCCAATGTCTAACAGCCCTTTCAGTAAAGAAGTTCTTCCTAAGATCCAACCTAAAACTCCCTTGGCGCAACTTAAGCCCATTCCCCCTCGTCCTGTCACCAGGCACGTGGGAGAACAGACCAACCCCCACCTCACTACAGCCTTCTTTAAGGTACCTGTAGAGAGTGATAAGGTCGCCCCTGAGCCTCCTTTTCTCCAGGCTGAACAACCTCAGCTCCCTCAGCCACTCCTCGTAGGACTTCTTCTCCAGGCCCCTCACCAGCTTCGTCGTCCTTCTCTGGATTCGCTCAAGCACCTCGATGTCCTTGTAGCGAGGGGCCCAAAAGTGAACACAGTACTCGAAGTGCAGCCTCACCAGAGCTGAGTACAGGGGGATGATCACCTCCCTAGCCCTGCTGGCCACACTGTTTCTTATGCAAGCCAGGATGCTGTTGGCCTTCTTGGCCACCTGAGCACACTGCTGGCTCATATTCAGCCGACTATCAACCATCACTCCCAGGCCCTTCTCTGCCTGGCAGCTCTCCAACCACTCATCTCCCAGCCTGTAGCTCTGCTTGGGGTTATTGCACCCCAGGTGGAGGACCCGGCACTTGACCTTGTTGAACTTCATGCAGTTGTCCTCAGCCCATTGGTACAGCCTATCCAGATCCTCCTGCAGAGCCTTCTTACCCTCGAGCAGATCGACACACGCACCTAACTTGGTGTCAAACTTCTTCCAACCTAAATGGTTCTATGATTCAATGAAATTTTCTTGAGGCAGCAGGACCAAACCTGAAGCAAGCAAGGCAACCAGGCAAACTGGACCCAGTATTGACCCCTGGGGGTCACCACTAGTGACCTTCCTCCAAATGGATTTCATTCTAATCACCATGACTCATTGAGCCTGGCCACCCAGACAGTTTTTAATTAGATGAAGCATGCACTTATCCAAGCCATGAGCAGGTGGTTTCTCCAGGAGAATGTTGTGGAAAACAGTGTCAAAATCCTTACTGAAGTCTACACAGACCAAATCAACAGCCTTTCTTTCATCCACTCAGTGTGTCACCTTGTCACAGAAGATCAGGTTCTTCAAGCAGGATCTAACTTTCATAAACTCATGCTGACTGGGGCTAATCGCCTTGTTGCCCTGTAGGTGTCACATGATGGTGCTCAAGATAATCTGATCCACTTTCAGACAATACATCCTGTATTTCAGTTCATGCCCTTTGCCATTTGTCCTGTTGGTAGGCACCATTAAGTAGAGCTTGGCTCTGTCTCTGCGTCCTCCTTTACATCCTCCAGGTTTTCATAGACCATGGTGAGATTCACCTAGACCCTTCTCTTCTCCAGGCTGAACAGTCTGAGGAAAGTCTCTTGGCCTTCCCTCACAGGAGGTCTGCTCCTTGTCATATGGCTCTATTAACATGGCTCTCACCGGTAGCTCCATGTCTCTCTTGTGCTGAGAGCCCAGAACTGGACACAGCTTTCCAGGAGTGGCCTTGCCAACGCTGAGCAGAGGGGAAGGATCACCTCCTTCTACCTTCTGGCAACACTTTGCCTACTGCAGCTAAGGATATGGTTAGGATACTGCCTACTGCAGCTCAGGATACTTCTTCCTTGAAAGGTTTTATGGCTTAACCCTGGTAGGCAGCTAAGCACCACACAGACACATGACCCATGCCCAGCCAATCCCTGAAAAATAGCAGCCCTAGCAAACTGCACCCCAACTTCTCCCTTCCATTTTTTTTATTGCTGAGCAAGAGGTTACCTGGATAGCTCTTTGACTAATTTAGGTCAGTTTCATTCCCTCCCAGGCTCTTGTACATCCTCAACAAATCCTCAGATCTGCAGTGCTGCAGGTGCATGGTTGCATCAGGTTTTGTGGTGGGAGGGGATGCCACTGAGGTGTCCTAAGCGCTCCTGGGGCTCTTGGCTGTGCTACCCATCAGGCTGTCCCACTAAGACTGGGGCATGGTGGGAAGGGAGAAGGGATTTAGAATGTGTCTAACCTTTATCTAAACTGTCTATGTTTACACAGGTGTCTATGACTGAAGTTCCATATTTTAAGGTTTTCTTCCAATAATCAGTATTTCTAGCTAAACAAGATTTTATAATAGTAAATTGTGGCATTACTGATGACAAGAGTTAGCTACTGATTATTCAACCTTATTTCTTGGAATGCGTACATTTTCTGAGGTTGCTAGACTAGGAAAGAATGACTGGAAAGAACACAAAATACATGTAGGTCAGCTATAGCACACATGATTCTACATGCAATACAAACTTGAACTGGAGTACTTACATTTCCACGTTACTTTCAGATAAACACTGTCTCAAAAAAATTAAGTCATTAGAAACAGCATTAAGAAAAATACTCTTGATAGTGTAGTTATCCTGCTTGTACTTCTTTTTGATGTAAATAGGGCAAATTATATCCTTATTGGGAAATCAGTAATCATTACCATTTCTAAAATCAAGCACAGCCTTTGCAAATGAAGAATTAAGGCAACACTAAGAAATACACAGATGGCTACAATCTTATTATCAAAAGTTCATAATGCATTTCAGGTAAAGAACATTTCTCTGAACTGAAAGGCCTAAGGAGATGTTTATTTGTATGTCCAGTTTGAAGCATTTGCTGAGCAGGGTCTGTTGTCTTCTGAGAGTGCCATGAAAACGTGATGTTGCTTAGTGCAGATATTTGCATTCTATAATGCCTTGAGTGTTCTCCCAACTCTACCTCATATCTTCTTTTTCTTTTTTTTTTGTCTCCTGATTGTGTGTCTATCTTAGTATTCACGGTGAAGTACTGTTCCTAGAAATATCAGCCCAAAGAAGTGGCAATTCCTTTAAATGACATCATGATTAAAAGCATAAAGCAAGATCAGGGAAACAGATGTAATCTGTATTCTTGAATGATTGAATGAACAATGAGTGAAAAGCAAACTAATGAAATGCTGTCATTTTGCAAAGAAAGATATAATCTCCTCATAAAAGGTGTATACTATGGTCAAAATATGATTTCAGAAATACTAGTGTGAACATAAACAGGTATTGCTACAGAAAGAAAAAAAAAGTCTGGTATGTTTGTGGAAAGCTTGATTTGCTGACAGTTTGACCACTATATATATGATATATATTATTAAGGTATTTAAGTCACTTTAGCTAGAAGTTCAGGAAAATTTTATTTCCTAAGAAAGTACAACACTTCTTGTAGTGTTAGTTTTTCATGAGTATTGACTATTAAACCCAAATTTGGCAAAAACTTTGTTATGCGAGCTAAGATTTCAGGATAGAGGAAATATTAAAGTTAAGATTGAACAAACAGCTCAAATTTTTACTTACAAGAAAGACAAAGATCTTTACTGACAAGCAAAGCAAAAGCCAGTGACATTGATGAAATAACCCAGGTATTCTTTGTTCATAATGGAGTAGATGCAGGTGCCTAAGAATAAGATTTACAACAATATAAGATTTAGCAACCAACACAAAGGATGAGGGAACAACTACAATGGGTTGTAAGAATCAGGATGGTTAAAGTCCTTTTTTCTAATCCTTTGTTCATGTACTCTACCTGAAGCTATGGCTTCATGTAAGTGTCTACATTTCTCGAATAAGAATCCTTCCACCTGAAAAATCACCTAACATATTGGAGGAACCATTGCCAATTTCTGGTTGCTTTACTTAAAATAAATAAATAAATAAATAAATAAATAAATAAATGATTATGCATGCAGACAACAATGTCTGGCCCAATGTCCTGGGCCTTCAACACACTTTAGTGTTAGAAAAACACTTAAATGCTCTGCCTGCAACAGTGGAGGAATGCTTAACAGCAGCTATTTGCATGTGTGCTAGTAAATGTAATATGAAAACTTTTATAAATTAAATAACCAGATTCATTATTTGACTGGAGTTATGGTTTTGTAAGGATTTTATTTATTTATTTATTTATTTGGTAGAAGATTTAGATAAAGGTTAGACACATTCTAAATATATTTGTGAATAATTTGTAAGTCTTGTTGTAAGTCTTGTTGTAAGGGTTGTTGTAAGTCTTGTTGTAAGTCTTGTTGTAAGGGTTGTAAGTCTTCCATGTAAGCATGAGTAAGCATCAGAACTAATTACTTGAAAATAGAATCACTGAAACATCTTTGCAAAGGACATCTAGGTTACCCCTAGTACAAGCTCCTGCTCAAAACAGGGTCAACCGGAGTAGGTTGTTCAGAAACCAGTTGTTTGGGTATCTCCAAGGTTCCACAACTTCTCTGGGCAACCTGTACTACTGTTGGACATATTTTGATGCGTTCTCACTCATAAGATCAATACTGAACAATTGAGTCAAAGTTCATATGAAGACCCTTTTGTTACATCCCTGGTATTATTTCATCTTCACTTAAGATAGAACTACACAACAGCAATCTCTAAAAATAATATGATTTATGTCAGTTCTATCATTTTCTCTCTTTCTCATAAATTCATCAAGCTCCTCTTATAAGAGATAGTATCAGGATATTTCACAATCTTCAGTGCAATTATCTTATTGAATTATAAAAAAGTATAATTACTCATACTGTGCAGAAAAAATAGGGGACTTCCACAGTCATTTAAGAAGATCATGAAAATGGAAGACGTGGACTGGTTCTCTGAGACACAACAAGCATCTGAACCAACTGACTGCATTTTTGTTTCTTTTCTACATTCCGTGTCTTAGACAACTTGGCTATTCCTTTTGGGAAAAGAAAGAAATGGAAGCAGGTGTTTAATGAAAGATGTCAATGGGAGTGCATGGAAGACAAGAGTGCAAGGAAAGATGTAACTTGAAAGCAGCTTAAGTGAAAAGAGTATAGTAAGGAAAAAGTGAAATGCAGCATCAGGTAGGGTAAAATTATTTGCTGTGATATCTCCTGGCTTTCTATGTGACCACAGAAAAGGAGCCCATCACAATAAAGACCCCATTTGCTTAGTGGTGAGCCCATTTGTTTCAGTGGTATCAGCTACTGTAGGGCAATGCACTTGTTATCAAACGACATCCTTCTTCTGTCTCTAATCATGGGCTTCTAAGAACAATGAAAACTTCAATGAGAGCTGTTGATTCAGTTTTATGCCTTGGTACATGCAGTTCCCTTAAAGACATTATTTAATGAAGGTTTGCCAGTCATAGTTCCATATTCCCTGAAATTTCTGATGTACTTTCTCTCAGTCCCCTATTTTGCTGAGATCATAGATTTCTGTACTTACAGAAAAACATTTTGTAGCCAGTCATTTTGTACTATACAGTACCGAGAAATGTGGGTGATTTTACACACTAGAGTAATATTAAAACAATACTTAGCAAGTCATAATGAAAATAGGACTTTTTTTTTTTTTTTTTTTTAGATTTTTAACAGAACAGTAAAAGGTTGCTTTGTCATGTCCCCTTTGAACTGTTACATTTCTATAGTCATCCTTTTTCACTTTAGAAAGACATTTTGTAAACCAATTTTGAACTTTACAGAAATCTAAAAATGTGAATAAGAATTTTAACAAAGCCTATATTAAAGCCTGCACTGAATGTTTAATAATTTTTTTTCAGAAGACGACTAAGACATTATGTTATCAATAACTTTTTTAAATGCATTTGTCTAATATAAGACTTTGTTTGTTAGTATTTCTTTGTATTTCTCAAAAAAAAATCCAACTTCTTTCATTTCTATTATTACATTTTTCTGGGTAACTTTGACAGGTATTTTTAATACAAGAGCTTTTTATTATTATTTTGAAATTAGGAAATCTCTTTCTCCAGGAATACTTTCTGTAGCTAGACTATCCCACCTAGAATTTTTCCAACCACTCCCAACGTGCACAGCTAATGCTCATGTGTGCCATATTATAAAACAATTTACCACTAAAAGACTAAACAAGAAAGACACGACCAAGTAGATTATGATGAAAAGTAGATGCATCTTTGATGTGACTGGTTACTTATTAGCCTACAAAATATAGTTTCATACAATTTTTATTTAGAATGATATTTTTACCTGGTTACCTTGTCAAAGGTAAGTCAACAGTATTCTACGCACAACCTCATTTCAGCAAAACACCATGCTGTAATCAAAACCTTCATACTTCTCTTATTTTTTTTTTTCTCTTTTAACTCCACAGCAAGTGCATTTCTCTCACAAGCATGTACCAAAACCAGTCCAGACATACATGAAACAAAAGAATACTAGGTTTATCTGGGCTGAAACAGGTGTGTTATACCTATCTGCAGCTGTTCTATATGACAGAAGGTTAAAAAAAAAAAAAAAAAAAAAATTGTTTGAATTCTTCTGCAGCTGCAGAGGATGTGGAACCACATTCTGACAGGAAAGAAACGTAGAAGTTGAAATTCAAAATACCCCAATTCATGGGGAGAATTTTCTGGTGATTTAGAGAGTGTATGTTACCTTCATACACCATCACTACCAGATATCTCTTGCTAGGATCCTAGCTACATAAAAGACATTCTGAATCATCTATTGGAGGAAGAACAAAACAATCATAAGTCTCAAATTTTAGCTTTCTGACTAGTGGAATTATTCAGGAACAGTCATTTCTTACTCCAGGTAAACTCACACAGATCCAAATCTCTAACTGTTTCTTGTGAGTAGTCTGGTTTGTCAGAGGGTTCTTCTCACAGAGCTACAGGGAAAAGCTATATTGCTCAAAGTCTACTATATGTGAAAAGCTCTGCTTTACAGCATGCAATTACTTCTGTGTTACGAAGGAGCTAACTGTTTTTGCTGAACATCCACATTGATAATAAGGATATATAACACAGCAAAGTACCATAATACTGATGTCCAGCCTAAGAACATGCATCATTTACTGGTAGAATTTACTGGTGCTGAACAGACAGCTACAGTTTTGTACCACCTTGTGGTAAATAGAAGTTATTGCAGCATTGAAGAGGTATTTCCTTTAAATTGTTCAGAACATCCACGTTTTGATGGTGCTTGTCCTCACACTAGGTCATTGAAACTTCAGACCAATGACAAATCTCAAATATAAAACTCAGTTAATATGTTTCCTCTGCTTTCCTGTTCACCTACCCTCTGTGTCCAATGACATACAAACGTCACAAGTTCACAAATGTCATAAAGCATAAATAACAACACTTAAAAGGTCTAGTAAGCTTACCAATTAAAAATAAAAATAAAAAATAAAATAATAATAATAAAAAAAATATTTCTCCCTCACAGGGAGTCTGAACATGCAAAAGTGTCCTTTCCATATTTATTTATTTACTTATTTTCTCTAAATTTTGTCTAATACTTAAACATTCTAAGTTGGAACAAAGTGTGGTCACCCTATGTTTACTGATAAATCAAGTTGTTTTTTTTTTTTTTTTTCTTTAAATAAAATCAGGAAATAACTTTTTTACTGAAAATGCAAAGGAGCAAAGAGGGCAGTCAGGATTTTGCTGATACCAAGTTCAGAGCAGTGGCATGGACTGAGCCCACAGGGAGCTCTGAGTGCCAGGCAGGAAGATTAACTGTCCGTTTTAATATCTTGGTAACATTTTTTTTTCTACAAGTAGTAATTTTGTTTCATGTCCAAAAAGAAGAGGAAGAATATTTTAAATGTCTTCATCTGGTACTTCAAATGGTACTTCATTGTCTTGCTGCCTGGAGTCAACTTTAAGTCAATCACAAAGCTATTGAAAGTAAAGGATTATGATAGAAAGAACTGATTTAGGCAGATAATCTGGTCATAATTGGTCAGGTCAAAAGTCCATTTAGCCTTGGATTCTTTGAAGAGAAATGCAAGGGCAAGTTACAGACTCCTTCCCTAGTATAGTCTGCTCCCTTTCAATCAGCAGGTTAGGTTTTCTGGACTTTGCAGTACATCATTGTGTTTAAGAGCCTAAGATTTTAAGATTTCCTATCTAAGTAAATATATCTTCCCTTAATTTGTGCAGTGGCCTTTGGAATCTGTTTAATTTTTGGCATCTAGAAGAACCTATAGCAATACAGTTTAACTACATACTCTTTGAAGTAGTACTTAGAAGATTTGTTTAAAACTTGCATGATCAAAGAGCTGTAAAATTCTTGTGTTATGAAGTAGAATTAATATTTGTTCAGTATTTAACTATTCTGATGACACCTATGATATTACAGGCTTCTTTACTATCCCCCACAGTTTCCAGTGTTCCAAGCTGAAGAGGTCCAACCTAGTATCTCATCAAACAAAAGATATATCATACCTGCAGCCTTTCTGTTCCACCCTTCTGTACCTTGTTAATTTTTTTTCCTTTATTTGTTACATTGCATGAACTGTTCTAGATGAATGCATCATAATTATTTTTTTTTTTTTACATTTTCATTTACATCATAAAAATGGTGTTTGATTTTCGTTTTCTGTTTCTTTTAGAATAGATGTTATTTGGTTTTATTTTTTTACCCAAGCAAGAAAGTATTGTTTGCCAAGAACAACATGCAGTGAGTGATCTGAAGACTTCTTTTCTGAATAATAGGCACTGTACGCATATATAGGTAAAGTGATTTCCACATTTTAAAATATTTTGATTTATCAACATGGAATGTTGCTGCCATTTTTTAATTATCAGTTAACCACTGTCATGAGACTCTTTGTTATTTTTTTTCAGTTGCATTTAATTTTTTCAATCTTGAATAAAACTGCCATCAAAAAACTTCTTTCCACTTTATTCATTTAATTTGTCATATCATTTAGGAATACCTTCAAAAATGCGGAGCATGTGGGCTGTCCTGATTATAAAATAATTGGTCTCAATATCTGCCATCCTATATCTGTCATAAACACAGAAGAATATTGTGAAGAAATGATGAAATAACATTATAAAATAAAGTTTTAAAAAAATACGTAGAATTTTTAAAGGGTGGGAAGTGTGTGCAGAGTGAAAGAAGAAACAAATGAAAATTGAGAATACTGCACTTTCCTATTTTTCAAATATTTTATTTAATAATGATGGGTATTTTATTCATTTTTGTTAAACATACACATAAAATAGCAGAATCTGGACCAGTTTTACTTACATTTAATAAGGTAATTATGGCAGACTGGTTCTGAACCTCGTGTATATTTGAGCAACTCAGTTTTCATTTCAGAGCTGTGCAAATATTGATGAATACAGGTGCTATTTCCTTGATGTTTATTCTACTGGGAGGCAAGTAATTATAAAGGTCTTGTGAGTATCCACAAATGCTGCTACTGTGCCACCAGAAGGCTTCATATACTTGTGTTCCTCACTAAGCACACAATAAAAAGCAGAAATGTGGCTCATTGTAAATAAATGTGTTTAAAAATATCTAATACCTCTGTATGTTTTTGTGTTTTTATATTAATAACTTGGATTTTACTACATCCTAGGAATTCTCATAACAGTTTTCTGAATGTGGCCAGTGGTTTTACTTTTAGTAACTTCCACAGCATTAACTCTACTGTGAACATGAGCATAAGATACTGCATTTGAAGAAATCCATCACAACTTTATGTGTGTCATCTCCCCACCCCCAAAATGTCTTCAAACACTAAGCTGCCTTTGGAATATTAATCTTTTTGCCTATGTGATAAGAACTTATGCTCATATGAGCTGGAAAACATCTAGAATATAACAGTCACAGGTGTCGATACAGGCAGTGTAATATAGGTAGCTATTAAATTTGAAAAGAAGCTTGCTTGATAAGCAAACTAATATAATTTTATAGGCTGAGTTTACACAGGAACAGTTGCAGTTGAGATGCACGCTGCCTATTTTCTGCTGTCCTAATTATTTTATCTTTTCCACAGTATGGTTCCCTCTAGTGATTCTTGTAAGGAAAGAGGCTACCTGATCCCTTAATCCAGCTAACATTTTACAAAAGAAGATCCAAATTAGTTTTGCTTACACCAGATGCTTTATGTGCAATTGGGTATCAGACAATGGTGTTTGAAATATGAAACAGGTAAATTCAATGATCTCCTCTGAAAGAATCTCTTACCTGGGGGAACTAAAGTGAAATGAGTTGTTTGCATACTTGCTGCCACTCTGCAGTCCTGTCTCCTCCCCTTATGCAAACCAATGAATGTGTAAGCTGATTGCCAGATATCCCTAGTGTCAGACTCAGTAACAAGAACTGCAATGAGTATTTGATGGAAGAGAAGCAAAATCAGATTTAGCAGACTGGTTACAGCAGACAAATATGTTAAAAAATAAATGTATTATGCCTACCAGCTTGAATGGTAAGGGAAAAGGTTTTTATAGGTAGCATCTAACCAAAACAGCAGAAAGTATACTTTCTGAAATGTAGGGACTGGGTAGATTTGATAGTGCTTTTATCTGCTTCAGGTTTTAATTACTATAAACCATCTAAAAAATCCTTTCCTTGCTACAGTCATATCCTACAAGATCAGATCCTTGCTGGTCAAATAAATCACTTCACCACCCTCATTCTTCATCTCACCTGATACAATCTTTTGGAGACCCTCCTGCCTTCACAGCCTGTGGTTTCATTACAAGCTGAGTATGCCACCCAGTTGTCCTGTCTCCTATGGGCCCAATTTTGCACCCAGAGGTCTACCTCATCTTGAAAACATTCTCCCAGGCCTTTCTTCAGCAGTTACAGCTGCTCTTTTTATCTCAGCACATTTTGGGTAATAGCAGTCAAGCACAATTGGTGAAAATGCCAGTGTTTCAGCTTTGAGATGCCACCTTTCTGCTCTGTTATGGAGGACATAAGGGTTGTGATGATGGGTTCCTCACCAGAGTTATGGGGGAAAGCACATAGGATGAGGTATGACTTGTGTGAAATGAAAGAGAGAAGATGAAAAACAAGAAATTGTCTCTTTTTTTTTTTTTTTTTTTTTCATAGCCTCAGAAATATAGAGGAATAGGAGAGAGCAGACCAGAAGTATCACATGTCCCTAATGCTGAGAGACATACAGGAAAGAAGTTTGCTTGGGAAAAGATAGCTTTACTGAACACGTCTACTGAGTGAAAAGCCAGCCACCAGGAGTTACCTATATAGAATTGGACTCTGACTAGTCTGGGACCAGACACTCACATCAAAGTCTGAGCCCTGGAATCTGGCATATCTGTCACAGGCCAAATGCTGAGATTTGCATGATCCCATCACAGAGCTTTCAGAATTTAGAACATGTTCTGTTCACAATTTTGCATTTTGGCAATACTGGCTCAACAGTGAAAAGAAGATGTGTTTTGGACCAACAAGTTTGCTGGAAAACAAATGAAGATCCTGATATATCCACAACAGGCACTTCTAGCTTCTCTTTGATCCTAGAGCCTGTTAACCTGCTAATATCGTACAATAATCTGACCATGTGCTGAAAGAAAGTCCTAGAAGAGGTCACAGGAGTTCTGCATGGCAGTGACATTCAGTCTGGAGTGTTCAATGTAGACCTCAGCTGTTAAGTGTTAGAATACAGAGCACAGTGAGATAGGTTACTGTTACTACCCTGCTCCACTAATTCATCTCCTCCAAATGGCAAATGGGCTGGGAATACAACAGAACAAACATGTTTCCAGGTTATGCCTCTAGCTTGCACAAGCCCCTGCACGCCTCCTCATATCTCATACTTCCTGTCCTTCCCCCTCAACACTAGAAACCTACCACAACTGTTTCTCCAACTACCCTGTTAACCTTGTCTCTTTCCTCACCAAGTCTCCCTGCTATCTACCATCAGTTGCTTCCTAAGCTTTGCAGACAATTACATTATACTAAAGTGCTTTAAAGACCTTGTGAAAAATCCTTCTGTCTTTTCTTCACTCACATTGTTTACAAAGTCAGCAAACATATATTTGGTCTGTGCTTTTACACAGATCATTGAATGTCACTGATACTTCAGGAGACTCAGCTGTCTTCTCACAGTGAGCTAATCAGACAAAACTAAAAATACAAAATCAAGTTAGGATTTAGACAACTGCGAAATAGAATCTGTACTACATGAGAGTTGGACCCACATTAGATATTTAAAAATCTCAGGTATGGGTTTAACTGTGATGCATGAGGAATACTTTTAAACTTTTAGGCATCTGCATGCAGCCACCAGATATATAGACATCAAGTGAGTGATAGAAGTGAAATTGGAAAGAAAAAATGTAAGACCTTACAGTGAAGCCTTACAGACCAAGATTCCTAAATTAAGAGCTTAAATTAGGTGGTGAACTAATAACACAGCACATCACAGTGAGCAATAGAGCACAGGTCTGTCTTTAATGTGAATGAAGCACTACTCTGAGGATTACAGCTTTAATATTTAGTCAATGTTTTCCAAACATTTTTATACAAATTTTTGTTGCATCTTTTGTGCCTGTCTATCAAATTCACTGACACATGTGGTTCAGTTACATGCAGCAGCATTTCATTTCCATTCTAGGCTACTGTTTGTTTTCCTGTATGGGTCCTTCATAAAGACAAAAATATTTTTGTTAGGATAAAGTGATTCCTGTTTAATCTGCACCTGTCAGAGAGATTTTGTGTGGATGAATTTTATGTTTGTTGAGTACTTTGAGATCCTCAAATGAAAGGAACTCTAGATATTAAGCATTATGTTATTATTAAGCATAATGATCTTATTTTAACATAGCAAAAAAAAACATTACTGCATTGTAGCACAGTTGAGTCTAGAGACTACAACAAAGCTCCATCAGCTGTGGCACTTTACCAAGACATAGTAAGAGCTTGCCCAGATATCTCAAGTGCTTCCTGTCTAAGGAGGGTAAACTGACAAAGAATGGATAAAAGCACACTGTGCAAGGTAACAATGTAGGTCAACAGAAAAACTAGAAACAGACCCTAGGCTTTGGAGTCCACACTCATGGACCTCCTCAGTGGAACATTTCTTTTCTCACTTATACAGTTTTTAAAGATTCAAGCAGTTATTTATTACAATAATTGTTTACAGAGGCTACAACAGCATTCCTTCTTTCTGTGATTTGTAACTTTTCTACATACTCCATGTAGATTACTATGCTGGAAAAAAAAAAAATTCTTTCGAGAGAAAAGCCTGGGAATGCTGTCACATTTCATAGAACATTTAATAGAATAGTTTCTTCATGCATGAAACACTGTAGTAACTAATTATACTAAATCGTCCCTAAAAACATATTCAAAGTGCTTGTCCTTTGCTTCTCCAATGTAGTTTCTCAGTGATACCTATATATGATAAACCTTGCAAATCTGGCTAGGGATATCTAATGCTGAACATTTTTCCTGCTATTAGATAATGTTACCTCAGTGAGCATATCAGACTGTCAAATACACTGACTTAAATGCAGTCTTAAGCAACCTCTGTTCTAACACTGATGTCTCCATCGTTTTCAACACATCATCAATTCAAGTAGCCCTCTAGTAAGTGTGGAAAAAAAAAGCTTTCCAGACCCTTATCTATTTCAATCACAATAGGCTAAATCATTTCCATCTTTATCCGAAGTTTTAAGTGTGCATATGATAGATAATGTCATTTGAAGCAGACAGATCTAGATTTCACCTTTGTGTCTGCTGAAACAAAATGTTAAATTTCAAAGGTACCTTTTAATTTAAACATTTGTTCTAATTATTACTGGGGAAAATTCTAATTTTACCAAACCATTTCACATACAAAAATAATCAGATAATCAAAAATGTCTATCAGATTGTATTCAAAGGGAAGCACATTTTTTTTCAGATAATAGATGTTTGAAAAAAAAAAAAAAAAAAAAAAAAGCAACATATATTCCATCCTTTTTTCTTCTTCTTAATTTCCACTGCAAAATTGAAAAAAGCATGTTCTGTAGGGATTTTGCATTTAAAAAAAAAAAAAAAAAAAAAAAAAGTAAAATCTCTTGGTCATTGGAAAGTTTTGTGTTTTCTTTTTCCAAAACATTTCTCAGCAGATGATATGAAGTAAGCCACTTTAACCCTCATTTAAACTGATGGGGAAAATGGAATAATTCATTGAGCATTTGTTGAAATATACTAAAGTAGTTGAATTAAGACTATCTAAGTCCTTCCTCCCTCAGCACTCTTTCTGCTACCTTTTTCTATGCACAGTTCACTAACCTCACAAGCAGGGACACAGAAAAAGTATGTAAGAACTTTTTAGCAGGTTCTGATAAAAAAAAAAATATTGTTTCTAATAACAATTCAATGAATTTTAAGACAGAGTACAATTCAATCTTTCTATTTCAGCTGAATATTTTTTACTAGGGTATGTGTTTCTTTGAAATACCAAAGTCATTGCAGACATCACATAGGTGAGAACAAAGCATACAATTACCTCCATTTGTCTTTTCTTGTATTTGGGCAGTATTAGGTATTTTCATCATGATTTTTTATCAAAGGGTATTTTCATCATCAAAGACTTCTAGTCTTTGAGGAGTTGAAAGAAGAACCACTTGCACTCGAATTCTCGAAGACCTTGCATCAACTCCTTCTCCAACAGAAATTCTGAAATTTAAGTGAAAGCAAAGACAAAAAATTAAGTAATTCCTGCTTTACAGAACAAAATTAATGAGATACTTCAAAGATTTAGTAATCCATCCTGGCTTCCTTACTGCACAGCTGGCTATAAACACACAGCTAGTATCCCTAAGTCTGTGCATGTTATGGTTGAAGTATAAGTGGGAATTCCAGTACACTTTCTTTGGGGTCATTGTTTGACAGGAGAAAGAGATTAGTGCTTGAAAAGATCACTGAGTAGTTAATGGAGCCTGTGACAACCCTCGTGCAGTTTTTGGTACTGACCAAATAGCTCTTCAGGTGACATAAAATGTTGACTTCTGCTTGTCCCTGCAAGAATCAGTAATAAAGACCCTGTTCTGTTCAGTTCAGAGAATTCTTCTTCAAGGAAGTTTCTAATGACTTTTCCTCAATCTTAACTTCAGTCTTAAATATACCCTTACTCCTTAGAACTTGCTGTTAGTACACATGTGAAATGCCCTTACCAGTTTTAATGCTGGGGGTATCAAAATAGACAGCAGAGAAACCAGTGCTAGGATCACAAATGCAGTTATCCATCCTGTAGTAGCTCAGCTCAATAGGCAGAGGGCTTGACAAACATAAGAATGGGGAAATCTGAAATCACTTCACATGCTACCCTCTTCCCCACTTGGACTGTCTCCTCCAAAAATACTCTGAATACTCTTATACAATTTCATTTTTATCACAGTTACTGAAGTCCACATATATCTGTTATGTGTTGGGGGTGTCTCCTTGAAGGTGATAAAAGTAAGTTTTAGAGGGAAGAGTATTTTTAGAGGGAATTTGAAGCCTTCTTGGGAAAAGGATATGTATTCTGGAAGCAACTTGCTGTAGGTGGACTTGCTTGAGTAAGGGCATTGGACCAAATGACTTACAGAGGTCCCTTCCAAACTAAACCATTCTGTGATTCTGTTCCCACTGTTCAGTAGCTGTAGTTTGATCTGAATGATCCTACGCTTTTTCTTTCTAACAAAAAGGGGTGGTATACAGAGCTCCTAATTGCAGTGTCCCCTCCCTCCCGTGTAAATTGTGTTATGTCTGTTCCAATTTGTTAAATTTCTTGCTGGACAAACCTAAACTAGCACCTGATATTCTATTATCAGGCAATGAAGGTCACAGTTCCTAGCTTTGCTGTAGAAGTTTCTTATTTATTTATTTATTTTTAATGGAAATACAGAGAAAATGGAGCATTTGGAATAAAAATAGGGAAGGTAAGCTTTCTTTATAAGAAAAGTTGAAAAAAGATCACAATATCTCTGAAGAAAATCGAGGCTTATCCTTGCATAAAAACATTAAAAAAAAAAAAAAAACACACAAGACGAACACACAGTTTTAACAGCCCAAGCTATGCCACATCAAGCACAGCACCTAGATGTATTTGCATCAGTGCTGGGATCCAAAGTGTCATACACTGTGCCAAGAAGAAAAAATGATTTTATACAAGTACTTGCTGTCACTGAAAAATAGTTGCAATCCTAGTTTAACCCACCAGGAACTCACCTGGATAGTCAAAATATCCATATGCTGGTGCCCATACTAATTTTCTTCATAAATAAATTATTTAACACATCTGCCTTTTCAAAAAGGTTCTGTGGCCTCCCTTTGCTCATTTGTGCAGAGGAAAAAACATCATACTGAGATCTCAAGTGTTACAGCAATTAGTAAAATGAGAAAGATGCTGTTCTAGGATTTTCAGGGACATTGTACTTCACAATCTTCAGTTTTACAATTAGGATAACTTCAGATGTGTTTATAACCTTAAGAATGTCAACATGTTTCCACTATCTACTGTGTACATATTATTTTGAACCTACTTCACACAGCAAAATATATTAATGTATTTATTTAGATTCTGATAAAGTGGTCCTTCAGACATAGTTAAGGACTTAAAGCCCTTGTATAAGTCTTATACTGATGAGTATTTAAAAATACAGAAAAATCACTAAATGTTAAATAAGAACTTGCATTTATTTTCATTGGTTCATTAGCACATTTTGATTTAAAAATAAAAATAAATAAAAAAAAAAAGATGCAAGACTCAAGAAGAGAAAAAAAGCCTGATATTCTCAGGCATTTAACAGTTCAGTGGGGTTTCTTTTTGTATACCTCTTTAAAAAGAAGTAAAGGAATAGAAGAAGACTAAAAAGCTTAAAAGAAACAGGGAGAATGAAATTTATTTTATTCTGCTTTGAACATGATGGGCAGACATGATATATGATAGTTCTTGTACATTCACTGTTTCTGTCTGATTCAAGGGTTAGCCTCAAAAAGTGACCTACTCTGTAGGGATCTGAAAAATGTATTTCATGAGAGTCATGCCCTTTTACGTTATTCTGAAAGTGTCCAATGACTAGTACCCACTATCTCTTCCCTCAGCTTTCAGATGACTTCAAAGTTGATGTGGCTGGCCCCAGGCAGGCACTCATTAAGAGATGCCTATAAAACTGCTTGAAGTACAACTGTCTTCTGAAAAGGAATTATGTAAAAATAGCATCTTGCTTACTCCTCATTTGCTCCCCCTCCCCCCCCCCCCCCCCCCCACACACATACACTTATAGACACTACTATATACTTCTTTTCTTTCTCATGGGTTTATCATTAGCACATCAAGGAAAAAAAATGAGGAATTATCTTGGACATTAACAATGGTATTAATACAGACAGTCACATGTGGGCAATTAATTCCATTGCCACCATAACGCAGAGATCAGATATGCTGTAGTGTATGCTATGACCCTTATAATTGTTTCAGTCATACATTCTGCCTATCCCAAATTCAAATTCTTGGAAGCAAACAGAGTCCAGGCATATAGCTCCCTGGATTACAAGGGATTTTAATCACATTGCTTTTCATTCCTTGTTTCAAAAGGAGAGGAAGGAGATCACTAACTCATTGGGCCAATTTCTTTGCGTAGCCATGAAAGGCACAGGGCACATTACAAGCACTTAGAAGAAAATAAAAATGAATCAAACATATTTTTATTTACAAGCTGACAACATCGGATATGAGAATTAGGAAATATGCCACTACACAGTGGCAACTTTTAAGACTTGAGTCACAATATAGCTACGATATGACATATGTGTTATTTTAGACTTACAGAATGCTAAATATCAGCACAATGTTCTGTAAGAAAGTTCCACAAATGTAAAGCTAAGTGTATGATCTACTAACAATGATCTATCAATACATCTTTTTGATCCTTAAGGAAAACAAACAAACAAACAAAAAACTTAAGCCTTTCCGTTATCTGAAATTATTTTCCAGATTTGTTCTTAAAGAATTTTCCCTCTGTGAAGATGGAAATTTGCACATTCTTGTGCATTTAGACAGAAGTATGACACTTCTACCATAAATAATAACACTTGTCAATATTTTCTAAGCAGTAACTGGTACAGTGGGAGGTGAAGAGAAACAGTGGGAAATGAGAGTGTTCACCTGATTCTTTTGGTGTTAGCTTCTATTTGGTGGAACCAACACTAGTTGTGAGCTCACACAGAATAAGGCTGCTTGTCAAAAATTAAGTCATCTATAAGGTCACTAGGAAGGTCTAAGGTCTAAGGTCTTTTTCCAATTAATTCAAGTGCCATGGATTTTGAAACCTCATTTCAAACACTGAAATGTACCAGTCAAAACCCACAACTTGATGTTACATAATATTTTGAAACTTTTTTTTTCTGTTTCTTTGAAAATTGTTTGAGATGAATTAACAGCTTTCAAAGAATAACTTTTATGCTGACAAAGCTGAACTATGTACTGAAATTTTAACAAAAATGACATAATATCTTCTGGCTGTTTCAGACATCTTATGTAGGCTACAATGCAAGATGATACTTGATTCATGAAAACTTTAAGCCCATGAGTAATTCCATTCAGTGTATGGAATTACTCATACCCTTTAATGAAGATACATATTTAAGTATCTTGACAGCTGTTTAGAATATACAAGGTCAATTAGAGAATTAGGGACTTTTCACGCGGGCTGATCACCAACTTCCCCTGCTCCTCCCGTGCCCCCAGATAAAAGTCCATTTTTGAGTCATTGAAACCTCTTAGAATTTTAAACAACTCATAGGGAAAAAAAAATAGTAAAAGATAAGGAAGTGAATGAGAATTAAAATCTAACCCTTGTATGTTGATGGTCTATGTGGCAGACTATGCAGAAAACTGTAACAGTTTAAAAAAAAAAAAAAAAGCAAACTGACTTACCTTTTCCTAAAGAATCTATTCTGCTTTGCATCTGTGTGCCCAAGTCCCTCTGGAGTTTTAAGAATGTAATGCATAACTAATTTTAAAGCTAAAAAAAATTACCATGTCTTTTTCTGAATGCAATTTGGGTGCACACTTGTGTAAGGTTGGGGCTGCTTATTTTTAAATGGCAAATGGAAGAGTGACCCATACTGACACCAAGAAACACCAGAGAAATCCCCTGGGAAAGGCCCAACATAGGTCATTACACCCACTGTCCCTCCATCTGGCTAAACAGAAGCAAGGAAGTTTTCTAGTCTGCCACCTAATTAATAAGAGCACAATTCCAGAATTCATTTGCAGCTCAGTACTAATGAGTATATATTGACAGCAAGAGTTTCTATTTTAGACATATTAGTGAATATAATTGTATTCCATTCTTAATGATTGGCATTTTGGATCACACATCATAAAAGAGGGTGGAGATAAAGTTTTCCTTTTTGAAGAAATTCAGTGTTGGATACTAGGGTTCTGCAATAACAGCCAAATCAAATTGTTGGAACTTAACACTGTGAAGCACTTTTCTTTCAAATCACTTGATGATTTTGAAAACCTGAATCTATATCTTACTATCTGTTTTTTAATCCATATGGAGCATTGGTCCAAACTAGAATCTAGAATTAAAAATACTAAAGCACATTGAAAAGTCTTTGTACAAAAAGATTGGGCAAGAATTGAAGTTAATTCTTTTCTTTAAAAAAAATATATATATATATATATATATAAAGCATATTTTTTCCTCTTTGTATTCATAAAAATCCAGACATATAAGTTCTATTTTCCCATAAAGTTATTAACTTTTTTTATCTTTTTTTAATCCGGGTGTATTTGGATCTTGCCATTTCTTCTGAAGTTGCTTCTAAATATAAAATAACACACAGTAAATGACAGTAATTATATGCAATTTATATGAATAAATAAAGAAAAAATGCATATGTCTGTTTCTTGCCCATCCCTACTTCCGTGCATTGTCCTCAGACACATCAGCAATGAAGGAACACAGGGAAATAACATTGCAGCCTGTGTGATATTCATCAACAAGAATTTTAAGTCCCTCATTAAAGGTGGTATTCTAGAGAATTGCATCACAAAACAAAGAAAGAGAAGTTAAACATAAATATCATCCCAACATCCAGAGACTCATATAAACATCAGTAAAGGCAACAACAGACATTTTGAAGACAACAACTCCTTTTATACTAATTTTCAGACTACCTTAAAACCCTAAGCCCTGTGATATGATGGAACTATTATCTGTGATGAAGCATATGTGTGTATCACTTCACAAGTGGCAAAGTTGGACAAAATGACATACAAGACAGCTGAATATTTTAAAGCATATTCATGAAGGAAGATTAGTTAGGGAAACAGAATATATATGAGTTATCAGTAATAACATCCCTACCCCTGACAATTTACAAATTTACATGTTAGTATACAGTGCTGGTTATTAAAGTTTTTAAAATTGCCACTTACAAGTACTGTAATTAAGTATCAAAATATTACTACATTATTCTCCCTACTTTGCTAAGGTTAATTACATATAAATGGCAAACGCAAATTCATACAGAGGTGACCACTGTAATTCAAGATATATAGCACAATTCACAGAAATGTACATTTACATTTATAAAGAAGTAAAAGAAAAAAATTAAAAATAAAAATTATTTAAAATAATTTGGTTTTAGAGACCATCTCAAGGCTGAGACTGAGATCTCAGTGCTACTTCCCTGATTGTACATGTGTAGCAAGAAAGTTTCTAATAAATCTCTAATTGAAAGACAAAGAAAAGTCTCCATATCAATTATTATATTGGCATAGACAGATAAATTAGTTTGTGCTAAAGACAGGCAAAATGAGGAGCTGATTACAGCAGCACACTTCCATGGGACATCCCAGCAAACATAGTGCCAGAACCTCCACTGCCTATAGCAGAGCCTGGCATTAGCATCAGTCTGCAGCTGATGATAAGGGGGTTGATATGCTTAGGGCAAGGTCTGAATTTCACTTTCAGCTACTGAATCAATTTATTGATCTGGTCCTTTGTAGCATGCCAAATTAGCTTGGTCTGCTCTCTTGAAGCTGGGATTTCCTGAAGCCAGATCTAGTGCTATACAATATGTGTATGTGAAATCTCAGCAAACAGAGTCACAAACAGTTTTTCATGAAGGTCCTGATTTTGTCTTCCTGCTTATGGGTGTCTGTACCTACCTGGATCTTTATTCAGTATACAGACATCTGAAGTCTTGATGAAATGCTACATTCAAATTTATTATATGTTATAGTCTATTTTTTTCTCCATAATCCCCTAATATACTTTATCAAAACACCAATACTCTCACATGTAAGTATGAGCATATTGCAGTATTTGATGATTTCATGACATGAATGCCAGCATGAAAATACACTAATTTACATGCTAGGAGACATTATGGTAAAGATAATCAGAGATATAACATATGGATACAACTAGCAATCCCCCTTCAATGCAGGTATTATTAATCAATATGAAGACATGGTAGTAGGGTAGAACTGATGTTCCCTGTGCTGGAGATGAATAGAGAATTTCAATTGACAGGACCAGAGAACTAAACTAATTTAGGTTTGCTAGTTTAAGGATTTGCTACCAACGGAAAAAAGTCAAATATTTTTGACACATTATGTCCATTGCATCTTTAAAGAATGAAATCTTGAGTAGCATAAAAATATATATCTTTTGTTATATATAAAATATTGTACACAGATATTTAATATAAAATATTCAAATTATATTTGGGTAGGAAAAGTGAGTCTCTATTAACTCGGCTTTTTTAAAAATCATTTTATCTCACTGTAAAAATAGTAGATCATTTAGAAGAGAACACTGAAAGAAACAGCATTGGTGAAAGCTGCGGTTTGTAATTGCAAAGTTAATTATCTTTCCTAAACCATCAGTTGTCACTTAGATAGACCAGATTCTAGCAGGCTCTCAGGAGACTGACTTTATTTCATTCCTAATGGCTTGGGACCCACCATTTTGCTGTCTCTGAACATTTGGTCACTGAATGCACCATTTATGGAGTATTGTTTAATTAAGGACAAATTAAGAGAACTGTGCACAGAATTTAATTTCATATCCTGTGTAAATTCTTTTAAAGAGGGTACTAACTATAGGCATTATAACTTTTCATTATCCACTGCTTCTACAAGGTATTGACAATTTATTGTTTGCAACAGTTAAGAGTTTTGTTTACCCTTTGGGGAATTCTGCTGGCACTGCAGTTTTTTGCCTCATCATTCCTTTAACCCCCTATATGCCACTTCTGCTATTTTGTGGTGTACCATATATTTGAAAATGCACTTTTTTCACATATGTTCAAATATACTTCCACAACAAATCAAACAAGGTTAGAAGATAAGATGTACTATACGCATGTGATCAATGGGAATTCCTATGGGACTAGTGTAGACTGTATTATAAGCAGTCAAATTTCACTGAAACTCCTTATGTCAATAGTTCTGAATAGAAAGTGAGAAAACACATAGAGCTAGAGCATTCATTGTTATGCAGAACCTCCCAGTCTCTTCTTGGCATACATTTGTACAGTTTGAATGTAGTTTCTATGAACTAATTCTCCAGCTATTGCATGTGATCTGAGAAAAGTTGCTTTTCATTCTTCCTCATGCCTACCCAGTCTTTCTGCTTGATCTTGGAATCAGTTTGGATTTTAATACAGCACAATGACAAGAATACCACCAACAATGAGAAAGTCACATTTACTGAAATCAACTATGCTTTTTCTAGCTACATTCATATTTACTAAGAAAAGATTTTATTTAGAATGAAGAACCAAAGTTGTTTTATAATCACAAAGGAATATAGCATGAAAACTGATATTGTTAGTCTCTCCAAGCAACAATCTATCTCCAAAAGATTAAAAGTTTCTAGAATATTTTAACAATCCCAGAGAAGCACCCTCCAGAGCAAAGATATTCCAAACCATACAAAGCACAACTTATACCCTGCAAAGCTAGTTCTAACCTCCATCTAGAACACATGCCTCAAATACAAATTACCATCAAACATGCTTGGTTCATGTTAGAGAATGAATAGAAACAAATGAAAGCTCATACCAGCCCAGACTTCTGATAAATGTTTCTATCTCACATATAAAAGTTCATAGACACACAATACCTAATTTATACAGGAAGATTGTGTAAATATAGCTAGAGAGGTTATGTCAGCAAAAATACAGGTACAGTTATGTAGAAGGGAAGACTGTGCTTCACTTCAGGTTACCTGTTTTCATTTCAGGCTGTGGCTGTTTTGGTTGAGGAACTTTGATCTTCACCCCTCAACTCCTCTTGTCAACCATGACCAGTCTCTGGGATAGGTGGCTGCTCATTGACTCCTTTTAGTCACTATTAACAGTTTAAATAGCAAGACTTTATAGTGCACCTAATTTCTTCTGTAACTCTTCAGAAATGCACTGGTTAAACTAAGTCACACTTAAAACTGGTTTAATCTAAGTAGATTTCTGTATGTTATTTACATCTACACTAGCTACACCTACCAAATCCATGCACTCAGTTACCATTTAAGAGGTTGGAATGAGAATTAGGAAAATACTAAATGATAACAAAAAAAAAAAAAAAAAAAAAAAAAAAAAAAAAACTTCAAAATATTTCTTCTTATTATTGAGCAACAAACAGTAACTTAATTGCATTTGGCAAGCAACATTTTGTTCAACCTGAAAAGCACCATCTCTTTCCTGATACTTCTGGTACTTCCAAGAGGGAAACAGTATATTGCAGACTGCAAAGTGTCAACAGCTACAGGAAATACAACAGGCTCACCACTAAAGTTTTCCAGGTTAAATTGCTATCATTTCCATATGCCAGGAAAATGCCTTAATCATTAGTTTAGGATTTAGATGTGGCAGAGAACATCAGAGGAGTCTTTTCGGTCTCATGTGATTAAATCTATCCTAAGCTTTTATTCTCTCCCTCAAACACACAAGATTCTTTAAGCAAATAAATTAGTATCAAAATTCTAATAAAACTATTGCTACTTATACATCTTTACTTCCTAACTTATTTTTGGTAAAGGATTCAAATCTGACACTGTAAATTACTAGCATGTACTTACAAACTCAGAACACAAAGCACTGGATTTTGTTTGTTTTTATTTGTTTCTGTATGTATGTATGTATGTTTGTTTGCCTTTCCAGATATAATATAGCTGCCTTTTTCTGAGGAAGCTGGATATTTCACGTGTAAAGAATTAATATATATATTTTAAAGATGTTCATGTTTCTTCTCAGAAAAAGCATATAAAATTTCACTACAGAAGCAATTATAAGACAAAATTAGCAGTAAGAATGGAAGGACTATCTTAGTGATGATTGTAGCATCACTGGCATGACATTAGAATGCTGTAAGAATTATACAGCATCCAAAATCTGTCAAATGAGATTTAGGAATACAGTTCAGAAGTTATCCCCCATTGAGTCACTGTCCATAATTCTGATACAAATCCTGTAAAGTGTTCATGTGAGGTAGTCCATATGCTAAGGGTAGCATATCATTTCAAAGCTGTCAGTTTTAATTTCTGTTTTATTAATTTTCCCATAAGTCTACAGACATACATTTCAGAGAGTATATATCAAGTAGGTTGTATCCACACAAAGAAGCAATACTGCTAGCACTTATTCTGACATACTCCACTATGAAGAATTCACACACTGTAAGGTATAGATGTAAATGTAAGTGTTTTGAGCAACAGGGGGCAGGATTTTGAAAACCTGAAGGACCAGTGATGAAGGACAAGGCATGAAGCATGGATTCAAGAGAAAAATTTCAGTGAGAGAGCAGAGGGCAATATATTTGAATAACAGGTCTGCCCTTGCTCTGTTTTTTCAGTCCTATCATTGACTTCTGTCCCTTAAAGAAAAGTTACAAGTGTTAGTTTAGCCATTTGGTTGAAGAAGCAGCTATGACCACACTATCTGGAAAAACAGAATCCCCTGATCTCATTGTAAAAGCCTGTCTGTGACTGTGAATTGCTAAAAGAGGAATGAGTTTGGAAACAATATATGAAGAACTAGTCCAAACCTTGGCTTACAGCTCAACACAATCCAGTGAACATAAATAAATAAGTAAATAAATCAGGAACCCATTGCCAGTAGTTTTCTTTTCCAGTATAATGCTTTGCACACAGTTGTTATCTGCTACAGCAAGGCTGTGAGTACCTGAATTAACCCAGTGAATCAAAATCAGTTGTCTTTCCACTACACTTCAATTTGGACTGTAAACACACCTCTAAACCTTAGAGGTGTGATCATATAGACTCTCTGAACCCAGATTTTTCCTATCTCCTTGGAGAAACAGCACCACAAGAAAGCTGGGTGAGTAGCCAATCACATACAGACACTCTTTACCTTTATGATACCTTTCCCATCTCCAATTCTCTTACCAAAAATAAGGGAACTCTGAGATAGACTCGCTAGGTACATTTACACTGCCAAATAAAGTAGGACTAGCAACAGAAAACTGGAATTTTGATTTTTCATGCTGCTTAAATTCTTTCTCATGTTTGGCTCTGATGGACTTCACACAGCTCCAGATATCATCTTTGACATAGATTTCTCATTTTTGAGACAGCTTCCAAAAGGGGTATGATGACACTACTCTTCTCTCTACCCTACATTATAAGCCACAGTTCTCTGTGTATTTCCCCCCAGAACCACACTTTTCAAAAAAAAAGATAAAGCAAAACAAAAGTCATATATAAGGTCTGATAACAGTGCATGCTTTATAAGTGATAAAATTACAGGACCAATCCCTACTCTGACTTATATGTTCTTTTCCATTTAACTAATTTGGTAACATGAAAATTGAACAAAGGAAATTTTTCCAACCTCACCCTGCTTCTATGGAGGTTTTCTGATGGGAATCAGACTGAAATAGCTTAATGAACCCAACAAATTTTTATAAATTAGTCAATACAATAGAGATGATTAGATAATATCTAATATAATGTTTTAAAATCTAGTTTTTAAAAGGTTTTAAAATTTGCTGGTGCTATGGATTCAACTAACACAAATGTTTATATTTAGGTTAATACTATATGAACACTAAAGTATGTATAATTCCACTGTAAAATAAATTAATATATTGAAGATAATTGTCACAATGAAAATGGGTCTTGATAATTAACTAAAAATAATTGAGATTAACACTCTCTATTCACTTCAAGAGTAATTCAAAATCCAATGTTCTTTACTTTTTCTCTCCTGTCTTTCACTCTCCTGACAATTCTTCTTTGGAGTAATTGAATAGTAGCTATGTCTACATGTAAGCTCTCAAGTTCCAAACACGCCTTATACCATCCTGTGTTTGCAAACATAAATTTCAGAACTTTCATCCAGCAATTTATCTCTAGATCTCTAGGAACGCTGAGACAGTGCTCAGAATCATAGTGCCAGCTCTCCATAATGCACTGAATTTTCATAGTGTTTGCATCTACCAAGACAGATATAATGAGTGACAACAATTGTAATTAACAATTACAATTAACATCATCTTGTGTAATCCTGCAAGGTATTTTCTATGAAAGTCCATTTTCAAATAATTTGGACACATTTGATTTTTTCATCTTCTAAATGACTGTCAGGAAGACTTATCATCAACTTACTGCAGGTACCAAGAAGTAGATTCTTAGCTTCAAAAATTAGCTGCCACAAAAATTTTCTTGCTTGATCCTACAGTTCTGGCTCCATCATTTAATAGCATATCTGGATAGACAGACGTTGTGATCAATAATATATTTTCAATATGTAATATTGTCAATATGTAATAAGCGTATATCTCAAGGACAATGGAGATCTTCCTCTTAGGTTTTATAATCTATCTTTTATGTGGTACAGGTTAGAATACAAAACTTCTGAGCTGAAGAAAACAACAGCTATACCATGAGCTCCAAGAAAACGATAACTTACAGTCTAGGCCTAAGGTTCACAACTGAGAATCCCAAGTAAAGGAGATGTCTTTTTTCTTCTGTGATATATCTCCTCAGAGAGTTAGGTCTTGAAATTTCATTCTTTTATTAATACTTCTTGCTTATAAACTGAGAAGGTTCTTCATTCAGCACAAAGGCTTCTGCAAATATCTCTGTAGATCCCAGCCTCTCCCTTCTATGGAGGAACTACATTCTTAAATCCAGGTGGAAAGGCACCTCAAGTTTAGCTACTGTGATGAAAATCATACTAAAGCTGAAGTAATTTGATAACGCTTTACCTTAAAGTTTGTTTATCAAAACAAACAAACAAACAAACACGGAGGGGGGGGGTAATTTTTAATGTGATTTTTATAGTGATAGTGTCTCTTTTACTGCAAAAAATCATTACGATATAACATTCTTTGAAACAAGTGGAGGTATGGAGATTTTTTTAATCCAACTAAAACAACAGTTTACCTGACTGTGTTCTCAGCCACAAATCATGGGAATGCTTTCCTACAGCTTGGCAGGTGTGATTTGGAGATAATTGCAGCAAAGGGAGGGGGCCATCACAGACTTGTAATTCTCCTAGAGAGATCGCAGGTCTTTTTTTTCTTCTGTGTAACCCTGTATGATAATTAGCCCAATTCCACCTGTCTGCTAAAGTAGCTCTTACAGTTGGGTGTCTGTGGTTAATTGATACTGTTCTGGATTAGTACAGGTTCTGTACTAGTCAACCATAACAAGCAGAAATAATTTTTGATGTTGAAAACTAAATCTGGCTTGACTACAATATCAGCATTTTACTTCAAAGATTACCTAAATAGTGAATCTGGTTGCTAACCTTTTCAAAGAGTTCAGGTGTGTTAGAAGTTTTAAATTGAAAACCTCTTATTTTCACAAAGAAATATTACATTTACTTATTGCAAAATTTAAAGCAGAACAGAAAAAAATGAGTGAAAAAATAAATATATTCCAATAATTTCTTGACTGTGATAAATAAAGACATGATAAAATAGTCAGGGTGACCTTGGCATTTTAGTGCAAAAACTTTCCCTCAGTGTTTATTACATGGATAAATGAAAGCAAAGATCTATCATCAATGCCTTTAAATATATCCACAGATTGAGAATGAAGTTGAATCTTAGCTCCTGTAACTAACCATATGGATATTAGTTCTCCAGTTTTGCAAGTAACTTTAGCAGGTGTCTAAATCTATATTTTAAGTATTCATGAACAAAAAGTTAAGAATGCTCATGAAAACCTTGGCAACCTTTGATGAGCTGCTGGTTGTATATCCAGACAATAAATCTATTTATAGACACATACATATATAGGCCATATGACACAAACAATCCATAGTGTATATGCTAAATCAGCTGAAGGTTTCTCAGCAGTGTAGGCAGAAACAGTTTTATGGAAACAGAAATATGGGTCACAGCAGATGGGAGAAAGAGGCTAAAAAGATTCAATGGAGGCTTTGGTGGACAGAACAGATGGAGTTTGGAAAGAATGGGGTTTCTAGAGTAAGGCTGGAGCTAGCAACTAAGAGATCAATGAAGGTCCATGACAGTCAGGCTGCAAAATGACAGGTTAAAAAGGATGGAGAAGCTAAATGAGAATTTAGTGGGGATGTGAGTTGGTATAGAAGTAGCTCTTTTGCTCTCCTTTTAATTTTCCAGAAGGTTGCCCCTTTTCCTAGTTAATCTTCTTCTTCATTCCCCACAGGACCTCGAGCTTATACCCCTTGTTTATCATCCACAATCTTTCTTCATCTACCACCCTTTACTTTATAGGAAGGCCTGCAGGCTCTTTTCAATGGTGCGTGGTGCTAGGACGAGCAGCAATGGGCACAAAATGTAACACAGGAGGTTCTATCTAAACATCAGGAAGCACTCCTTTACTGAGAAGGTGATGGAGAACTGGAACAGGTTGCCCAGAGAGGCTGTGGAGTTCCCTCCTTGGAGATTTTCAAAAGCTGCCGGGGCATGCTGCTCTTGGTGTCCCTGCCTGAGCGAAGAGGTTGAATCAGATGACTTCCAGATGTCCCTTCCAAACTCAACCATTCTGTGATTCTGAGAAGTTACATCCTATTTGTTCATTCAATTTAGGCAGCAGCAGGAGAGGAAGATGGCTGGATGCATGAAGCAGGAAACAAAGACCTGCTGTTCAGCCTAGAAAGCCAGGCCCCATCTTTGGCACAGATGAATTATACAGTCTGCTGCCATAAGCTGCTGCCTACCTTGTCTTTTGGCATAATACAACTCCGTATGTGAGTGTGTGTGTTGTGTATATATGCATATGTGTGTATGTATATAGTTTAATCCAAGAAATAATGATAAAAACACAATAATGAGCTTCCAAGTATTATCAAGACTATTAAGCTCAAAATAGTTCATTGAGGACCAATTTCTAAGTGCTAAATATTACAGCTAGATTTTGCTTTTATGCAAAAATCAATGCAAACACATGAATCACTGAAAAGCGTGCTGCAGCCTTCCAAAGTCAGTTTCTAATTAGCAATCCATTGATCCAAACAGTTAGTACTACAACTATCAGGGAAAAAATATATTCTACTAACTGCACAAAAAACAGTCATTTTTTTGCCCTTCACAATTAATTTATATTCCTTCCAGAACTGAAGAATATACCACAGGTTTGCATCTTTAACACTGTTTTCTATGTTCAGCAATATTTCTCCTTTCACCCTGTCCCATCAATTAGAAAACTTACTCAGATTGTTGGAATAAACCTGATAAAGAATATAAAGGAGGGAAAATCAGGCTTTGAAAGAACATCTTTCTCAGTAGAGGAGATCATTTTATGCTGCTGACTACCTGGAAGAAAGGAATTAACCTACCCTCTATTATCCCACTATAACAACATACATTTGTCCTGTAGTTTTGATAGGTGTTTAGGATAGTGAAAACTGACATCATACTAGAATCAAAACTGATAAAGTGACTTAGACTTTAAAAGGTTTTATTTGTTTTGTACTCAGTTTAAAAAATTTTTAATATGACTGTCAATAACTTACAGAAATGTTTAGTTACTTCCTATTGGAAACTTGTGTCCATTGTAAATAAAAGTCATAGGAATATCTTCCAGAAGTAAAGGAGATCACAGATTTCATCATGGATATTATTTCAGTATGAGAAGGGAAATCCTAAGAATTTCTCTGGTTGATATCCTCTTTTTATATTTGCTGACTTTTCTGGGAAAACAAGAAAGTATTCATAGACTGAATAGAATCCTACAGGATGGCTGAAGACAGACAGTCCACACAAAGTTAAATATGGCATAATATCAGCTCTTTAAGTCTTGCACTTTTGTTTCTAAAGAAGGAGTGCCCAGTATTCATTAAAGTTCTTTTAATGAACAATTATTTGGTCTGTCTTCAGTGATCCATGGGGTCCCCATCAGCCTCCATTTGGCACCAGGTATCTGATATTATTTAACCCATGATCTCTATTCACCTTCAAATTCTAAATCATATAAGGCTTTAAAAGCAATTGTTATGATTTGAGATAAAGGATAAATTGAAGTACTTTAAAGATGCATTAAAACTGTGGTTTGCCTCCTGTAAAGAAAGCCAGTCTTAAAGTTAACATCCACAGAAAAGTATACAATGATGCCATCTGATTAGCAGCATTAATATCAAAACTCAGGGAAACATACCATTTAAATTAAAGTCTGAGGTATCTTTTTAATTCGTGACTTTAATATATACAGAAAAAAATAATAATAAAAAAGGGGGGGGGGGGGGGAGTGCCCCTTCACTAGCATATTAAATGGTGTGCTTAGAAAAAAAAGGCTTATTTGTAAACCTGGTGGAGGTTCTCAAATTTCCGTCAAAGTACTGGTCTAATTAGAACAAAAATCTCCATTATTAAATGACCTTTTCAACATTTCAAAATTATATGGTTTCTCAAGGAAAAAAACAGAACAGGACAAATTCTGTAAAGTTATTTAAAAATATTTTTTGCTGGTAATTTCAAATGTTATGTATTTTCCATTTTCCACCTGGCTCCATGTGCCTTGTTACAAATGAATCCCAAGGCTTAGCTGAACAGAATCTTGCACAGAAATGATAGCACCTCTGAAGAAACTGATGAACCAATTAACTAAAAAGAATATATAGCTGAAATTATGGAGCAGCCCTGGAGCTTAGCAGAAAAAAAAAAAAAATAATAATAATACTATTCCCAAATACTTAATACTTAATAATATTAGTAATAATACTTAATTCCCAAATACTTAACAATTCATCTACTGCAGGTGTAGAGCAGTTTCATTCTGAACCTGAGTACAATCAGGTAAAATCATACACATACGGAAAATGGAGCCAAAGATGGAGAGAATAAGGTACAAGAAGAAATCTTGGTTGTGCTGTGACGTGTTTGCTGTCAAGACTGCTTGCCATAAATTGTCAGCTTGATCAAAAGCCATTGTTTTGTTTCTGTGCTATATCTTGTAGCACAGCTTTTATATTTATTTATTTATTTATTTATTTATTTATTTATTTATTTATTTATTCCTGAATATAGGAAAGAGTCCACCAATTATAATTCTGTGTTAAAATTTAACAAACAAACAAACAAAAAGAAATGTTGGGAAAACAGGAGTTTCTATTAAATTCTATGACTTTTAACACAATTTCAGGACACCCATTTGTCTTTTGCTCAGATTTTCAATGATGAAACTAATGGTTATGATTTTTTTTTGTTTGGTATTGATGGAAAAGTGAAATATTAATATTAAGTGTTTCTTAACATATTTTTATTAAATTCTTATGAGTCTGGAAAAAAAAATGTTCTGTACATCCTAAGGAATAAGGAAAAAGTGATTTGTCCCTTTTATTTTCACTTCAACTTATACATTCTCAAAGACAGAAAAGTGTGGTTCAAAGAAGAGTGGTGTCACCAGCTCAAGAACAAGTAGGACACTAGAGGGATAATTAGTATATAGTCACTCAAATGTTCCAGCAGTCTGATCTCAGCAGTGATGAAAACACAGCCTGCTTCTGTATTTAGGGATCATCAGAAAAATCATCACACCTATTAAGAGTGTACTATTCAAAATAACAAATGAAAATTTCCATGTGTTATTGTATGTAGGACCCAGATATGTATGTTAAATTTCTTTCTTTTCCACTTAAATGACAATATAGCAAAGTGTTCTGTGGATTTTTTTTTTCTATAAAATGTACCAAGACAACATGCATAACTCTTTAGTTGGCTTCCCTCAGTTATTTTGATGTAACCTTCTGATATGCCTCCAAGATTCATGTACATTTTCTAGCATACATGAAGACAAAGCAGAAATTGTTTTAGGGAGGAGCCTGTTGGTCTAAGAAATTTTGTAGCGGGATGCTTCCAGTAGGTAGATGCTTCCAGTGAAACACATGATTTCTACTTGGTTTTCTCAGGTATGAACTATAAGATTGAGGCACAAATACAATTAACTCTGAAAATCTGCCCAGAGAGTAGTATTCCTCTGAGCCAGAAGATAAAAGGATATTTTTCAGACAGTAGAATTCCAGTGGTCACCTTTCAAAATTTGGCATTGTCAAAACCTGTCAAGCAGCTGTCAGCAAACAAATGTTGAAAGCAAAAGGAATATATATATATATATATATAATATATATATATTTCATTTCTGAGAATGTAAAGGAAAGTGTTTCAAAGCTCTCAACAAATGGCTATTCTTTGATCTAAACACACAGGGAAGTATAACAGCTTCAACTGCTAAAGAAATTATCAGTGTAATCATGTACAACAGCGTGTGGATATTTTTTTAATTATATAATATATATGCCCATTGTGCCATTGTGCATCTCACCTCTGCCAAGTCCCCAGAAGACTTGATATTAGGCCAAACTTTAACCTGAGCTTTGGAGGTAACTGCTAGTCCCAGCTGGCCCACATGAAGTCAATGAGTGAACTTGCTATACATCTTAAATGTTAATTTAGCAATAATACAGGAAAGCAATCTGTAGTTTCTTCAGCTACATCTCCCA
The DNA here is from genome assembly GCF_009819795.1 of Aythya fuligula. Classification (NCBI taxonomy): domain Eukaryota; kingdom Metazoa; phylum Chordata; class Aves; order Anseriformes; family Anatidae; genus Aythya; species Aythya fuligula. Next base: position 38,510,462 of record NC_045560.1, on the reverse strand, counting down.
GTTCTCAAGTAAATTTTAGTTCTTAGAATCTTGTACAAAATGGAGTAACTACCATTGCCATTGTTTGAAAAGATGCAGAATCATAGTGAAATTGAAGAGCACATCATTGGCATCTAACTCCATGAAAGTGCTACAAGCCTGTAACTTAACATCTACTTACACCAGCAGAGGTTTCTCAAAGTGTGACAATGTTCAGGGCACACTTGTTCCTTGTAAATTTCTTTAAATTTGACGTAGTTTACAACTTGGTAAGCAGGTAGAACCCTACCTCTATGTCAACTAAAGCTCTATTCACTGTAAGAAGTGACCCTGAATTCTGCTTCTGGACATGTCAGCTTTATTCCACCTTCTAAATTTCTTTACAAATTGGACCTTAATATTTATGAATGTCCTAATGTCCCACTCATCTTAAATGATTTGATACTTACATATAGATCTACATCAGCAATGGAGATCATCATACAGATCTCTCCATCAACAATGAAAAATGTTAATCCACTTTTTTCTGTTTAGGAAGTAAAAAATAAATAAATTTTATTAATAAATTATGCAAGGCCAAACACGTGTGCCTGATCCAAAACACATTAATTTTCTATTGAACAATTAAAAGGAAAACAAAGACAATGACTTCAAGTGCAAATGAAAAAATAAAAAATAAATCAGTTTTCTTTAGAGACATGTAAACTTTAAGATCAAAGAAACTGCCTGGTACTGTTATTAAATTTCAGGGAACCAAGGCTGTTTTGCAAAACCAATATTCACAACGGAATTTCTACTACATTTTTGCCCTGATTCAATGCTCTAAAAAGTTTGTAATTTCCAGTTTTTGCTGCAAAGAAGTTATCTCAGAGTTGATAATCAAAACAAACAAACAAACAAACAAACAAACAAAAAACTGAGAAGCATACTATCTACTTATAGTGAGATATCTATAAGATGAAACAAATAAAGCTCTTAAAATATTGCTGTTGACACCTTTATCCATAAAGAGCTGAGAGGAAAAGGAAAAGAAAAAAAAAAAAAAAAAGCAGTAAAAATAATATTTTAAAATATTTCATGACAAAGAGACTGCCCTTTGCTGCACAATGGACAAATTAGTCATCTGAGAATAGGGGAAATGCAAGTTGTAGTGTATGATTTGTTCCCCAAACATAAGGAAGAACTGTAGCAATTTTAGGGACCATTAATATACCAGTTCAGGTAATGAATGAAGAAATAATGATGTCCTTTAACAGATAGATTAGCCAAAAATTCTCAATGTGCCAAAGTGCTTTTAATAGTAGCATTCTCTGCACAGTAATATCAATCTGAAATCTGTCTTGTTGATGTATTGAGATAAACTGCTTCTGTGCTTCTGATAAGAATATGAAGATTCTGTGATACCCTTTTGGTGTTATTCATTTGACCGAATAACAGTACTGCACAAAATGCTGACAGCACACTGTGAATGGAGATCCAAGAGTTTTCCATAATGTAGTTCAAGCCAGACAAGAACGAAAAATAAATTCAAGGGTTTAAATATTATCATTAAGAGATTTGGCCATTATGCCATATCTGTATGAAGCTTCCCAAAACACTAAAATTTGATTAGTTAGTGATTTGTTGCTTCAGGACTAGAAGCAACATTTTTTTTTTTTCCCTCCTAAAATTTAAGTGGCCAAAACCTTCAGGACTCTATGGAAGACAAGTGTTTTCTAGTGTAATTTATTCTAGCATTTGCCTAGAAAATGATCAATGTATTTTATACAAGCCAATCAAGGCATTTGAACTTTGCCTTCACAATTAATTCAAAGTAAAAGAGGGCTGAAGCATTCACATTTCTACATTCATGACTGCAGCTTGTTTGGCCTTACATGGCTTTACATTCAGCTACCATTTGGAGGATTTTCTTTACAGCCACAAGGGCTAGAAGCATTTATCTGAAAATGCAATTTCTGTGCAGGTTTATAACAGGGTAGCAACATCTGTCCTCAGATATGTTACTAGCAATAGTGTCACCAGTTATATCTAAATTGTGCTTTAGCTGGGCACTCAGAATAGCAAGGAGGCCAGAGCCCTGTGGTATACTGCAAGGTACAAGTGTTCTGAAGTTTTGATATAGTCATTGTGCTGCAGCCAAGAAATGGTAAATGTAAAGCTGAGGTGTCACAATCAAGGTATTTCCAGATGGTGGTTATATACTGGTAAGACCTTATCTGGAATACTATGTACAACTATACCCACTAAGATAAAAAAGGAACTCAAACTAAAAAAAAATAGGGCAAGCATGCAACAAAATAAGCAAGAAAGTTAAAGTGGATTGCTTTGTTAATCTTAACAAAACAAAGGCTGAGAGACGGTATATATTGCCATCAGTAAATGCAGCAGTGGTGGACACTAAGGATGAGTATTAAGACTGATGTTGTCAGAAGAATAAACTGGTAGATATTGACCAAGGGAAAAATTCTTCTGGTAATTAAAAGACATTTCACTAGGTTACAGCAAGGAGCTTATGGAACCAACCTTCATTTAGAGGACTGAGGGCAAAAATATATTTGATAGATCTCGATCCTTTTATGAAGGAACTATATGATGTGTTCCTCCTGATAGCAGGAGAGTGGTCCCAATGCATCAGTCTTTCTTCCTTTCTGCCTCTACCTTTCCTTCTTAATACCATTTAGCTCACATGTATAACAGCTAAACAGTGGAGCTTGCCTCTGTCATTACCTTCATAGCAGCATCTCGTGCATAGAGTAAAACAAAAATAGTGGAGACATTACAATTCAAAAGCTAAAAAAAAATGTTGTGTTCTGTTACTAAAAAGCCTAACTAAGGAAACAGTATGGCAAATGACAGCCAGGAGGCAGTTGACTTTTGTGGAGTTATACTTTTTTTTTTTTTTAAGTGCATATATATATATATGCACACAAGATTTTAGTCAACATCAGTTGGCAAATCTATTTAGCTATTCAAATGGATTTTATCTCACAATGTTGATTTCTCACATTTATTTCTACTCACTGTGCATAGAATTGACTTCATTATGCCAATCTTTGCCAATGTTAACTATTTCTAAAGGTTACCAAATACGTAATCATATATGACATGAGAAAGTACTTGCATTTCAACCCCCCCAAGAAACTGAGTTCTGAGTCATTGGTACTTTCTTCTGCTGTAAACTGTAAGTGAAAAACACACCCCAGATGTACATGGTAGAGTAAAATAAATAAATAAATAAATAAATCAGATCTACCATTCTTCTTTATTTGTATATCAAAGAGCTGTGAAGATGTTGCAAGACGGTGTTCATATGCCCTTCTGCCAAAACTTCACGGATACATTCTGACCTCTTCAGATGCTTTTTGTTAAAATGTTTTCAGTTGAATAATGAAAGCCAAAGGCTTATGATGCATCTCCTAATTAAGACAAACAGCATTCATTTCCATTTTTAAATGCTATGTATTATTTTGCCTCCATCTTTCTTCTTTTTTGCTTTTCACTGTATCCCAACCATCAAATGTTAGACTTCTGATTCTCCTGCAAACAAAGGCCTGCACAGCTGTTACTTTGCAACAAGCACATTATGGGCCCCATCCAAAGCTCATTGAAGTTACAGTCTTTCAATTGACTTCAAAAGGCTATGGACAGACTTCATTTTTTAAGCTATATCTTAATCTGTGATGCATTTTTAAAGCTGAAAAACCTTTAATGCGCTGATGTTTCTGCAATCTATTACAACAGGAGATATTGGAAAGATGTGCAAACAGAAAAAAAAAAAAAAAGAAAAAAGAACGGAGTTAACTTTTCACAAAGTGGTAATACAAAATGTACTCTTATGATACTGCTGCCAACTACTTTTAAAATCCTAATAATGTATTGTTACCCTATGACAATACAGAATAATTTTAAATTCCCATTCATAAGGACTCCAATTATAATCTAATTCAGTTCAGATTAACCATGTTTGATGGCAATTTCCTTAAAAAAAAAAAGCCTAAGATAATGTGCTACAAATATAGTTTCAATGCTAATAAGAGGCAGTTTAACTGTCTAGAGAAGTTCATTCTGACTACATTTTCATTGTAGTGATAAACAGTATATAAAGCATTACATAATAAAGATTACATGTTTAATATAAAAAATGACATTGTAACATACAATTTAGTCAAACCACTGTTTCACTTTGGGTATCCTACTCTTTTAATAAGCAAAAATGTAATTTTTCTATTTCTACACAACTATGACAGAGTTGAAATTGGTGTTAGCAGTGTCACTACAGATGCATCTGCTTCATATCATAATGTAATAGCTATGAAAACCTACAGTAACTTTCAATGTTTAAAACTGCAGCATCTGTAAGCTGGGCATTTTAGTTCATTACCACTTCAGCTGAGTTTTTTTTTTTTTTTTTTTTTTTCCTGAAAATTATTCAGTAAACTTTTATGACAGCTTTTGATTTTCACTATATTTTGCAACACTTATTGACATAAGTTGTTTTCTTGTGATAAATGTAAAATGATATGGAGCTACATTGCTTAGACCAGCTGAGGACTTGATCCAAAAAAAAAAAAAAAGATTCTGACATAAAGGCCCTGGCACAAGGGCAAATCAGGAAAATGTATGAAAAAAAAAAAAAAAGATTTCTGCATTAGGTTTTAATCTCATTGAGATCATTAATAGTCATTCCCTTTCACTAGAGGACATGCATTACCATACCTATAATCTTTATTATTAACATCTAGCTAAGATACTTTTCATACATCCAAAAAACAGCAATTATATTCCAGCATTTCTGTAGGATTTTTAACTCTTATACAAAAATTTATGACTGAATGAAATCATCTGATTGATACATAACAGTAACAACCAAAATCTCATTTCCTGAAAAAAAAAAAAAAAAAACAAAAAAACTGTCAGTTTTGATTGTGCGTTATTTGGAGAACTAAAAAGGACTAAAAGGGGATTCCTCCTAAACTGTGCTATGCAAACAAGAATGACCAGAAATTAGCCAAGTTATGACTGACAGAGATGAAAGTGACCCACAGTGATGAAAGAGACCCACGTGGAAGTTTGTTCTGTTTTATATGAAACAGAGATTAGGGCATTGGTCTCCTTTAACTGCAAATAGCCTATATAGCTAACTACAGGGACAAAATGTTCTCAATGAAGTTGTTCAGAAAAACAAAACAAAACAAACAAACAAACAAACAAACAAACAAAAACAACACTCTTTAAACCAGATTAACTGTATGATAGTCACAAAATGGTTCTGAACATTGCCCAAGATACAGAAGACCTAGACCTGAATTCCCACTCAGAATGAGAGACATGAAGCAAGATTTTGAACTTATATCTTCTTCTCTAACAAACATTGTAACTAAGATGACTGAGTTCTCTCTAACACCAAAAATTCTGTCACTGACTGAGTTAAATATAATATGCTTTTTTCTTTTGCTGAGCCAAACCTATCCAAAGAGAAACAGAACTCTGTTTCAAGAGAAAGACTCAGAGTTGTGGCTTGGAACAAGCTGAAGCTATGGTGAAGATACATTTATAAATATTTTCTTATTAATAATTCTATCTAATATTCTTAATCTGTGTAAATTACTCTGATGAAGTTAACACATTTTGGATAAACATTTGATTTGATTAATCTTCCTGAATTGTTGACTATCACTCATACTTTTTGAAGACTTTCTCTTCTTAATGATTAAACTGAAATGAAATCCTGCAATTTTCTCCAAATTTGAATCCAATCAGTAACTTCCATTGTTTTTTTTTCCCAATGGTATAAATCTAATCCATTCTGAAGGGAAAATGGGGATGCTAACAAAACAGATTTTAAAAGAATGGAATAAAAGGATTTATTCATTCTGTAAACTATTGAGCATGTCCCTTTGGTTACTGTCATTCTTAAAGTCCTTTTAGTATTGGGAATCTCATGTTTCAAATGAATTACTCACTGATGACAAAAGAGAGATTAAAAGCCTTTTGGGCTTTGGTTACTACGCCCCTGCTCCTGGAAGGCAGAGGGTTATATCACTGACCAGCAGATGGAGACACAGTATACTTCTTGGAAATTGATCTGCAGCTCAAGGTCCAGGTAGCCTTACAGTTCTACTGATAGTGGCTTTGCAATTAAATAATGGAACAGGTTATCTCAATCCAATCCCAAATCCATTTTTGGAGTTTTCCTCAATCATAAATTATTCTGGATACTAGCAAATACCACTCTAAATATTCAAGTTGCTTTGATAGAGGCAGTTTTAATTTTAAGCATGATTTTGTTGATATACTTGTATAATAATAAGCTGGATAAATATTTAACTATCATCTTTCTATGACAAATAATTTCTAATAAAAAGAGTTTGTTTGTTTGTTTGTTTTTTTAAATAAATCTATTCATCTGGTTACATGATAATGGAGATACTAGACTCTCACCCACTCATGCTTTTGAGTGCGAGTCTTATAAATTCAAAAACTTGTGTGTGTGTGTTTTTTATTGTTGTTGTTTTTGTTTTTGTTGGTGGTGTTTTTTTCCTCATCTGCACACTCTCCAATAGTTTTATTTGTGTATCCCAAATGAATACTTGAAGAGCTACTTTGGTGCTCTTTGGTGGTATTTGGAACTACTTTTTGAAATGATACTACCTATACCAGTTCAAATTTTAACTTCTCTCAATGCTCCTTAACTTGAAAATATTTTTCTACAAATACCACCTTCCATAAATTCAACAATTTTAATAGTCACTGAAAACAAGAGTTTTAAAATGGATTAATTGAAACAATCTTTTAAAACAGCCAAAACACTGATTTTCCATTGGGTACAACCATGAAGAATCTTGAAATGATTCATCAGCAAGCTCTGAACCCTGTGCCTCCAGATACTCAACACAGAGTTTAATCAGTTGTATCAAATAGCATCAGCATTTTCTTTTATTCTCCTCTTGGCTTCAGAGAAATACTGACTAGCCATTCTCTCAAGAAGCAGAAAACAGCCAAAGACTGATACATTCATTCTAAATGTAAGTTGTAAGTTGAACATCAGTTGTTCTAGACACTTGAATTCTTTATTATGCTGTTTTCTATCAGATTTTCCATACAGATTCTGAATTAAATTACATGATAAATTCTGGAGAATTGCAACACTGTCTTCTCATGTATGATTTGAAACCTAAGTAAATAGCCAAGATGGGAACAAAGAGAAATAAGACACAGTTTACTGTTATGCAGTGAATCTACTGTGACTGTTTCTCTCATGGCTGGATGAAAATGGCTCAGCCAGGAGGTTTGGCAGCAGTCAGAAAAGAGCTAGAAATCTGAACGATCAATAACACGAAGACCTTTTCAAAGTGCATGAACTGAATTTCTGGAGTTCTGCATTCACAGAGGTTTGAATCAGCTTTAGGGCACCAGAATTCAAACTACTCATGACTAAATAGATCATAGTGGTAGGAAGTAACAAGTATGAGACAGTGGGTCTTGTGATTAAAGATGAAGGGGGAGAAGCACACAGCATGTTTCTGAGCGTGCCATAGAAACTTTCACTGTCTCTTTTCTACAAAATATTGAAAACACTGTTGAAATGCAACTTAGTTCTTGTAGAGTCCTCCTCTAACACACTGGCTAGAACCAGAAAATTCAGTCACCATGCGTCCATAAGCTCTGGGGTCCACAGCAGATCTAGAAACTATGACAAATCAATACAAAAAGTTCACTTGTCTTTGATTCTTATGACTCCACAGAAGCATCTTCCTCATTCTAATAGGAGCAGTCAGAGGAAGCAGAAGTCACACACAACTTATGTGAATGTTTTGATTACATTTGCCACAGGTTCATGCACACAATTCCTCTCACTTCCATCCCATTTCTCAAGAGCCTTAAATTTTCTTATGAAAGGAACCCTCACCTTTTAGTTAGTTCTATTTTTGAAATCCACCTGCTAATGCCTACTTGTCTTGCTGACAGCAAGATTCATTTTAGTAGTGTTCTCCTGATCTGAACTAGAACACTAATGTAGTTCTAGCTACTGATTACTTGCCACACTGTCAAAAGAGTGGATTATTGTTACTGTGAAAAGGCTATAATTTCAGATACATATAACTTTACCAGCCCTTAACCTCCTTGATGTTTTCCCAGTCAACTAAATATATCATTCTGAAGGAATGTATGGGGAAAAGAAAAAAAAAATAAATGTTTTTAACTAAATTAATGTAGCTGTTACAGAGGCAGAGTAAATGAATTTGTATAGATGTGATTTTTTTTTTTTTATAGATGCATTTTTTTCTAGCAACATTTTAATTGAGGATTTGTAGCACAACTGTGATTTAAGGCAGAATACAGAGCAAATATTTTTTGCTCCTGTTAACAAAATCAATTCATTTTGGCCCAGTTGACAGTTATGTACATGTGTTCAGAAGATACTTAGCAGAACTTCACAGTTTATTTTCTCAAGGACTTTCCCTGGGCATAGTCTGGCATGAATGACAATATGGACTAGGGGTACAGAAACAGATTGTGAATAGATTGCTAGTGAACATGGAGAAAACAGAATTGGAAAATAGAGGGAATGGATGAGTGAGAAATGGAAGAGTACATGTACTTCCAATTCTTAATGGAAGCAGCCATTGAAGAAAGAAGAACACTAAAATTTACTGAACAAATAAGCCAATAGAAGCCACAAGAAGCTAAGGGAAGAATAAAGCAGAAAGCTGGAACAGGGACAGCATGGTAGGAATGAGGTAGACTATGCAACACTTTGCCCCTCTTTCCTACCCGAGTGTATAAACCAGCTTTCAAGTACAGTGTGTTAGTGACACACAGCTATAGTCTTTTTGGATGGCAAATGACTCTATGTACCAGTATTTCCTAGAAACATGAGAGATTCAGGTATCAACCTAAAAAGAACATTATTTTATATAGAACCTCAGAATATGTGTTGAACCTTATAAAAATTTGTTTTAAAACTTCTCAGGGGATTGGTGATAAAGATTAATGGATTTTCTACCCTTCCTGCATGATTGTCTCTGAAAAAGTTCAACATATTTTCTTTGAAAATAATGACAAATTTGTGTAGCCTAAACTGTTCCAGTTTTCTTTGGAAGGAATTATGTGTGCAAAGTATTTAATTTATATTGGATAAATAGCGGATTCAAAGATGTATCATTTTGTTACTTCATTGAAACTCTCCTAATAAAATTAACAATTTAAAAGTCCTTTCTGATGGTAAAAGTAATGTGGATACAACCATTCACAAAGTGAACAGAAATAGAATTTCATCTATTAATACTGAAAACATGATTTCATTCAAATCATTATCAGTCACTGAATCATCTTTGTTTATGACCTGGCAGGTCATAATAACAAACAAGCCACTTTTACTACCATCATGTTCTAAGATATTATTATTATTATAATTATCATCACCATCATCCTAATTGAAAAAAAGAAAGAAAAAAAAACACATGAGGACCATTGTCAGCTATTACATTTTTTTGGCTTTTCAACAGAACCTGAAATGTACTGAAGTGTACTAGGAACTGTGATTTTTGTATATTGTGTATTTTAGCTTCAGTCCTTGAGTTTGATCTTTCTGACTTCAAATATCTGTGCCCAAAATGTTACATTTAATTCTCTTCACTTAAGAGAACGAAGGTGATATTAGAGCTGTGTCTATGATATAGACAGCGTCTATGTCATTCATTAATTCTCTAATGATAGGAGAATTTCAAAAAACTAGCTGTTGTTAGAGTGGAACAAATCAGACTTAAAGAGCTGGTGAGTCTGACTTTTTATTTGCTGAATTTTACCTTCAGCAAATACTGCTGAACAAATCCTTTTTTTCCCCAAAGGGATGGCTAAAGCTGATTTGGGTTTGAATCTATGTCAATATTTTTACTTCAGACAAATAAGAGTGATTAAGATATGGTTAAAATAAGTTTGTCAAATCTGTCTTAATTAACAAAATGAATTCTGAATTATTCAAGCAGACAAATGAAAATATAGATAGCAATAACTTTTCACATTCCTAACATTTCAAATATATTTTAGTTTTTAAAAAATATAAGGAAAATGAGCTTTGCTGTAGCAGCTTCAGCATGGAGTAAAAATGTATTTACATCTACATTTTAACTCTTTGGAAAGGGTTAACAGTGAACATTTTGAGCAGTGATGTTTAAGAAAGTGGTATAAGTTAACCTTCATGCCCATCAACGCAAAGTCATTCCTTGTTCCGTGGTCACACTTTAGTTACAATAAAGCATGCTTATGGAACACATAGTCAAAACTTGTTGTCAATTATTTAGTATTCCCATAAACCATTAGATGGTCAAAAATATCTTTAATTGATTCCATCTCTACCTACACTACTTATTATTTATTAGTATAACAAACTTCTCCATGGGAACAGCTAATTGTACCTCCCTAGTGGCCACTTCAAGTGGAATAAGCATTGCACAGTGCTGCCTAAGATACTGCTGAAAGGTCTTCAGCATTTGGGATTTGATTAAAACTGTATTACATGTACACATCAGCAACTATTGCTAAAACAAAATGCTAATTTAAAAAATTCTTCTGCTATACTGCTTAACACAATTGAAAACCCTTGCATGCATGGAAAGAGGAGGGCGGGGGAGTCTGCTATCTCTATTTTTTTCCCCCTCAGACAATAATTTTGTGATAGAAATAATATAGCATTCTCTTGTACAATGAGAAGGGAAAGTGTGAACTCTACCAGCTGCACAGTGGGAGAGACCTTTCCTCTGACATACATGTTGCACAGCCAGCTACTGCTGTCTAAGCGGCATGTTTTTGTTTCCTTTTTTTTTTTTTTTTTTTTTTTTTTTTTTTAAAGACATAATTGTTAATCTGTTCTATAGTAGAAAAGACAGATGTTATGGAAATAGTAAGCCACATTCTGCTTAGATTGTTCTGTGACAACACATTCCATAGGCAATGCTTCACAAAGAAAGATTTGGACAATAAAGCATCCATTTTGGGGCTTGCAGGTGAGTTGCAAATACTACTAAACAATATCAATATAATAGCATTGTAAGCATATTATAACACAATTAAAGTGTTCAAAATTCTATGTAAGGAATAGCAAGCAATTTCTAAAGTGACCAACATAAATCAAGATTTACAAATATATTATAGGCTGATTATTTATTTATTTATTTATTAATGAACAGCTATTCTCTATATTTAAAATAATATCTTCCTTAATCAAATTCAGAGGCCTTTTCCTGAAATGAGCAATCTGTGAAAGTGTCCAAAGATGTGATTCAAAATATAGCTGTCTGGTTGAGATTACTCGTAGTTCTTTTTCTGCTTTAAGGCAAATGGCATATCTGGAAATGATCTTCAGGCAATTGCTATGAGACACTTTTCAAAAAATGGATTTTAATCCTGAAGAAAAGAGACCCACATCCCTTTCTGCTGCCTGGACCACATAAATGTAACCACAGCAATGGATTTAGGTCATAGAAAAACAAGGAAATCTTCTCATCCAAAACAGTATCATGAATTTGTTCAGAATTATCATGGATAGCACTGTAGACTCATATGACCTTGAAGGTATGAGTGTTAGTAATACCAAAGGTGAAAATAAACTCTGTCAAAACATTGGTGAACCTGCAAGTGAAACCACCACCATTGTTTACAGTTGGAGGTGCCATGTCCCAGTCCAGATGTTGGCCATGGATAAGGGTACATTGACTATAAATGGCTATATAGTCATTTAACTCATATTGTCCTCCATTTGAAATATCCTACTTAATGTTCCAAATAAAATGAGAATAACTTTTTCATTTTTTCTTACTCTACCTTTTCTTCTTCTAATGTTTAGGAGGAAAGAATAAATTAATGATACATGCTATTAAACTCAAAAACTAAAAACATTTGTGAAAATGAAATTTTTTTAAATACTTTTGCTGTGATATTAAGGATTTCTCAAAAAAAAAAAAAAAAGTCCTTAAGTAGTAAACTAGAATTTAAACTGCCAGGATCCTCCAGACATTAAAACTAAGTAATGAAGAGCAAAGAAGAGATTAAAAAGGGAACAAAAATTCAAGTGAAAGTAATTAGTGGAGAAAGCAGCTGAGTTACTAGATGTGGTGGACAAACATTGAAGCAGAAGTTAAAAGCAAAACATTAAGTTTTAGAGAGAAGAGAGAAACTAAAGCTACTTAATAGTCATCAGCATAAAGTGACAGGAATAACAAAGTTTTAATTTTGAAAAAGAAATATCTTACTCTCTACACATGAATTAAAATGTAGGTTTTGGTTGTAAACATTTGTTTCATATATTAGGTTAATGTCCTGTATTTCAAATATATAGCCAAGTCCTCTAAAATTGGAGACTTACGTTTTCACCTGTTATAAAATGACACAGTTTCACTGGAGTTGGTAGAGTTTCCCAGTCAGAGGGTGTGGCTCTTAATATTCATGGCACAATGTCACCCACTGAGATTGCAGTAGGTATCTAATGTGCCACACTTGCCACTCAGCTGTGATTGCATTAACTTACCATCTCCTAAGTGCAGGAAGGATCATGGAGTGGTAAATGCTGAGAATATAATGGTTTGTACAGTAAGAGAGTTGCCACCTGATTCCCATGGAATCATTACTAACACCAGCAGAATAAAACTGAAATTAAACACCTTACCAATTGTCCTTGTGGCTCCTCTCTCTGACAGAGGAAAAAGGTGTACCTGTGAGGTGACGATGGATATCTTACACAACTCCCACACCCAGATAGAGCTTCTGCTTTTGTGCAGCCCAACATCACTGGACACTCACTGTAGAATTGCTCTGCACATGCACAATATTACTAAACAGAACATTTACAGTAGGGCTGCCCATACATAGTATCAAACTTTCTGCACTGGCCGTGATGTGTCCTTCATATTGGGTGCCCCAGACACATGGGACCAGGTCTTGATATTGCACAGAGGCTGATGCCCACCACAGCAAATAGGGAATGTTACAAAGGGAAAAAGGTTCTTATTTCACTATTGCTAAAACAGCCTTAAATGTAATTTTAGGACAAATATTCCACTTTATGACTTTAACCATTTTTAAAAGAATAGCAGGCATTTAGATAATTCCATTAGCTTATTTTCTGCAAAATCTCCCAGCCTAATTTTGATTTAAGTTATTTTCCTGTATATGAGGCAGCAGAGTATAACAGATACTTCTGTACCCCTAGTGCCTGTACCTGTTGCAATCACTACTGCTTCTGATTTCTCCTATGAGAATAGTACCAGAATGTATAAAACATTTATATTTATTATTTAGATTTATTTTTACCGGCTATAATGTGTGGGTAGCTTGCAACAATATAAATCATAAATAACTTTTTAATGCTTTTGTAGTCACCATGAATTTAGAAATTAAAATAAGCTTAGAATCATCACTGCTATCACTGCTTCTCTTCTGTTTTTGTTGTTGTTGTTGTCATTGTTTTTATCTACAGAAAACAACCCTTCCATTAGATTCCAAAAATGAATGAGATATGTAAAAGACTTTTAACAAAATTGTTTTTGAATAACAGTCTGTATTTTTCAACATTTTCAGTAATCACTTCTACGAACAATTTTATTTCAAAATCCGTTGAAATCTGCTGTTTTATTTTGATCCTATTTATAATGAGGGAAGGAGGAGTTAAAACATAGGTTTGTAATTGATCCCATTATTACCTCTAGGAATGTTGTTTTGACAGCAGTAGACTGACTCCACCAACACTTACTAGATGATCTTTGCCATGTCTTTTAATGGCCATACAGCCAATTCAATAAAAGTAGCATATTAATATATGCCTCCACCTTAGATGTTTTATGAGGTATAATTTTGTTAGCTTTGCTGTAAAAGTAGAATTAATCAAAAGGATCAAAATGTTCATCCTATAAAATTTCAGCACCTTGTGCTGAAAAATTTCAGTATATATTTTAACCCTGTCAATAAGACAATAAATTACAAAAGCACAAATACTTTATGAAAACAAAAAAAAAATTTGTCAGATTGAAGATGCTCATAAACTGTGCTTTCCAGTGAGAATGGAACAAAAGAATCACTGAAAAGGCATCTCTGAAAGGCATGAGCTTTATAACTAGGGAGAAAATGTTCTCTTCTTGAGAAGAAATCTAAAAGTAGAAACTACTTTAGACTATCACTTTGCCAAACAAACTTGCTTTCTTTACCTAACACTTATTTAAAACTTTCCCCTATAGCCTGAAAAATACAATTTTGTGTATTCTAAATACCCCAAAATAGGGGAAAGGCTCCATAAAATCCAGGCAAACCACTTGATTTTGTACAGATTAACATATCTGGCTTGATCATAATGGTAGAAATATGGAAAACCAGTGGGAATTGTTTTGCTGTTATTAGGACTAACTATAAATAAAATATGAAGCATATACTCCAAGAAAATAATCTCCACTATGATTACAAAGAGATATCTAAATGAAGAGAGGTTTCTCTTGCTTACAGAGTATACTGAAGCAGAAAAACATTGTAAACAAGCTTTACCAATCCAACTTTTTCTGAAAATGTAATGAATTTTACAATAGAATATTGTTTTCAGCCTTGAGCACCCCCAATTGATGCCCAGATAGTCTCTCTATTAATTTACTCCAAATATGCACTCTAAAAAAAGCAAAATACATAAAAAATGAAAGAATCACTGATAAAAAAAAAAACAAACAAAAAAAAAAAACAACAACAACAAAAGCAAGCTATCAAGACTTACTGGCAGAAAAGAAGGGAAATGGATATTTTCAAAATACACAAAAACTCTGCTTAAATGCTGTATCTGAAAGTCCTTCTATTTAAAGGATTAGTTACTATACTGAAAAATCTAGAAGAGGTATCAAACAGTATGCTCACTAGCCAAAGACAGAGTAGGGGTTATTAACTTTAATAAAGGACTTTAAATACATGAAACTGTGACAACCAAATGTTTGGTAGTAGAAACTCTGGATTCATAAAAACTAAAGTCTAATTTTTACATACTTAGGAATACTTTTATCTGTATTTATTACACTGTACTATTAATAATGTTAAATAAATTGAAAGTAGTCTTATCCATATAACCTATTAGCTACCCCTCAGTAATAATTCCAAATTTGATAAATCATTAGTAAAACTGTCTAAAAAAAGAAACCACGTTTCCCAAATCATCACACTTTCTGAGACACTTTTCAGTTACCTCTGCCCAGTTGCCTGTGATGTCTCACCAGTAAAATATTATGCCTATCACATTAGAGTCTTGTTTGTTACCAGGACAAATCATAGAATCATAGAATGGCTTGGGTTGGAAGGCGCCTTAAAGATTATTTAGTTCTAACCCCCTTCCATGGGCAGGAATGCCACACAGTAGACCAGGTTGCCCAGGGCCTCATACAACCTGGTCCTGAACACCTCCAGGGATGGGAAAAATGAGATATCCCTTCATGGGATATGGCCTTTGTAGCAACAGCAGTTGTTTGAGCTATCCCTGCCTCTCAGTGGCAGCGAAGTCTCCAAGAGTCCTCAACTCCCTACCTTCTTTCCCTTCTCTGGGCAACTTTAAAACAGCAAACATATACTTCTCCATATTCTGAAGAAGGTGCTAAATTTCCATTTTCCCTAATCCAAAATCTCTCATTTAATTAATTTTATGCTTCCCATTTTAGCCTGGGGTCAGGTTATGCATCCGTTTAATCCCTAAATCAGTTTTCATCTACCAATCATTTATTTGTCACTTTTCCCTCAATTTACCAGTGCAACTCCACAGCTTCTTTTATCACCTGAAAATCGGATATAGCAGGGCTTAAATCTTCTCAACCACATGACAGGAGAAATCAACACATTTTTTTTCACAAAGTGCCTTCTCCTTAATAACACCTCAAAATCCCCTACAAAAAGAGAAAACATAGATGAGGTGACCTTACATGAAGAATCCCAGCAGTGATACAGGAGATGTCTATCTTTCCTTTCTGTAGAGGGCACAACACTAGGGGATATTCAACAGGTTCACTTGAACACTATTACTCTAAACAGAACAATAATAATTACCAACAGTAATTATTATAAGCAAGATATCACATTGACTAGGTAGAAAAGTCCTCATCATTAAAATCACTAAAAATTAGTGATACTGATTAGTTCTTGCCCATATATTAAATATACAAAAAAAAAAAAAAAAAAAAAAAAAAAAAGTCTATAAAGATGTAATGGCTACTGTAATATTAAGCTACTTTTTCTTTTTTTTAATGACCTCAGAGTTCTGTTATCATGTTTAAATGTTTAATGGAGAGTTTACTACTACTCAATTCTTAATCACTTTAAAATATTACTCTCTCTTCTTTTGGAGAGAAAAAAGGATGAGAATTTTTTTTATTTTTTTTTTTTTGGGGGGGGGGGGAGGTGGGATTTAATTGTACAAGTCCACTAAAATATCTTACACCTTACACATAGGCTTTAATATTATTCTTTAAATAAGAATTTTTATAGATCTATTAAGTTCTGCTTTTGTTTGTGCTTTGGATATTTTGGAAAGAAGTTAATCCTGGATTGTAAATTAGTATTATAGTATCCATCACTTTATTTTTCTATGAAAATGTTACCAAAAAAAAAAAAAAAAAAAAAAAAAAAAAAAAACCAACAGAAATCAGTTTCTATTTTTTTAGCCTTTAATTCTAGAAGCAAATATCTAAGAGGATTCTACATATATGTCTCATATTTTCCCTAAGGCTTCAGTTCATATTTCAGAAATAAAATAGAGATTTCAGTTATCCCACTGTTTTTGTACAAAATGTAAAAAGGAATACCCAGAATTTTCCATTTGGGGAAATCTTACTCCTGTAAAATAATCTTTATAAAAGTGCATTTAAAATGTAGTAATATAAAAATGTTTCTAAATGCATATACACATATATAGGTATATATATACATTGTCACAAATGCATTCCTCTCAAACACTGAAATCCTCAATTCACATCTTCTTCTTAATAGCGATCTAGAATAAAAATATTTTTACTCTGGAGATGACCATGACTGTCTCATTTGCTTTATAGGCACCTCAGCAAGCTCAATAGCTGCAGAGAGGCAAAGGGACATTTCAGAGTCCATTATTTCTTTGCATTGCAGCTCCGGGGAGTAACAGGAACAAATGTACTCCCAATGAAAAGAAGCCACCTATCTGTCAATGTCTAGTCTAACTGATGGCTTCTAGAAGACATTAAAAAAATGCAATAAACAAGACCAAATTAAATTATAGAGAGCAATGGGGAAACTGGGTATAGATCTACCTCTTGGCTGTAACAAGTGTTATCTCCCATCCATCCATCCATCCATCCATCCATCCATCCATCCATCCATCCATCCATCCATCCATCCATCCATCCACGGATTATGTAGCTCACAAATACTTTAGCTGATCAGCAGATTTTGTTAGCTAGTGTCATTATCAATCAGACTTGAAGCCATAAGGACAAAATGTCTTCTGTATTTAAAAGAATGTTACCAAACAATGTTGCCTAGGAATGTTACCCAGATAACACAAAGTAATAAGAAGTTGAAAGCTGCTACCCTTCCATGTACTTTTGGAAAATACAAGTTGTGTTTCTTATCTGCCCAAAACATATCCAGGAATAAGTCTGTGAAGACTTTTACACTAATCACAAATTACTTCTGCTATAAAATAATACTCGTAACAGTCTGGCTGTTCTATACGTGTGTTGAACTCCACTTCTGTCCTGAGGAAGAGGAAAAATAAAAATTTAGGGGAGATAGAACAGGAAGGTACAATAGATTACTAGCAACAGCCTCCTGCTTGCTTCCTTTAGAGTCCTTGAGGACTATTAGAACCCACCTATAGTGGGAGAAGGAGCAGTTACTATTCTTTTAAAATTAATTTGTGAATATTTTCTTTTAAAGTTTCTGAGACAGGTGATTAGTAAGCTAAACATGTGTATCGACCTGTCTGCTGAGGTGACTTTCATTTTTTCCAAGCAGCAGTGGGGTCCAGCTTGGAGAAAGGTTGATAGAGTCAGTTATTGACTACCTTAGTGACAGCATTCACCAGCAATAATAACTTATAAGCAGACACATTGATTATACTTCCTTCTGCTATATTTCAAATATTTCAGTGTATTTTCTAAAAAGTATTAAATAAATAAAATAAAATAAAATAAAATAAAATAAAATAAAATAAAATAATAAAATTAAATAAAATAAAAGTGGAAGTATTAATTTGGGAAACACCATCCAAATAGGTTAGATTCTTTAATTTGATTATTTTGGGGACGAGTATTTTCAAACTGTAGGTGGATGAAATCCCTCTGAATTCCAGAATGGTCCCTGTTTTCAAAAGTTATCCACCAATAGATACTAGGAGTCTAAATATAATAAAATCTGATTTTAACACGGAAAGATATATTCTGTTGTCACGTCATAGGTATTTGTTATTTTCTGAAATATTTATTACAAAATTAGGTAGTGTTTGGAATGCCTTTCCTTCAATTAAAAAGAAAGTGAAAAAGTTAAAGGTTATGTATTTTGCCTTTTAACCCATCAATTTAATCAATGGAGTTAAAGTTTTATATCTTGCATGAATCTCTTGCTAATATTCTTTCTCATGGCAAAACATATCTGAATTCATATGTAGTCTTATCAGCGTCAATGCCACTCAGTACTGTATGACGCAGAGAGCTCCAAATAAGTTTGCTTTGAAAATAAAAACTCCAGAATAACCTGTGAAAGAGACTCACCAACAGGTAATTAGCTCTATTTCTGGGCATGTATTTGTGCAACACCATATGAATTCCTGGAGAGCCTGCCCAGGTTTCTCTGTCATAGGGAACACTCCTCTGCAGACACTTCCTTAGCTAGTCAGTTGTTCAGTTGTCATAATTAACAATGGGCATTGTTAATCAGCATAAGGATGTCCTGGCTCTGCACAATAATAGGGACATATCCAGTCAATGCCACGAATGGGAGCAGCGACATAGAAATGCTGCTGCAATCAAGTCAGGTGACACAAAGTGCATGAACTATACAGGTGGTGCTAATGGGAGAGGCTATCCACCCTAAGTAAATCTACCCCTGGGTAATACTTTATTCTGTGCCTAGCAAACAGGATACTGGGCAATGGGCAATAACTTTTTACAGACTCCTGACTGTAGGTATGCTTAAAAGAGATATTTTGCTGGGTTTTATTATCGTTGAACCATATTTGCTCTTCTGACCCCACTGGCTTCAGAAAGGACTTTTTACTGAGTAAGGTTCAATTCACTTTCAGTAAAGGTGGCAGAATCTGATCCAAAGGGATTTAAGCAAACTTGTTACAAAGTGCTGTGGGTTTTCTTATTGTTTGATTCATGCTTTTACTGCTTTCCCTTTTAACACTAGGTTTAAATTTAAGTGTCATTTCCAAAGAAATAGCTATGATAATCTGTGGTGAGCTGATTAATAGCACTTACGCAAATTTCAATGACCACAAAGTTGTGAATGTGTCTGTGTGAGTGATCTACTTCTTATAAAGTAAATGAGTCTTCTTTCACATGTTTAATAATACTCAGAATTCTCTTCTCCTCCTCCCTTCTGCATTCACTCTGAAGTCCTCTCCTTCTCTCATTTGTTGTTGTTGTGGCAAAGTTATTTTTTTCTTCACTATTTCCACTCACCCACAGTTAATCATTTATGGCCTTTTCCACTGCAAACGTGTAGAAAACACGTAAAAAGGAAGCATGTTATCACACAATCAGCAACTCCGATTACAGTTTGATCAGAACTGACATCACTGTGGTTTCATTAGTGATATTAGATAAGTGCAATCTATTTTCAATCTTTTTTTTTTCTTTCTTTTGCAATGTCAAAAAAGACACTCACCCTGTCCCAACTGGTTCTATTTGACAGTGACAGGACTGCATACAGGATTCCTTTCACTTATCATCTCAAGACCATTTTACATGCCATACAAATCAAATCTACACATCTCTCACCATCTCTATCAACCTGCCCAGACAAAGGATTGGAAGCATTACAACCTTTGACTTGTTAACTTATTTTTCTCTCTTTACAGCCTAAAGCAACTCTTAAAATGTAGAGGATGTATGTGCAAACAAGAAAGTTTTGCAATATGAGTACTGGGGCAGAGAAACACTCCCACCAACAAGATTTGTCAATGCAGATAACATTCTCCCCCTTGTATTTCACGTTACACATTCTATCCTACGTTTGGCAGCTAATATAAAATAGGTACATATCCCAGTAAACCTTGATTTAATTCTTAATGTTTTTATTTTATTTTTTATTTCTGCAATTCCAACAAGGGAATGAGTCAAATGGGGCACTGGAATCCCTTAAGAAAACAGTGATTTGTCTAGTAAAATAACCATTATTAATTATAAGTTACCTATTTTTCATTCTATAATGCTTCTATGGCACTCTTAAAAAGGAATGGACCAGACCAATAGCCACTAAAAAGATTCTTCAAATTTACCTTTTTCATAAGACTTTTTTTTTCCCTGTTCACATTCATGAAAACTAATGCCATCCTGAGTTTCATTAAGAGACTGTTTCTTCCTCGGATATTTTCAACTAGACTGAATCAGGAACACACATTCACAGGGCATGCTTCTTGACAGGAACCTGAGAAAATCCAAAGATCCTGGGAAAGCCAAGGGAGATGAAACTTCATGATCCTCTTAGGGCACAACCTGGGGGAAGTGTTTTAAAGCTCTGTAGGTGCTTAAGAGCTCACCTACTGGAATGTTTGGATAGCAAACATAACAATTTAACGTTTGGTGGTTAAATTAAGCCATTGTTTGCTGTGAGCTGGGAAGACAGACCAGGAAAATAAATATTCTGTACCTTGACTGGTTTCTCATCTTGCTCCCCAAGTAGTTTCTGCTAGGCCTGTCAGAGACATGATGCAGTACTAGATGGAGCCAAGGTACAAGCTAGTGCAGTAGCTCTTCTGGGCTTACTACTCTTGTACTCCAAAGTTCAACATCATGACAAAGGATATTTGTAGCTGCTGCAAGAGTATACCCTGAATTTACAGCACAGACACCCAGAATTAAAAACAGTAATGGATGTTCTCGTACCAAACTGGTTGGGAAGTGAGTGGGATCCAAAATCAAATCCAATTTAAATATACAAGTGGTCATGCACTAGGCAGTCAGCCACATCTATACTACTTATATCAATAATAATTATACTGTCAAGTGAAAAGACTTTGGATAAGAAGACAGACTGGGTGTAAGGTAACATTAAGTTTTCATATGTATTATTTGGTATGATATTCACAATGAATTGTATATATTAAATCTTTCATAGAAGCTATATTCCTTCTACAAAGACAGGGAGGGAAAGTTCCTGCTTTCCATAAAAGGAAGGAAAGGAAGCTGGAGAAGATGAAACATTGATTTTGGATGAATATAGAATTCGGTCACATATGCAAATCATATAGAGATAGAGGAATATTCAGTGTGGGTAGGCAGCAGCAGGCAGAAAAGCAGCCCTCCTCCACAACAGCTCTAAAGCAAAACAACAAAACACAGTTCAGCTCTTCCTGCCTTGATAAGAAGAAAGGCCATCTGGAGATTTACCATAGGTACGACTTTTTTGTTAAATTGAGAGACTTGAAATACCAGGAGAAACCAGGAAAGAAAGTCAAGAGTTCAAAACACAGAGTGAAATATAGTAAAGGCAAACACTGCAGCCCCACATAAGTACTGGTCAAAGTCCTCTGCATGGAGGCAAATAGATAGCTCCTCCTTAGTCCCATCAGCCTTAAAACCTCAGCTGGATATACCACCTGCACAGACGCTGCACCTCTCTTTTACTCATATATGTATCTTTCCATAATCACCTCCTTTCATTTACCTATAACCTCTATTCTCATACAGACACACCTATTCTTTGATCTTCATTCAGGTCTTTCCCCCACTCACCTACACTTCTCATTAGCACATACAAGATGCATCTGACTAGAGGAAGGATTTCTGTCTGAAATGGGAGTTCAGCTATGTGAAGGAAGAGGCTAGGGTTTGGGGAGAGGAGGAGATTAACATTTTTAACAATACAGTAGCTTTGGGAAGCGGATACATGTCTGAGTGGGGAAGGAGGTGGGAACACTTAAGTGGGAGAGCTACAAAGATATTTTCATACAGGTGAAGATAAACACAGTAAAACTATTAAAGTCTAATTTTGGAAAAACTTCTTAGAAGCTATTCCCGGCTAATTATTTTCCAGTAATAAGTGAATAGAATAGTAAATGTTATTAGAATAATTTACTATTCATCAAGAATAATAAATGAATAGGATAATTCATTATTCCCACATCCTTGTTCTTTGCAAGCTCTGGCAAGCTAAACTAGAGCACCAGAAGGAGCGTCTCAGGAAGAACAGGGAAACAATGCACATGAAACCTGGAAAAGAGGTTTTAGTTTTAGGTGAAAAGTTCATGTATCTGACAGCATTTTATAACTGTGCTACAGACAAGAACTACCTTTTAAGCCATGTACTCCATACTCCGTAGTCCATAAAATTCACTTGGCTTGTTACAGCATAGAGATCCAAAACTATGGAATAGGACTATGATGTTTTCATGCAGGTAGTATTTTTTCAAAGTTATTTCAGTATTTCCCAGACACACTTTTGTTAGCATAAACAGGTTGAGCAAACTGATATGGTATTGGCAGACAGAAATAAAAAATAATAACAGCCTACATCCAATTCTCTTGTCTTCCTGGCTTCTCAGATTTTATACAGCTATATACATTTTATGTATTTTATATATGCATATACATACATGTATATGCATATATAAAATACACAGGCTTTCACCAAAGAACATACAAACCCCAAACCCTTTCTTTTCTTACATGCTCCCCAAACAGCTTTCCCTGCATCACAGACATAGCCATCTCCATGTGCTTTCCCTCCTAGAGCTGTTTGCTTCATGCTCCATTTGTTACTCTCTGATAGCAGCCAAAGATTACAGTACAATCAAATCAACTGAACTTGTCTAGAACATCTAGGATGGTAACAGATATTCACAACAGCAAGTATAAGTTTCTAGAACTTTCCATTTAGACACAGTTTACTGGCAAGAGTCATGAAAGTTTTCTTATTACAAATTATGGCCTGCATTTTGCTTTTGGCGGGTACCAAAGCTTCTGAAATAGTGGGTGCTTCTTCTGTCAGACCCAGGTTATTAGACGAGCTCTAACATCTAGTTGTTTTTTTTTTTTTGTTTTGTTTTGTTTTTGTTTTTTAAGTGGTTAAAGCAAGTCCATTAAGAGAGAGAGAGAGAGAGAGAGAGAGAGAGAGAGAGAGAGAGAGAGAGAGAAAGAAAGAAAGAAAGAAAGAAAGAAAGAAAGAAAGAAAGAAAGAAAGAAAGAAAGAAAGAAAGAAAGAAAGAAAGAAAGAAAGAAAAGAAAGGGAAAGAAAAATTGCATAAACATACAGTTAAAGGACTTTTTTTTTCTGATGTGGAAACATCATCTTCTTTCATACTAGATTAATATTGTTTATTACAGAAGGGTACAACAACAAATGGAGGGTTGATCAGCTTAGTGTAAGGCATTAAGCATCTGTGTAACCTTGGGCAAGTTATTTAATCTTTCTATGACTCAGCTTCTAAGATGTAAAATAGAAAAACTCCTCCTTTATCTTACTGCCTATCTTCCTTTTTTGCCCTCTGCTTAAACTTCAAGTTCTGTGGGTTCAGGGCTATTTCTTAACAGGCACCTTGTAAATGGACAATGTTGCAGGGGTTCTGCTGTGAGTATAAGTCGCTGCTCTCCCATGAAGTGTCTGTGTTTTGCAATCTGTTTTACATAGCAGGTAAGCAGCAGCCTTTCTCTATTCTCAAACCTCTCTAGACTATGGAAAGAGAAAATAAACCAGACCAAGATAATCCATATGCATGAAGAGTTTTAAAAGAAGATTATTAACTCATATTTACAATATACACTGATCGCTTAAATAATATACAAGTCATGTTTGCAATATATGTTGATTGCTTAAAAAAAACAAACAAACAAAAAAAAAAACAACTGCTGGGACTCAGAGAGCACACTACCATCAAAATCAGTATATAGTAATGCAGTAGTAGCGGGATGATACTCCAGTGTCATAAGGCCCTATCTCACTGTTTTCTGTGCATAGATTCTTGTAACTCTGATGAAGATTTGATCTCAGAAAAAAAAACATATGTTCTTTCTGAAAATTTAGTATACAAAATAATAATAATAATAATTATTACTATTATTAATATTGAAATATTGAGGCATAAACATTTAATTTTGAGCAAACGATAGTTCCCAAACCAGGCATCTGGCTAGCATACTAAAATTGGAAAAGTACAGCAGACGGATATAAAGAGAGACTAACACTATAAAAGAGAATTTCTAAAGAAATACTTAAAATGTATGTGAGAAAAAACTGTGTTTTTCCAGTGATCATCAGATGAGAACCTATTCAAGCAATTTAGCTATCTATGCATATGGAGGGTTGTGTTTTATAATTACAGAGAAATTCTGAAATCTAGGAAAATATTTTAGGGGGAATTGCAAAGAAACTGACACACTTACCGTACTGATTTTTTCCAGTTTTGATAAATGTACCCATCCTAAACCAGGACCAAAAAATAAAATAAAATAAGATAAAAATAAAAAATAAAAAGTCCATTCATTAACATTTTCATTATTTGAGACACCAAGAATATTTTATATTAGTCAAAATACTCTGCTAATTCTTCCCATTTTTAACAAAGGTTATTTTTATTTTTTTTTTACTTTTAAGTATAATTTTATCTCAGTATCCTCCACAGCTTAGGTGTTGTTTTGTTTTTTTAAATGTAAACACGAGATGTTTGAACAAATGTTCAATATTTTATTCTTTAAAATTAAATAGTGGAAGTGTCTAAGCAAACTGTTGTGTAGTTTGTTTTCATAAATCATCACCTTTTAGTAAACACAAATTTGGTCAAAAACTTTCCTACCAATTGCACTGTTTAGCTAACTTCCCTTATCTTTTCTGTGCAGTCTGACCTATATTTTTATTCTGTGCTTCACAGAACTTTCTGCTTAAGGGTAGACTGACAATCTACTTGATGCTATCCCTAATTTTTGCACTACGGGGATCTAAAATTTGATGATGTTTCCTCTTACTTTCACAGTAGTTAAATGACTTCTGAAAAATGAGGGAGGGGGTAGGGAGGCTGAGGAGAAGCTTCCTGTATTTCTTTGTCTTTGCAAGAACGTCCATAATGTTTTTTTATTATATTCCCCGATATTTAAAAATAGAAGGGAATGTAAAATAAGAGCAAAAACTTAAGAAGAGTTCACGTATTTAAGTTGATCGCATCAACTTAAAAAGTTAACCAGCCCAGAAAGTATGAGAAAATGAAAGTCCCACTGTCCCCAGCGGGAGGCAAACTTAGAGAACAAAAAGAGGCAAGGTATGAAGTGTGACATAGGTGTGGACTGCTTTCAGGTGTACTCCATACAAAGGTTAAATCTGAGAAGGGCATTCTTAACATTTTCTTCTTGGAATGAATCTCAACCAAATCAGAAAAAGTAAAAAAATTACCCCCACGCTATGACTGGTAAATTCCAACTTTGGCCATTGACGGTCAGTTGTTACAAATTTAGTCTGTCACACATGATCATTTTTGTTCAATGAGTATCTGAAATCAGAATAAGAAAACTGAGGTTGGGGCTCATTCACTGTTTTTGTTAACCTAAGTACCAGTACCAAAAATGATAACACTAACTGGTTTTTAAATTTGATTCTGAACATGCAGGGACCAAGTTCATATTTTTTGTCGTCATTTAAGTAAAATCTGTCATTTTTGCTTTTCTTTCTTCTCTTTTCTCCCCCCCTTTCTAGTAGACATATATTTTACAGTCTTCAAGACTGCAAGCAGTAAAAAATAAGCACTACACCAACTTGTTTATCACAGTTATCAGTGCACTTGTTTGTGTGAGATTTCCTGTGTTAACAGAAAGGAAACATACTAATAATAGATAGCAAATACATGTTTTTGAATTTGTGTAACTGGGCTTACTATTTATATTTTGTACAAATTAAGTAACTGTGTGCTTGGAAAGAAAACACTGAGAAATCCAAATCTAAAGTGAAACAATGTGCTTGTCAATAAAGACAGCTTTTCACCAACAACTCAATTTCATTAAAAACAAAGAAAACAAATTTAGACACCTGCATCTACAAGATAAAAATCCATTAGTTTTGAGTAAAGGTTAAAGATGTGCTTCAATAACTTCAGAGGAAAATGTCTTGAAATAAACACTCAGTTTAACAACAACAACAAAAAAAATCAGGTAAACTAACGTTAAGAATTATTTTGAGCTGCTGATTGGGAATAAGTCATAAACATACTTTTTTCTCCCTTAATATCTTTATACACACACCAACAAATATGGCTCTTTTCCCAAATACATGCACATTCCCCCTACTAAATAGTCTGAATAAACATTTATTTCTTAAGTGTTATAGATTTAAGTGTTTTTCAAGTAAACATTTTATGGAAGTTCTCTAGTCTAACAAATTGTATGAGATTGCATTGCAGCATTTAACCTGAAATCTGGCCATCTGAGAGGTTTATCATCACACCTATGTTGCCTTCAGTACATAGCAGAAGGACACAATTCACTTGAGTCACCTTGATCCAAATGTTAGAAGCCTTGTGCTCCACACCTCAGGTATTATTTTACAATGCCTCCACAGTCCTTTGCTACTTAGCTTTTTGATTCCATTACCAAATTCCCTTCTAGTTACTTCTCTTCCCTTTAGGCATTGCCGGATATGTTTGATCTTCCAGACACGGGGCTGAAAAAGTACTGTTATCCACCTGCAGTTGGCCATGCAAAGATTTTATTATCTTCAAGGCAGTAAAGAATTCTCCTTAATTGATCTCTTCTAACCAAATACATCTTAAGGTAAACCAACGACAGCTAAGTCAAAAGTCATTGTGAGATTTTATGTTAATTTTCTGTGAAATAAATAAATAAATAAATAAATAAAACTTTCTCAGACTGGAAAAATACCTTGAGCCAGATTTTCTATTTTAGACATGAATGCTTCATACATTCTTGCAAATATATGATATATGCATGCAAATCAGATATTTACATCTGCCTACTTGAGGGTGTATATATTTGTCTATATGTGTGCAAATAAGCAAGTATCCATGACTAACACTGAAAAACAAGGAAATTAAAATGACATCCATGTCCTTGTACCTGAAATGAATTATTTTATATGTGTATCTCCTGAAGTTTGGGCAATATTGAAAGATGATTTGCAGATTTTAACCTGGAACTGAAGATGGATTGTGGGAAATAACTAAGAAGTCTGACTCTAGACCATGTGACCAAGGTGAATCTTAACTGCCTTATGCAAGACAGAATTCAAATCTATGGGACCAAACTAAAAACAAACAAACAAACATATAAAATCAGACTCACTCTATGTGAATTGTAACAAATTATTTTCTGGTTGGAATGATTATTTGAAAAGCCTGACAAAATACATGTATATGCAGCCATTACAAAAATCGTCAGTAAAACTGGTCAAAGTATAGACTTCAATTTTTCATAAACATTCAATTTTTTAGAAAGTTTTGAAGAAAGGCAAATCTTATCATAAAGTGTTAATGAAAATCTTAAAAGATTCCTGCTAAAGCAGCCAAAAGGAGACATAGCAGAAGCATCTGTACATGACAGGTAAGTGGACAGGCCTACACACAAAGCTATGAAATCAGTCTTTCATTTTCCTCAGTAATTGTTTATACCAAGTTTATCATGTGATTCTATGAAGTATACCACATGCTTTTAGCCCAGTAAATCTCTGTTCTCAGGGTACTTTCAAAGGAACAGTTCTGTCTTCTTTAAAGCTTTTCCACCCTGTGGAAACATCACTAAAGGGAATTAAATTCTCCTGGTATTTTCTGGGAGAAGTCTCCCAGATTAATAAATAAATAAATTTATTTATTTATTTATTTATTTATTTATTTATGGTGAGAAAAGGAATAAGACCCACTTTCCCCTTTAAAAGCGGAATCTGGACAGTATACATGTAAATAATCAAAAGATCCCTTCTGGAGAATTCAGTAGATTATTTAGCCTTGAATACCAAGATAGTCTTCTCCTATTGCTGTCTGCTTCTTATCTCCTCCCACTAGTCCCTTAGCCCAGAAGAAATGACAGTGAAAAGGTAACAGAAATTAAAATCAATTCTCGACACATTTGAATAGTAAAAATGGCATTTGAACAGCAATACAGATAGAAAGAATGCTTCTGAGATCTATCTAATTGTGGTAAAGGCTTTTTAATGAGAAATGGTATGTCTCTGTGCTGCTTCATAATTCACTGTGCCATTCTAGATGCCTCTATAACTTAAATACAATAAAATTTTAGTAGGATTTTGAACACTCCCTAAGTTAACAGGTAAGTCAATTTAATGTCATAAAAAGAGATGTAACTCCAGAGATTTTAAATAATTTAATCAGGTGTAACCATTTCTTCTAAAGTTCTTTGGTATTTTCTATCAGGCTAAAAAGCACTACAGTGTATTCTAATGAATGGCTACAGGCAGCAGCAATGACTGATTTCATTTCATGTGCCTGTTGCTGAGCAGTAAAGTCATTCAGCACATGCCAACACAGGTTTGGGAAATTCTGAAGAACCATCTGCACTGACCAAAAACTGCTCAGATTTGGCTTTTGCTTCTCAACTGTAGTGAAACCACTAATTTTGATGGGAAAGGGAACACACTTTCTTTTTTATGTAAGTTTTAGATTTCTTCTATTTTGAAGTAGGAATTTACTTTTACTCTAATGTTTATAGCTGAAAGTTTGCCATTGATTTTAACTAGAGATCACTGGGGGTTTTTTTGAGGACTTCTACAGGTACCCAAGGATCAACTTCATAGAATCAGTTCGTGTTGGAAGGAACCTTAAAGATCACCTAGTTCCAATCCCCCTGCCATGGGAAAGGATGCCACTCACCACCCACTAGAACAGCTTGCCGAGAACTTCATCCAGCCTTGTCTTGAACACCTCCAGGAATGGAGCATCCATAGCTTCTCTGGGAAAGATCAGTGGGCATGTAAATGTCCAGAAAAAATAAAATAAAATAAAATAAATAATAATAATAATAATAATAATAATACCTATTAATCCTTTGATTTTGGGGAAGGAAAAAAAATTGATCAGATTTACCCTCCCTCCCCTGATAGTACTGTCATAAACTCCTTAGCACCCTTGCGTTAGCTACTTGCTTGCCTTTGGTGATGAACAATAAATAAACAAAATTTTGAGACTTCCATTTGCCCTGCAATATGCTCTACAATAGGCAACAGTTATCACCAGTGCTGCTGTAGTCTTTAGGCCATACTCATTGTTCAAGGCTCATGAAATACAGATCAGTTTAAGGCTTTTTTTCCTCAAATGAAATGAGTTTGTGTTTATTTTGTACTCTGCTGTGCACCCTCTCACATGCCCCCCACTGTCTGCCCCATGTGGTAACACAGCAGAACAAGGTTTGCTGTTGTCCTGGGAGTTTATTTTATGTTATTGCTAGTTTGCATTTTATTAACCAGGACTCAGGGGAGACATTACATCACCGATATTTGTGATTCTATTGCAAGTTTCTCAATATTTAGCTCCCCCTTGCCTTTTTTTTTTTTTTTTGGGTGGGGGGCAGGGGGCAGGGGAGGAGGAGGGGAGGGAAAAGCTTGGGAATGTTAAAATCTCAAATAATGGAAGGTTAGTCTAAAAGAGTGCACATGCATACATACACACAAATAGGTGTATTGCTTTTAAAAATCATGCCATTTTTTTAGCTGATCTCATCATTTAAAAACTTGATTTGTGATTTTGAACATTTGTGTTTGGCAATGTGGGATAGTTGGGCAGAAATTGCATAGTTTTTATTTCCTTTCAGTAGGTATAAAATACAGGAAAAGGAAACATAATTTGCATAAAATATAATTTGCAGATTTTCTTTATATGTAGTAAAGTTAATCTGAATAATTAAAAAAACTTTTTTTTTCTTATTTTCCCTATTATTCCTTCTTTATCTCTATACTAATTGATTTCTGCCTTTATTTGCATCCTAAATGAAGTCAGGAAATACAAGTAGTCTTAACAGAAACCCAATCCTTGAAAAAATTTTTACTGCTTGGACCTCATATAGTTTCTCCAACTTTCTTATTCTTATTCAAGCTGGGCAAACTCCACAGTCTTCCAGGTTTACTAAGCAGTAAAAACTCCTTATCTACTCTGAATTAAAGTTTACCTTGTCTCTTATGTGATTGCTATACATTGAATGGTAGAGTGAATGGTCATATTTTAATCATGATGTTTTCCCCTCAGTTTTCTGACTTTACCTTAACATGTTATCTTAATTAATTTTACAGCTGCAGTTGTTTTGCTTCTTTAAGAAAGGGGTTTTGATTGGCATTTGTATAGGAAGGTGGATTTCAAACAATATTTTAAGAGAAAATGTCTGTTACGTAACTCGAAGTCTAAAAATGGAAACAGTTTTTAGTTATTAATACAGAATTTTTAGAGCATGAAACAAATGGATCCTATCATGCATGAATCAGTTTGAACTACTGAACATACCTTTTTATTCATTGCTGCATAAATTTTCTGTGACTGATTAGGATTTGTAGTGCACTAAAGAAAAAGCCAAATAGGATATATGTAAAATGTTGCTTAAATCTACTAATTAGTCTTATGTATATTCTCATGATACACCCTAATAGCAATGAAATGGGAGGAAGGGACATTGATTCTGAGTTAGTGGTACTTTGTCTTCATGAACAACTACATGTTTGACAGAACACCAAGAAAGTATTGTTTATATCTTCTAAAAGATTTTTCTGTGTTTCTTTGAGTGTTGTTTACACATACCTCCATTAGTAATTTTTTCCTGACCACTGAGGTAATGAGAACATAAACCAATAAGAATGAGACCAATGCACTCAATACTGGGTGCACAGAGTGTGAGCACAACACATCACTGGGTGGATTTATTAGCCCTGTCAACACTGTTCTGTCAGCTTGCTGTTGAGGGCCACGATCATCCTTAGGCATAATCAAAGTAAAAGTGCCCCAAGCTGAGGGACCCTGTCTATATCTATGTTGCATGACCTAGGCACAAGTTGCTTCAGACATGCTGATTATTCCACAAGCCTTTCCAGCACCCTTGAGAAATCTCAGCTAGTCCTTGAGATGCACCCCACTTGTGATCCCTCAGGCAGTCTCCTGTAAGGAATTCTGTCTGCCTCTCACCATTATCTACCAGCTTTTCTGATTATCAGGAAAATGTGGGAAGGAGGGAGAGAACGTGAATCCAGACCTCTAGGCTATTAGCCTTCTCCAGTTTCCACAGAGCTGTCTGTACCTGTATCTGGCAGCATACAATAAAACAGCATAACAAGTACCTGCCTCACAGGCTTAGCCTGCCTGAATCCTTAATGGAACACAATGGTCTTTCCCACTGGAGATCGGACTACCAACATATCCCACAATTACCCACCAATATGTGAACATATTAGAGAAAGTGTTGTGGCTTGGCCTAAAACTATCAGAGCTCATAGGAGTCCTCAGCAAGGCTGGAAGAGATGGAAGAACCTTATGGAGCTTATGGGGGGGAAAAATGTGAATTTGAGAATCAAGGTACCTCCAAGGGTGCAAAATCAGAAGATCAGACTTGGTTTGTGGAAAGTTGGGCCAGCATGGCAGCCAGGCACTAAAGAAGAGGGAAGAATAGGGAAGTGGTTTGGATGATAGGAGACAAGGGGATGAGTAGGAACCATTCAACACTACCCTAACTATAAATAACTTCTTAGTGATATGGTTTAGTGGAGGACTTGTTAGTGTTAGGTCAGAGGTTGGACTCGATGATCTTGAGGTCTCTTCCAACCTAGACAATTCTGTGATTCTGTGTAACTTCTCTATCAGTGTATCCCTGGGTTTAGATCCTGGCTGTAGGCAGACCTCTTACCATTTCAGAATTGATGCACCTCACCATGCCTCTACTAGGTTTGGGGACAGGTTGGCTGACACACTGCAAGCCTGTGGTCAGCCACTACTATGAGATAAAATAGGTGCCGGCCTGGGTCAGGGCGCAGCACTGTTGAGCAGGGCTCAGCATTGGCTGGTGGCAGGCCTTGTCCTGAGAAGGCAAACTGGGGTCACCTGTCAAGACAACACTGTAGAGCAGAGCCCAGCATTGGCTGGTGGCAGGCCTCATCCTGAGAACGCAGAATGAGGTCACCAGTCAATGCAGGGCAGAAGGCCTAGGGGTGTGAGGGTGAGGAGGCTGAGGAGGCCCTGCCACCACTCAAGGCTGAAGGAAAAGGGAGATGATGCCCCTGCAGCTGTGTGGTTCTGCCCAAACAAGGGTCCTCTCCCAACTTTGTCTGTGGTCAGTCCCACTGACTCTCAGGGGAGATTCCTTAGCAGTGTGTTTGGAGGGGATCCAACCCAGCACCATAGTGGCAGTACCAGCAGCTAAATAAATTCCAAACATAGGTATTTTTCCAAGGCACTACATGTTTCCAGGTGTACTGGGCCACACAGTAATCCCCACTGCTCTGCAGGGCAGGTGACAGCTGCCTCAGGCTGGGGTCTCGTACAAGAAGGGGTGACAACAGTGTTTCCTTCCCCATAGCACTTTGGCCACATGGCTTTGAAAATGTCCCTAAGGCCAACCTGAAAAGTGGGCAGTCAGGTGGTTTGGCAACAAGTGGCCAGTCACAGGGTGCTCTTACAAGACAGTGCAGAAGCAGCCATGGGAAGACCAGCAATCTGAAGAGGTTCTTTTTTGTGTGTGTGTGTATGCAGAGATCTTGTGAAGAAAAGGTCTTCTCTTTCCATAGCAAGTAAAAAGCAATATATCAGGTACATGGAACTGTCTATGAAGAATTTTCTTTATTCCTTTACCCACTGGAAACTTTACATATGTAAGACGGTATAGTATATACACTTGCAAAACATATATTAGTCATTCACAGAATAATGAATTAATTAAAATCAGAATGTTTCTGATTTCAAGATGAAGCAGTCCTATTTGTGTTTTTTGTTTGAAGGGAAATGCATAGGTCAGATATTATACCTGGGATTAACATTAGTCTCTTAGTTTCACACATAGATTAAAATCTTAATATTTTGTGGCTAAATCTCACTGCCTCGAAAATCCCCTTTATCCAGTCTCAGTTGTCCTTCACTGTTTTTGATGAATATGCTCAAGTCATCTGCAGAGAACCTAGAACTACCAACAAAATTCAGGTCTGGGACTTCCTATAACAGTGCCTGTGTAATAAAATATAAAACCTATTGGAAGAGAAAAATATGCTGAGGAGCAGCATAAGGAAGTTTTCTGCTAATTGTTCCATGAAACACTCCTGTAAAAAGATATGTTGGGCTAGGAAATAAATGTTAACAATTTACAAGTGTAAAGAAGTACCCATCATCTGTATTTCCACAGTAAGGAATGCACAGCACATGTACAATTCCACAATGCTTCATGCAAAACCTTTTATACTGTCAACCACTTTACGGGTGGCACCGTCCCACTTGTTTTTTCAAAACTTTTGTAGAGAAAACAAGTTTTCTCTAATGTAGCTTATTAACATGTATACAATAGCCATCGATTCTTCTGTACAGGCTGCACTCTTGCAAATTAATATTTCTTGTAAAATAAAGCTCCGCCAAATAAAGAAATCTGGCAGTATTCCAAATGAAATGTAGTATAACTTTTCTGCAAATCAAAGAAATGCAATTGCTAATAAAACACTAAAACTTTTTCTAGCACTAGGTTTTTCTAGCACTAGGCAGATCAAGTTTAGAGAAGGAAAAAAACAGTTAGGAAATGAGCAGGAGTATCAATTTATTTTTGTTTTGATTTATGATCCAGGTATTTAAAGATATGGTCTTTTTCCTGAAAATCAAGAGGAAGAGAAAAGACGGAAATGAGCTATAGCCAGTTCAGGCAATGCTTTTATAGCTCTTTTGCTATGAAAGCACATGAGATATTAGTCTGTGACTGTCTTGGAATAGCTAGATGAACCCCAAACTTTTTTTTTTTTTTTTTTTTTTTTTTTGGTAAAGAAGATATAGCCCAACATTTTATTTATAAATGGTTCAAGTCTTCATATCTGTGTCTAGATGGAATTAACACATAGGTAATAAACTAAGGAAAAGAGTAGGTTAGGAAAAATAAGCTGGAAAAAAATCCAAAGCATATGCTTAATCACCTGTTTCTGAAACTAACTTGATTTTATTAACTGATTTAAATAAAATCAAGATTTTAAAATCTCATTGGGAGATACGTATTTAAGACATTTCAGAATTGAATTACTTTAAATGTTCTTGTATTGGAAAAATTCAGAAGAAATATATTATACTGCACCTTTTTCTCAAAAGTCTGTTACCCAATGAAAACCAGATATTAGTCAGTATGAAAGACAATGCTGACTTATGCCTTATTTTCCTTTGGCCTCCAAGTATTTATCTTTTCCTTTATATTCTAATCTGAATTCTTTAATACTACTAAGGAATAATTTACAGACTTACAGATTCCCATGGACTAATTTTTTCACCATTCTTAAATATAAGTATTGCATTTTTCATCCTCTCAATTTATTACTGCTAGCTTGGTAATATTTACTACGGTTATGACACCTTTGTTATCACACCTACAATAGTACGGAGCTTTTTTCAGAATCAAGTGAAAGACTACATTGTTCAGTAATCTCCTGAACTTCCCAGTTCTGATTTCCCTATCTTTATTCTAACTATTAAACTTGCCTTTAATCCGGATGGTTAAAGTCACCATCCTAACTTAAAATGAAACACACCTTGCACTAATGGAGCCAAATCTAGATGACACATTGTCTTTAGCCTGAATTCCTGACCTTGCAGCCCACCTCTCCTTTCCCTGCTCTCATCTGCTTTGTATAAACTGAAGAACTTTTTTGCCTGAATATTCTGCCTTTGAGGCAGATAAAGATCCAAACCACCACAGAAAGCTTTGTAATGAATGCCAACACCTTGAACTACACTCAGGAACTAATTAGCAGTTGATGTAGTAACAAGTCAAGAAGCTGTTAATTCACACTAAAAAAAAAAAAAAAAGTCAAGCCATCCTGAGTAATTCATTGTCAACACACTCATTCAGGCATTCAGGCAGATGTTTACAACTGGCATGCACATAGAGTGTGTGCATGCACATATGTACACACACATCTGTCATATACTGTATATATATACATGCTTAGGTTTGCAGATGATACTATCTCACTGAAGAAAAACAAAGTATAATTTCTCGAGTAGGATTTCCCTTGTGTTTAAGAAAACAGCACTTTTCATACTGGAAAGGATGTACAGATAATGGACCTGTTCATCGTTTGGATCCTGCGGGCATGACAGTATGTCATTGAGGAACACAGTAACTACTGTACGTCATATATCAAGTTTACACCTTTATTTCCAGAAATCAAAAGAAGTCAGTCTTCTCTTATGTCTTTTTGAGAGGAGATCCTCTCCATGATGAGCACATGCCAAATGATATGGAGATAATACATAAAAGCATTTGCTGCATTAGCATAAAAAAAATAATAATTGAGATTGGTCATGTCTTCTCATGACACTGCCAAGTAGGTTATGCAGGTTCAATATGCTCTACTATTTCACTTACAGCTCTGTAGTTGCTCATAGTTTCAGATGGAGCACAGCAATATTTCTCAACAGGCCTTGTGCACCGTGGTCAGACACCCCATTGTTCTGTTGACATGCTTCCTGCTCCTCCAAGGACCCTGGGAGTGTACTATACTATATATATACTATATACAATATATATACTATATACTATATATATATAGTACACTATATAGTATAGTACACTATAACCACGACCACTATAGTGTACTATACTCCAAATTCCATTCAGAAAGTAATGTATTTGCATGGCTTAGGATCAAGACAGATATTCCCCATGATTCTTTTTGCTTCATCTATGTTAGCACCTTTTTCAAAGAGTGGCTAAGTAGCATGGAGAGCACACCAGTGAACGCCAGTCTCCCTGACTGACATACATGTATAAACAAATTGCCACCAGCAAATCTATACTCAAATGATGGTCTGTAACTCAGAGCACTGAGGATTTACAAGATCACTGAAAA
The DNA here is from genome assembly GCF_009819795.1 of Aythya fuligula. Lineage (NCBI taxonomy): Eukaryota > Metazoa > Chordata > Aves > Anseriformes > Anatidae > Aythya > Aythya fuligula. The sequence goes on along the minus strand of NC_045560.1, from coordinate 38,474,270 downwards.
CACGTAATTCTTCCTCCTACATATTTTCTTCGAGTAACCATACTATATCGCTTTCAGAGTCAACTAGCTAAATCTGAATTGTGCTGCAGGTAATCAGAACTTCAGGATGTCAAAAGCCAATTTCCTAGAACTGTTCTGAGCTCCTCTTGGAGTGGTAGTGACAGAAATCTGCATATGAGTTCCCCTTGGCTTGAAGAATTACTTGGTAACCTCTCAAAAATTATTTTGCTACTTATCAGTTACCTGGTGCTTAATTTTCTGCAGGTATATAAATCATCAAAGTTTGTTAGTGACAATGACAACAGTTCTGAAGAAGATACTGTCCTCCTACATCATGAAAGCAACACAGAGAGACAGATGTAGATCTACACATAGGTAGCTATGAAAGTGCACAGCTAGGATTATATAATTATGCTGGAACAACTGATGTGACATGGGGTTTTTCCCTCTAACTTCCATCAGGCCATTGTAATTCACAGATACATAAAAGTGATTAGGCACAACACTGTAAGGCTTGATTAATTGTAATTAGATTACTATTCATGTTGAGGTTTTAGAAACTTTCTAGGTAGAAATATCTCAAGAAGGTCTCAAACGATTTTTTTGAATTTGAGAAATGGAATTTCTGTTATTACAGCAAAAAACATTAAGGCATTGTTCATACCTCTAGTCTACCTAAAGATCCAAATTGTCTTTTGTAACCTTGGTTCATGAAGCCTTTGTTGGATACTTGCACAATTAAGAACACAAGAACATCATTATCAAAGTGAAAACCATGTTTCTGACAAGTCCAGGTGAAGATGTTCTGGGAAGAGAGTAAGAATAGGACAAGCCTACAGTGATACTTCCCCTTGTAGCTCAGGGATATCTTCATGCTACAGAAACACCAACAGAGTCTTATTTCATGCATTTGTCCAGCTGACATCTGAATTAATGTAATTTTTTAACATCCACCATGTTCTGTGACATGGAGTTTCACAATTTAAATATATACCGTGTGAAAATTTATCTCCTCTTGATTTGATTTCAGTCTGTTTTCTGCACAGGAAGAAATAAGGTCTTTACACCCCAAGTGGCTGTGGAATAAAAATAGTGTATTTGAAAGATTTAGGGATAAGAGAAAGATACTGAAGCTAGAAGTTGAAAATAATTTATTTTCTCTGGTGATATGCATTTGTTTTCCTTTTTAATTACTTCAATAGGACCAAAAGAGTCCTAAAAAGTTTTGCATAGATTGGAGCAAGAAATAAGTATCTGCTAAGAATTTTCCCTACATAATTTATTTGGCATACTATAGCACAGCTGGAACTATTCTGCCTTCTGGATAGTGACCTGATATGGAATTCCTGTATGGCACCATGATACAGTATCAACCACGACCAACTGTAGTATGGATACATGAACATCCTGCTTGTTGAAATTATAAAATAATTTCCTGGTTGAGCTCTAGGATTTAAATAAGGTGACTTGTTAGATGGGTTAGAACATTCTTAGAGCGGTATGGGACTCGAGTAAACAAAGAGCTGACCCCAAAGCCCTGTGCAAGAAAGTCCTTTGCAATAACCTGGGATGACCTAGGAAGCTATTAGTTGTTCTGTAACAAGTGTACACCCATTTGTACTTTGCAGAGGTCAGTCCAGCCCACATCTCAGTAAACACATTTGCAAACTCATTTTAGTACTTTGCATTAAAATGTCAGAAGATTTGCAACAAATAAGTATTCACTGTGAAGAGAAAGCTCTTCAACACAAAAGAATTCAAGTTAACTTTCCACAAATAATAGAGTACCACAGACAAGGACTTAATCTTTCTCTTTTGTTCCTGCTAGGAACCTGACCACAGATTTGCTGTAAAAACGAGTAGGAAGGCCTGTGATTTTCATCTTTGCTAGTCATTAATTCCCAGTTTCAGTCCAAAAGAATCTAGAATACTATATGTAGAAAAGGTTATCCATCTGTACTGCTATCTGTATGCTGGGTCAATACAATACTCCCTTTGTATGTCTTAACATCATTTGTTTCCTTTGCTGATGCAATGATTTTGTTATTGTTGCTGTCAGTAGCAAGGGTGATAATGGATTTGTTATTCATAGAATTATCTATCTATGACTGGGAAGCAGACCTGACTGTAGCACTCGTATTTCTATAATATATCTGTAATTATGCATTCGGGAAATTTGACAGCAAAATGTCAAAACAAAAGCAGATTTGCTCTGTTGAAGGTACTTGAAGACAAACAGTGTTACATCAGAAGCTTGTATCTGGTTCAAACAGGCTATTTACTGCAGAAAAAAAAATAGCCTTTTGAATTACTTTCAGCCTTCCATACCTCACGTTAAGTCTATTGTGGTGCCCTGTCACTTGTTCAGAGTAGGCAAGACAAACAGGAGTCACCAAAAGAGTTAAAGGAAATGATCACTTCAAAAGACTGATTTCCTGTATCTTTGAAAAATGAGGGTTTCCTTCAGTAGCATTTAATAGTTACAGCTGGGTACATTTCCTACTTTACAGACATTGCTAACACCTATGTGAGACATTATTGATTTTCACACAAGAGAATGTGTGCTTGCTTATTAGAGCTAAAGTGGTGCTTACAGAAGATTATACCAAGCTCCAGAAAGAAGCCATGATAAATTCCCTTCTTCTCTGTGTGGGACAATATATTCCTTTCCCTTATTCTCCAATACCAACAGTCTGACAGCTTTCCACTTCAATGTTTATGAATCATTGAACTGGCAGTTAACTAACTGGGAGTTAGTTCTATGAAAAAATTAGAAGGTGATGCATTTCAGATTATGGTTGAAACTAGAGTTTAATTGTTTACCTAAGAGGAAGTTAACACCAGCAGAGTTTTGATCATTAAAAGACTCTTTAGGTTTAATGAATTACATTTTTCAGAAAGATACCATTTCAGTACTGTTATTGCAATGACTATAACAAAATTGCTGTTAGCACTAACATCAGGCTGAATCTTTTTTTTCTGGAATTTTTTACATAGGTGGTAAGAAAAGACTGACAGAGAAATAACAGTTTCTTTCTACAAACACAGGTGCGACTTCTGTACCTGCACTGAAGGTTTACAGCAGGTCCACGTGTAAAGAGACATCTGAGCATTCAGTCTGGAAAATCTATGGTGGCTGTCACACAGCATTCTCTCACTTCACCTTCTTAATTCTTATTTTCCTTCCGACAGTTGGTAAGTCATCTTTTAATGGCTCACCACAGTTTTAATGCACAACTTCAGACCAAATTGTTTGAAACCATGACTTAATTCATGGAATCTATTAAAAAATGTGTTGACAGCCTTCATTCCAGGAAGAAAATGTTAATTACTTGTATCACAGTAGCACTCAAGATTCAGGCCATATTGCCCTAGCTTATAGATATGCATAGTTCTTGTATCTGACTGTTTTGTTGTTTTTTGTTTTTCTTGAAATTTATTTGACTAAAGTAAAGCTCTGCCACACTTATTTTGCACACTTTAGAGCTAGCTGCTATTATTGAATGAATGAGGAATGGTGCCAAAGACAGGTTAAGTGAACTGCCTAAGATCACAGAGAAGTCTGTGACAAAGCAAGCAATCACTAATGACAGTGTTTCCTGAGTCCTTCTCTGGCACAGTAAGAAAGGATCACCTTTCTGAGGACTTAACAGCCATATGATAACAGAGGAATCATATGATGCAGAAACATGGCTTTTAAAAACTGACTGTTCCTTTCTGATGTTTTGTATTCTGAAGCTCAGCTTGGAGACATCCTTTGGATTGGGTCTAAGGGAAAAATACTCAGCAAAAGCACTCACCATCCAAAATGCTTCAGACTGGGCATTTAAAATCTGGGGCACCCCGAACAGTGACTGTTTGTGAACATTTGCTCTTACAACTGTGATTTGACCTATATAAGAGAGTAATTCAAAAAATGTCTGGAATCTTATTTTGTTCAACAAATCTGTAACTGATATGGGCTAATGAAATATCATTCACCATAGTTCCTAGCCAGATTCACAACAACTTCTTGGTCCATCTGTTCACTGAAGACACAGCATTTTACATATCTGTTTGTACCCATATTTGTAAAGTCTGTATTTAACTTCCTCCACTATATTTATGGTCCTTTCTCAGTCAGAAATACAGAAACAAGTGGATTCATGAAATAGAAAATAATATAGATTGGATACAATGCGAACATGATCCTCCTTCTCAAAATAAATAAATAAATAAATAAAGCATGAATCTTTACAGAATAATCTTTTGCTATTCAAAAATACATATTTATGTGACTTCAGAGTTCTTGCTGTTCTACCAATAACGAACCACAAATAGCTAAAGTGAACAGCACATGAATAACGAATAGGCTAAATATTAATCATTCAAAATATTCACTAAGTACTTAGAATTTTTAACTACTTTAAAAGAATGACAACTTTTTCTGTTAATGTCTTAAGCAAAAACGAAATGAAATGAATAAGTAAGGAATTTATTTTATGCAATTTCAGTGGATGGTTATTACCAAGCTTTTACATAGATGTTTTTCTTCCAAATAACAATTTATTGTTGGAACAATAATCATATTTTGAGATAGTCTGCTCATATATTTATTAAAATTTCTGATGAGTAAGTTGTGTTTCTCTGTTTGTAAGATATATATAAAGGCAAGGACCCTTTAAATTCTTGTTTGTTTGTTTGCTTGCTTGCTTTTTCACACTGCCATTTAGTGTACATTTAAATGAAGCCCTAATATTTAAGAAAATGTGCAGAGTCATAAACATTTAAGGTTTTCCATTGGTCGAAAGGATCTGCATGCAAGGGTTAAGCTTGCCTTAAGCAAAGTGACTGTTTTCTTTTATTACCTTAACTGCCAGGAAATGAAGCATGATTATAAAAGACTGATAAAAAAAAAAAAAAAAAAAAAAAAAAGTTAAAGGGCCAACATTTCATTTATGAATTTTGAATAGAGATATGCACAGGTACCTTGTTTAAAGCTAGCCTATCTTTAGAATAAATATATAAATGTATTTATTTAGAATGAACAAAAATCTGAATCATCAAAGTTATAGTGCCCCACAGATTTACTTTTCTTTCTTTTTGAGAAAATAGGCTGTTGGTGAAAAGGGGTTAAATACAGTTTCTAAATGAAAAAGTGTTTTATTGTGTCAAGTGTCAGGAAGTGAGTAGAGGTGTAAAGGAAAGAGAGAACGAGAGAATAAGATCGTTAGAGCTGATACCGTGAAGTGTAACATAAATTCAGAGATGACAGAGCAGGTGAGGTCTTTGAAATGCAGCCATTACAATAGTGTCACTTACAGCTGAGGATCCACAGAAAAAGAAAAGAGAAGAGAAGAGAAGAGAAGAGAAGAGAAGAGAAGAGAAGAGAAGAGAAGAGAAGAGAAGAGAAGAGAAGAGAAGAGAAGAGAAGAGAAGAGAAGAGAAGAGAAGAGAAGAGAAGAGAAGAGAAGAGAAGAGAAGAGAAGAGAAGAGAAGAGAAGAGAAGAGAAGAGAGAAGAGAAGGAAAAGAAAAAAGAAAAGAAAAAGAAAAGAAAAGAAAAGAAAAGAAAAGAAAAGAAAAGAAAAGAAAAGAAAAGAAAAGAAAAGAAAAGAAAAGAAAAGAAAAGAAAAGAAAAGAAAAGAAAAGAGAAAAGAAAAGAAAAGAAAAGAAAAGAAAAGAAAAGAAAAGAAAAGAAAAGAAAAGAAAAGAAAAGAAAAGAAAAGAAAAGAAAAGAAAAGAAAAGAAAAGAAAAGAAAAGAAAAGAAAAGAAAAAAGAAAAGAAAAAGGGGAAGGGAAGGGAAGAAAAAAGGGGAAGGGAAGGGAAGAAAAAAAGGGGAAGGGAAGGGAAGGGAAGGGAAGGGAAGGGAAGGGAAGGGAAGGGAAGGGAAGGGAAGGGAAGGGAAGGGAAGGGAAGGGAAGGGAAGGGAAGGGAAGGGAAGGGAAGGGAAGGGAAGGGAAGAAAAAGAGTATGAAGGAAGGAAGGAAGAAAGGAAGGAAGGAAGGAAGGAAGGAAGGAAGGAAGGAAGGAAGGAAGGAAGGAAGGAAGGAAGGAAGGAAGGAAGGAAGGAGTGTAGAACCACAATGCAAATTTGTTCTAAATACACAGCAATAGACTTTACTACCTACTGAAACAATTAAAAAAAAAAAAAAAAAAAAAAAAAAAAAAGAAAGAAACATAAAACTTTTGATTAAGCAGTGAGTAAAACTGTTAGGGTATCATGCAGACCTTCCATAGGAAGTATGTCATTTCTCTTTAGCAAATAACTTTCCTGCAGTGCCAGATTCTGTCTTATTGAATCAAATTAGTAACATAAATTGCATGAACATTTGTCCCTACACATATTGTTACTTTGACTGTTCCTTTTATCTTGTCAGATCCCACAAACTTTGACAAGTTTATTTGTGCTCACTGTGATAAATTCTCTAGTAGTGTACATAAGTGTATGTATTTGCCCCAGTAGAGAATTTGTTATCTTATGTCAGGCACACTTGTTTTCACGTAAAGCTTCTTCATGAGTCTTTCCAAGGAAATGATCTCAGGAAATTTTCCTTCTATTCTTTTCTCCTAGTGCCACAGCATTTCATCTCATAGGCAGTATGTTAACTCTTCTTAACTGTCTCAGCTACATGCATCCAATTGGTTTTTCTGCCTGAAGGCAAAATTCTGCAATCAGGATTACTCAGACAAAGCTCACATTGAAGTGAATAGGGGTGTTACTCACATATGGCTAAAAGCCCCCTTGTCTGGTTATGCAAAGAACTGATGTACAAGGTGGGCCAAGTTTTCAGTCAGAACAAATTAGTGTTCTCCACAATGGAACAGAATTAGTGTACATCAACCAAGGAAGTGGTGTTACATGTGCAGCACTTTCACAATATAAAGGCAATATTTGTTACATCAGAAAACAGAGTTGATTCTACAGCTACCTTGTTAATTAAAGAAAAAGAAAAGAATCTTGAGCAAAAAAGCCACTCCACAATGTTTGGCCTTCTTTGGTCCAAATGTTGCATCTAATTATGACAAGAAAACATATAAAAATTTCACCAAAAATAATAATAATAAAAAAAAATGCAGGTCTCATACAATATTCACTCCTGTCTATATTACATTATAAGTCAGATTCATAATAATTTTATTTAGCAGTAACGTACTAAGGGCTGTGTTGCATCTTATGAATCTGCCTAAGCTTCAGAGATGGCTACATCTGCTTGAGAAAAGGATTAGAAAGAAAGGCACTTGAAGCTGGTGTGAAATACGAGCACTATCTAGAGTAACAGAGAGCATGTCAAACTAGTAAAAAAGAGAAGCAAGGCAGGCTGACAAAATCAAAGAGAACAAACCCAATTCAAACCACGTATGTGCTATCACGTATTCTGAAACTAAAACAGTTTAAAAAGTTTGCCAAAAATGTTAAGCTATTTGTCAAGCTTCAGTAATTTATGTGCTATTTGTTTAGATAAAAAAGACAACATGAGATGTCCTAATAATTAGCATTTAACTTGTTACATGCAAGTGATTACTTCATTATCACCTTTTTCTATACCACAAGTTTGTCTTATGCTTACCTATAATGGAAAACAAGGACAAAGCACTAAAGATTGTTTCCATCAACCTACTACTGACAAAATTATCCTAATTTAGGAAAGTTATTTTGGGGACTGAGTTCCCCTGGCCTGAAATGTATGTATCCCAATGAACCAGTTGGCCATGTAACATGTTTTCAAAGAACTTTTTAAAGTAGTTATACCATCTGATGATATTTTAACCCTTCTCTCTACAACCAATATTTTTGTTATGGTTCTTTCCACAGTTGTTGACACAGTTATTTGACTCTGCTTTGAGCACAGGAGGCTGAACTAAATGACCTGTAGAGGTCCCTTCCAACCTCAACCATTCTGCAATTTTGTGATCTTTTCAAAGGAATAGCTCTGTTCTTCCTAGTATGCTCTGTTTCAGGAAAAAGCAGCTCAGATTTAATTGGTCTAAATTCTACCTTTGCTCTTATATATTCTGTTATTTAATACTGAGATGTCTTTGACAGCACAATTACCTTGTGAGCTTTGTATTTCTGTAGTACTGCTCTACTGAGTTTGGCTTGGCTGGGGAAAAAAAAAAAAAAAAAAAAGGAACAAATAACTGTATCTTCAGGCAGGATTCTCATATTTGAAATCCATGCTCTGATTCTTTAATTTTTGTCGTATTCTACTTGTATTTGTATTCTATGTATTTCTATTGCATTTTATTTGTCTTCATTCTTATTTGTATCCTGATTTTTTTTTTTCTGTGTGACTATTCCATTGTTGACAGTACTACTTAAATTCTTAATTTTCTTCTTGACTAAGAGTACATTCAATGCATTTGAAAATAACTTCTCAAATCCTAGAACAAATGGACAAAAAAAAAATAGGCTCCCAGGTCTTTCCTCAAGAAAACAAATTTTGAATGATACCTATTTACATTCAGTCTACATTGTCAGAGCTTTTAATGTGATCTGAGGGGTATACCTACAAAACCCTATGAACTCCATTGAACTGGACCAGTCATGTATCAATGTATTTCCCCTCAACTAATATTAACTGTGGTACAGTACTCCTGTTCAAGTTGAACTGTTAAAACTCAATAAAATTAACATCTCTTGCAACACCTATTTAACATCTTCCTGGACAGCCAGATCCTTCTGGGTCACCACTTCCCTTGGAGTCCCTTCCTTCATGGAACTGCCCCAGACAAAAGATATGAGATTACCAGCAGCACAGTCCCAGACAGACTAACACTTCTACACCCCATCTTCTCCTCACTAATCCTACTCTTCCACTGTCTTACCAGAGCTTGACAACTCTTATGCAGAAAGGAAAAGCAGTTGATAAGCACTTGAAAAAGCAGTTGATAAGCACTTGAAAATCAATGATGCTAACATTGCTATAGAAAAGCAGGGGGCACTATGGGAGGTGGTGGGGAGGGAAAGGCTTGCTTAATAATCCTGTAAATCTGTGCCTAGTCTGTCAGCAGGCTTCATCTTTTCCAATGTTCTTTGTGACAGATTTTTCTAACATACAGCTTTTAGATTTCATGTATAGAATCATAGAATGGCTTAGGTTGGAAGGGACGTTGAAGACCATCTAGTTCCAACCCCCCTCTCATAGGCAGGGATCAGGGCCTCATATAACCTGGTCTTGAACACCTCCAGGGATGGGGCATCCATAGCCTCTCTGGGCAACCTGTTCCAGTGCCTCACCACCCTCTGAGTCAATAATTTCCTTCTAACTTCTAATCTAAATCTCCCCTCTTTTAGTTTAAAACCATTCCCCCTTGTCCTGTCATCATCTGATGGAGCAAAGAATTGCTCCGCATCTTTTTCATAAGTTCCCTTCAAGTACTTAAAGTTTGAAATGAGGTCACCCTGGAGCCTCTCTCAGCCTTTCTTGGTAGGAGAGGTGCTCCAGCCCCTTGACCATCTTTGTGGCCCACCTCTGGTTCTGCTCTAACAGATCAACATCCTTCTTGTGCTGGGGCCCCAGACTTGGATGCAGCACTTCAGGTGGGGCCTCACAAGGGCAGAGCAGAGGAGGACAACAATCACCTCCCTTGACCTGCAGGCCACTCCTCTTTTGATATAGCCCAGGATGCAATTGGCCTTCTGGGCTGCAAACACACCCTGACAGTTTATGTTGAGCTTTTTATCCACCAGAATGCTCAAGTCCTTCTCTGCGGGGCTCTCTTCATGAGTTCTTCTCCCAGTCTATACTGATGTCTGGGATTGCCCCAGAACAGGTGCAGCACCTTGCACTTGGTCTTGTTGAACCCTATTACGATCATGTGGGAACACTTCATGTCAAGTGATCATATTAGTTCTCTAATGGCAAGGGATTACTCTGTGATAATGGAGTGTGCTTTAGGTGGAGAAAGCAAAGGCTTGATCCCAGCTTAAAACAATAATAAGGAACTTTAGTTTAAGAAGTTTTATTTTGCAAGGACTGTGCTGGACTTCATACAGAACATATGAAATGGTAAAGAGAAACTACAATAAATAACAGATTTGCCCTCAATACCCAGTTCTCCGAGGACAACTACCTTCTTGAAATTTGCGTGAAAAGAAGCTCATCAAAAATAATAAATAATAATGATAATAATACAGTTCTTGCAAATTTGTGCTTTCTCACTAGAACTGTAGCAACAATGACCTAAGCTCATCCCCTGCCTGCCCCTCTTCATAATTTCATTTGTAGCAATCTCAGCGAAATCAGAAAGCATTCTTATGAATCCAGGAAGTATCATGGAGTAAGCTGATCTCTGTTGTGCTGGCAGTATCTGTCCCTGGTTATCTGTAAGCATATCTTCCTCTTTACAGAGAAGCTGGATACTGCAGTGCTAGGCACCACTGACAGGCTTCAGCTTGGAATATAGAGATTAAAGGAAGAGATTTTCATAAAATTAGTTAACTATTTTCACTAATGACAGAAACAGAAAAAAAAAAAAATAATGAGCAAGAAGAAAAAGATATAGTCCTTCAAAGTGCTTTATAACTTGATTAAAGGTATCATGGATAACAGGGACTTTACAGGCTGTCAGCATTAACATTAGCAGTTTTTAACCATGACCTGAGCTCTGACAAGCTGTTTCCACACTGTCAGTCTCTCTGCTTGAGCTGGCAAGTCATATATAGTAAAACTGTCCAGACTTTATCTGTGCAGTTACTTAAAAAGCCTATCTGGTGCATTTGCCTGTCCCACCAGTACTAAGAGAGCCTGGAAAAGTCTGAGTGACCTGTTAATCTGAGCAATCTTATTGGATAGTTAAAAAAAAACATCAACATGCATCACCAGGTTGGCTTGAGAATTCTCACTGTCTTTCTACTTTGGCAGATTTTTCAGAAGGTATTTCACTGTTGCTTAGTGGATGCATTGATTAAAATACTATTTACTTAGAAACTAAATAAAAGAAATTTTATCACCCATCTAATCACTCTTCAGGATAGTCTCCATTAGTCTCCCTTGCCTTTTGCAATGTAGAGTTAAAATGTTCATTCAAGAAAAAAAAAAAAAAAAAAAAAAAAAAAAAAAATTGATTAAAACATACTAATGATTTAGGTGCACATATGCCATATGCTCTTGATTTTCAATATCATGTGGTCTTTTCCCTATGCCTGTGAATCCAGAAGCACTGTTCAAAATTTACCTCTGAGAGTGCTTGCTGGTCACATCCTGTCTCCAGGGTGGAATGGCATCTAGTGTGCACACAGAATTGTATAAGGAGAGCTGAGTATATAGGATCAGAAGACAGTGGTAGCGTGGGGATCTGGCAAGGGTCTACAATCTGGAAAGTAAACTAGAGAACAGAAAATTCAACTTCTCTTCAATCCAGATACAGCAAACAACTTTTAAGTACTGTCACAAATCCTGAAATCCTATTGTGCCAGTTTAAATCTGAATAAACTCCTTCCTTCTTTAACAAAAAACAAACAAACAAACAAACAAACAAACAAACAAGATACCGCATTTTCTAAAAGATACAGATGTTCATTAAATATAAAATGATATTTAAAATTTCTAACAACACAACCCTCTGTCTGAATACTATGAACAAAGTTTTAGATTTTCATATGGAAAATCTGAAAGTGTCAAATTTTAAGGTGAAGTTTCTAGATTACAAGTAAAACAAAACACCTGTGTAAAATAACGTAAAAATAATCCACACTAAATCTTTATATTTCCCTCTTTATAAATCTTTAAATCTTTATATTTCCCTCTCAAATATCTAGTTATCAGAAGATACAAGCTTGTAGCTTGAGCTACAAGACAGATATTTTCTTTCTAAGTATATATGATCCTAGAATCATACAAAAGCCCAAGTTGGAAGGGGCCCACAAGGGTCACAGAGTCCAACTCCTGATTCTCAAGCAGAGCTCTTACCATTGTATATACAAACCTTTCCCTATGCATAAAAACTCCCTGCCTTTTATCCAGCTACTCTAACTCCTCAGTATGTGGCTCTTTTCTTTCCTTGAAGAACTGATGCAATAAGCCACCTGAGAAGTCTTTATCCAGCTCTAACATGTTAGTGGTAAAGAAGAACCACAAGGAACTGAGACAGGAGTGGTTCTCTTGCCTTGCCCATGTAAAGAAAAAAATCCAACAAACATTAGGTAGATAGATAAGCTTTGCCTACCTGTAAAGCACTGAAGGCAATCCTGAATCCCTTAGATCAGTAAACAAAAAAGATGGGAGGCTTTTTTCTTGAAATCTGCAAACTAAAATGCATGTATGTAAGCTCAATTCAAAAGAACCATGTCTATGAATTTTGACATGATGATTACTACATACATGCATAAATTGATTGGTAGGGAGAAAACTTTGGAGCACAGATCTTTGAAAACAGAAATAATAACTCCTATACTAAAGTCACAATGTTCTATTAAATTAAATTATGTAAGCAGAGCTTCCTTTCTGGGAGACTTTCTAAAAACAAAAACTGTTTCTTTATCATTCAGTGGCTTTACATTAAGTCTTCACTACAAAGAAAACACTGAGAAATCATAAGTCTAAAGAGAAAAGTTATGCAAATATATGTTCTGTTTTATTTCTGTTAAAATATATTGTCTACATCACAAGTTTAGCACTGCTGGAGACCTTCATTTGCCCAAGTACTCTTATGAGAAGGAAACAACAAATAATCCTCAATGTTGGTAAAATCTGGGGTGTTAGGTTAGCTGCAAAGTAAATTCCTTCCTCTGTGATTTTTGTGTGGGAATGTGAGACCACAGCTGCTGTGGTACTATGTTTTCAAAGGGGTAAAAGATATTTTGCTTTGTATACCTCCACAATACAAGTCCTGATCCATCTCACAATAGAAGAATTGGAAGCTTTATTTTCTTTGAGCCTTGATGTACTAAAATAATCTTGGATATGACATTTTCTAAGCTCTAAGGTTCTTTAGCTATAAACCCCAATCAAAGAAATCTAAGATAGAAATTGAATAAGTTGGTAGGAATATTTCAATTGTGGATATAAAAAGTCAGGATCAGAACCTCCACCCATAAAAGCCTGAATGGTCCCTATTGAACTGAATTAAGCGATGGATTCAATGCAATTTTTGAAATTAAGAAAGGTTTATCTCATTTTTTTTTCAATTATGTTATTGAGTTGTGAATCTGAAAATGATTTATTTTCTTTCATATCTTGTGGATTCATGGCATTTTCTAGTTAATTGTTTGTTTTGTTTTGTCTGAATGATCAATGAACATTATCAGATCCTAAGCCCAGATCTTACAATGGACCTCGTTTGCAGAGAAACAAGATACCAAGTATTCTCGTTTCTGAATTCCTTGTGTAAAACGGGTAGACTCTAATTATTATATTTGGTCAACGTTGTCTGAAATCTAATGTTTTGAAAGCCACTTTTAATTTATAAATGGAAAGGATTATATAAATGCCAAATTACAAACCATTAATTATTATCTAACAGTGAAGTGGCACAATGATCACTCTGAATCTAAATGCACTAGTTGAAAATCTTGGACATGGATTTCAATTCCTAAATCTAATCAGAAGTTAACTGTTAAGTACTATTTGTATCTATCTATCTGTGGACTGGAAGGCTAAACAAAATCATCCATGAAACAAACCAAACCAAAACCCTCCCAAAACACAATTCCATCTGCAAACTTTGGGGTTCCCTCTTAACTTGAAAACCTAATGTTGACCTCCAATTGCATGTACAGAGAAAAGTAACAAAGGAAATGATGAACTATTTAAAGCAAGTACACAAAAATTGGTTGCAGCAGATATTCAGACTTGTCTTGATGTACATTCTTAGGTACGTGTGCTGTTACCGCTGAAAGGTAAGCTACTAATTATCATAAAGGTCTTTGTGTTCTCATCCATGCAAACAGCAGAGCAAGCGATTGATAGATCAATTAAGCCAAAGTATTTGCACATGAAAAATTAGTGACAGGGGAATGTAAGACATGCACAGGTCTTTCTCTATTTTTCAGTTTTTATTTTTTTTACAGTTTGTGTGTAAATTTAGTCAGATTCAAGAAGCCCTTTTTGCTTAGTTTTATTCAGCTTTCAGGTTTTCTTCTTTGTTAAGATTATTCTTGTATAAGTACCTTCTTACTGTGCACCCTCAAGGCAACGAAAACCAATGACCTTGAAAGGAAGGCCCTGGAGGGGAATAGTTTTTGGATCCTACGGCTTCTTCTCAATGTCATTCTGGAATTAGTACAAAGGTTCCTTTTTGGAGCCAGTTGTTCAGCCATCAGGCTGCTGTGAGACAATGAAGCCAAAAGATCACAGGCAAAAAAAAAAATTAATACTGGAAATGGTCACAGCAAAATCCATGCAGGGGAGGTCATTGTTCTGAAGACAGTCAACAGGCAAACACTTTCAAATTTGTATTTGCTGCTTTGCAAGGAATTTCTTCACCAAAAGTCCTTTGCCAGAGTTCAGATGAAAGGGGATGAACAGATTACTATAGACCACTTTGATTAACTTCTAAATAGAATAGCAGGAATAGAACAGCAATCCTCTACACTGAATATTGTTTTCCAAATAAAGGTCAGTAATTGACAAAAAAAAAAAATGCAAAGTTGTTGAGCTGTTCCTTAATTTTTTTAAATTTCTTTAGTGTGAATAAGAATGTGTTCTAAATATCAGTAGCAGCTTATATTAATCTTTTCCATGCTGGAAATAAGGTGTTGATAGTTCTAAAATGAAATAATACCTAAACGACAACTCAGTCATTTTCTTCATAGTTCAAAGTTATTTGCATAAGATATATCACCCTTTACAAATATTTATTTTGCTATAGACAAAGAAACTACAAATTATACATGTATGTGATGAGTTTGAATTCCTGTCTCTCACACTTGTCTTTGAGTCTGCATCTTTCACTACTGTTGGGTTTGAGAAGAGGGAGAGCAAAATAATTTTTCTCCAATAAGATCCAATGTGGACTTCAAAGTGAAAGACCTGAATTCTACCTATAAAATTTGATTACAGCATGATTAAAAAGATGGGGAGAAAAAAAGAGCTGTATTCACGGGCTCATTACAGGCACAAAAAGGGGATTCTCATACAGACCATAGAGAATTTAAAAGATTTATTTATGATGTATTACTGTAATTTTTAATTTAGACATGCAAATTTTTTAATTTGCACTGACTGCTTTGCCTTAATGGTTTTGATTAATACTTGGAGGTAGTGTTTGTGAAAGAGATTTATACTGTGATTCATCTGCAAAATAATCAAATCATTACCAGCTAATGACAAAGCTGTGAAAAATGATATAGATATTGTGTAACTCGCAGCTATTGCAGTGCATGTGAAGGTACCCAGTATTTCCTGCAAATGTGGACTTCTGTTAATAACTGCTCAGAAGTTTGCTCTAGGTCCACAGTAATTTGGTTTAAAAATAAATAAATAAATAAATGGTTTTTTTTCTTAATAAAGCTGTCTGATAAAAATAGCAGTGATTAACGTCCCCAAACCCTACATTCTCATGGAGTTGTCAAAGTTGGGGACACCTTCCCTCTCTACCCAGGAATGAAATCTCATAACACCTATCTCTGTATCTTACTTCAGTAGTCACAAAACAAAAGGTCTTGTGATAAACAGGAGAGTTTGCAACAACGGGAGTAGATAATGTCTGCGTTTCTCATTATTAAAAAAATAAAAATAAAAATTAGAATTGCCTGTAGCTTTCTAAGCACTTTGCAATTATATCTTTCTTACTTCCTATTGTGGAATTCTTCCTTCATTTTCTGTTCTGGAGGATATTTTACTGTAAGGCTAATGAAAGGATTATTGAGCTCCTAATATATGGTATTTTTGCAACAGAAGTGGGTATACACAGATGTACATGCACATAAGGTCCACAGCCTATAAAATAATTTTAGAACTGGAAACAATTTCAAACTATCCCCCTACAATTAGCTGGAAAGATTCTTTTGCTTGACTTCAAACTGCTTTTTATGGATTTATAGCAGATTTTCCTTTTATTTTCAAAAAAGGTTTTCCTAAAGAGTACATGAATCAGAACTTTCTGCTGAAAATCAGGAAGAAAACCAGAAAAGAAATAACTTGCTTACCAGCTTGTGAATTTACACCTCTAAAGTAACTTAAGCCAACAGCTAGAGTAGACCAACTACTAGAGTAGGTCTATCAGAAACAGTAAAACTATATTACTTTAAGCCAGTTGATAGTTTGATCCATTGGTCCCAGGAATATGAGGATGTGTTTTCACCTCATCATTTAAATTGAATTTAACTGTACCTACCTTGCTGCCTCTCTCCTTACCCTTGACAAACCAGAGTTTACTGATATTTCATGTGTATTCCATGATGAGTCAGTTCAGTTCAACAATCTGACAGAAAACTAACATATCAAAAAATTTTATGCTTAGTTTGATGATGTGACTCACTTTTCAACTGCATAATTACTATAGTTGAGTCAAAAAAAGTAAGGGGAGCATGTGGGCATGAAAGACTACAGATTTTCCTCTGGACAGTATTTTCATTTTTGAATCTAAACAAGCAATGATATCCCCTTTATTAGTCCATGGTGTATAGTGGGATCTCAAGCTAAATGGAAGTCCTACAGAACACATCCAGATTCTCTAAGCTCTCATTTTCTAAGCTGAGCCACTGTCAGACCTCTTCAGGATCATAAATCTATCCTCTGATTCTTCTTACTGTGTGATTCATGCTTACTGGCTTTACACAACAGGCTCTAAAAGATCAACAGCCAGCTTATGGATTGACAGGAACTACTTCTTCTTTGCCAAATCCTCCTATAAAAATGCTTGGTCATCTGATACAGTGATTCAGCTATTATCACTTGAATATCAAAACCTAGCCACCTCTCTACCTTGGAGGAATGCTTGTCTGTGTTGTATAAACTCAGGTTTTGGATTGCATCTCTTTGTACCACCTTTTCTGAGCACAGGTTTGAAGTACCTCAGTTCACATTATTGACTTAGTCAACTGACGGCTCAAGACTCAAGCCTGACCTACTGTAGGTCAAATACATCTTCCTTCCTGGGCAGGGCTTAAACCAAATCCAGTCCTATACCACAGCTGACTTTCCACATCTGTAGAAACAGCCTAAAGTAAGAGACAAATTCTAAGCATGTGAGCTTAAGTCTAAGCTAGAATGATTGAGTAGAAGTATCTACTGAGTCCTTAAATAACTTCTGTTGAGGTAAAATTATGCCACATTCAAGAGGACTGCTCCCTCAAGCATGCTCTCAGTTGTGAACACCAAGTCTGACATTTTACCATTCAGCATAGGACTCCACAGCCCTGCTTTCTTCAACATGTTTTGTAGTCCCCCAGCTGTTTATTCGTTCTCCTTCAGCTTCTGCATCACTGTATTTGCTCCTGCTCATTCACTGTTCTGTGTAAGAAGAATTCTACAGAAACAAGCTTGCAGTTAAAGAGAAGTGAATGAAAGCAGGAGACAAGTGGAAGTTTAAGCAGCACGTACAAAAACATATCCAGGAAAAATATGTTTGCTCTACATACACAGGTAGTGACACAATGTGAGTTACCTAAGGAACTGCCTAGATGGTGCTGTGTTGGCAGCTGTGTGTTGCAGTATTTGCTCAAATCTTGTTCCTGATCATATCTTGGAGTGGAAAACTGTTAGCAAATTTGTGACACCTCTCGTTCTACACTAGTTAACTGTGCCACCAAACAATTCATGAGGTGTAACTTTAAGTATTCCTCACATTGATGATTAACATTTTCATTAAGGTCAGTGTCATGTCCTGTAATTACTAAAAAGCACTCATTTTCTCTCCTGTAAAATCAGCTAGCCTAAAATTACTGATCTGTGACTTCATGAAGGCCATTGGTTTCAATACCTTGTAGTGATCTGGTCCAGGAGACTGTGTGCACTGATTTGTTGTCCAATTGATCTGCAATCAAAAAGAACATTGAAGGGCAAATTCATATAGAGCAGCACTGGATCTGCAAAGGAATTTGAAAAATACTAAATATTGCAAATATTCCAAAAGTGACAATTTAGACACTGTGTTTCACAGTTATGCAGCCTGGTTTGTCTTGCTTGTATGGGGAATTTGGCATTTATGAATAGGATTCACAGAAGCTAACACTAAGCACAGAGCTGCTGAAACAGATGCTGAAAAATGGATTTGAGATTCACCACCCCAAAAACAGATAATTTCTACCTGGTTCAGCTTCTTGACCTTCTGGAGATAAATATCCAAGCATGGTTTGTTTATGCACTCTCTCATGGCATTGAATTTAGTTACAATTTTAAATTCAATAGCTCAAAGTTAGATGCTTGAAAAATCTGGGCACTTTCAGGGTTGGGAAGCTGCTGAACTTTAAGTTTTAATAATCTCAATGTTTCTGTGTCCCTTTTGAAGTAATTCCCAATTATATCCACAAACAAACTCTTTTAGTCTGCCTTAATTCAATATCCAGTGAAGAGAGTAGAGTTCTTTAAACCTACCACTATTTTATTATTCAAGACAAAATTGTGTTTAAACTAAACATAATATATAAATTTTAATAACATATATTTATGGTTTCTTTAGCCAAACATTTTATAGTATTTGAGTATGTAACCATTTATTGGGAGATTTTTCTACTGGTAAATATTTCATATATCAGGAAATCCTAAAATACATTCGATTTTCATCTTTACTGCAGTAGTCTTTACCATGTGTCCACCACTAAAAATAAAGACAAGATAGTTCTTTGCAGTAATATATTGATAGGGTATAGCTTCAGGCTATGACACTTGTAAAGTCTTGAAGGAAGCAGAGGGTCTATAGCAGTCAAATTTAGTCAATCTTAGAAGTTTTTCCAGGAAAAAATAAAAAAATTAAAAAAAAATTGCTTTTTCTTTCCTCCAGTTATAGCTGCTTTCATTAGCTTCTTCTTTGCATGGCAATTTGACTTGCCATTACTGATTTCTTTACAAGATTTATGTTTTATTTCCTTATCTCTAGCCTGGACACATGTATATGTGTTAAAAATAAATAAATAATAAATAAATAAATAAAGTGCTGTTATCTCTGACATAGCTTAATTAACATTTTACGTGCATCTAGTGTGCTTTATAACTTAAACAAGAAAACAAACAAAAAAAATCAAGAAACACAACCTTTGTTAGGTATGAACTGGTAGAATGTTCAAATTGTGCAAGACTTGAAGAAGTTCTTAGGAGATAACTACTGAAGTCAAATAGAGTTGTAAGTATACAAACGGCTTCATTAGGCAAAACTCTTACAAGACATGGATGTAGCATTTATGAGGTCATGGTGACAAGGAACTTGAAATGATTTGTGTCTTCTTTAATATAATCATATAGATATGAACAATTCATTCTACATTGCTGCAACTGGATGGAGCTTTAGAGTGTCTTTTTCTATCCTAAAATATCAATATTCATTAACATAATGTCATTTTATGATTGGAATAAGAGATTTCAAACATTTCTGCTAAGTATGACCAGGCAGATCATTATGAGTTTTATACCATTGATACACAAAATCCACTGGTTTCAGTCTAGGTGCAGATGAGTGAATCTGTGTGGCAGGTTTGTTTCTCATAGTTCACCAATCTTCTTCTGAGTCTGTGAGAAGCCAAAATTCAGTTTGAAACTTAGAGTTTTCTCAGATCCATTGTAAAACCACTAATTTACAAATGATTCACTCTGAGAATGGCCAGTTCTGTGTTGCGAAATTCTAACTGTTTTCGGGTAAAAATTATGTTGAAATCATAGAGAGAGAAAAAAAATACCATGAAAAATTTGCATATATCTTTAGTGGTTTTTCCAACATCTGTGAAACCCTAAGCAATGTAGTTTTGGTTTTCAGTACTAAAGGGAAGGGGGGAGGGGAGCGGGGAATAGGAGAGATCGTACAGCTTTACTCAAGACTAAATTCACAAATACTTTGTGAGAACTCTTTATTTTCTTTCCTATGTTATTGTAGTTGTTCTGAATCTGTCCAGAGATGCAACTACATATGGGCAATGTGTTGATATACAGGTTGTGAAGAAACCTGCTTTGAGGCAACAGGTACCCGTCCAGTTTCAGCAGTGCAGCATTAAGACATTTGCAGACACTTGAAACCTGAGGCACCATTGCTTTGTAGAAGTCCAGTCATATGGTCAGACATAAGCACATGGTCAAGACCTCATTTGGAAGATTTCACACATCACCTGTGTCACGTCACCACACTCTGTAAACTCCCCTGCATATTCTAACAAACCCATAAAAAAATCAGTTTACAGAAGAGTAAAATCCTCAAAAAGGACAGGAGAGGTTCTCTCCAACAGCAGATTGCTGAGGTTTAATAAGTCACCAGTGATTCTAGCAAATTAAACTTCAGAAAAAGTATTTTTTTGTTGTTTTGTTTTTTAGAAAAAAAAAATAAATAAAGTAACATATTCATGCCTAGCTCATTGGGCTGAGTTCAGGGGGCAAGTTCTACCTAGGAAATGGGTGAAGTAAGGAACTTGCATCCTGGCCATCTTTGGGAGACCAGTAGAAACTCTGAACTATGGTATACGTGCAGTATAAGGAGGAAGCACACAAAATGCAGTTCACACTTATGTCACTCTCCTTCAGTTACAGCAGCACACTGGATATCCGAAAACTTGTGCTGCCTTTTCCCTGATCTGGAGTTTCACCTGTGTTCTTCCATAAATTAGTATATCTAAGCATTTTTAGTTCTTTACATTGGTACTATATCATAAAATCTCAAAACCGGTTAAAAACCTTTTGCTAATATCCAGTCTACATTTAATTTCAGATAATTTTAAAACTATTGCTCTTGTTCCACTATTGTTTTTTCAGTTAAATAGATGTTTTCTCTCTTCAACACTTTTTCCTGATTTTATTTCTGAAGAATCCTCGTATCCCTTCTCAACCTTTGTTTTTCTAGGCTTAACAAATCAGGAAATCAGGTCTTTTAATCTCTCTTCATAAGATTGATTCTCCATTCTAGCATACTAGCTGTCTTTCTATGCTTCTGTTTTAAGTTCATCTTTCTTGAACACAGGTGACCAGAACTTTATATAATATTTGAAAAGAGGTTTTACCAAATATTTGAACAATGAAATAACAATTTCCTTATTCAAAATATCTTAGATGATGCATCTCACAATTACAGTAAACTTTACAATTGCATTAGACTTTTCAAAGTTGCTTTATATGAAAAGCAATAGTAAACCTCCACAAAAACTAGTATGTCCATATCTCTTTCCCAGTACTTTTAACTGACAAATACATGTTATATTCAAGAAGGAAAAATAAATAAATAATCTAGCTACTGGTCCTTAGATTCATGGCTTTGCAATATATGCTATCAAATTTTGTCCCCTTTCATCACTCTAATCAACAAAATTATCTTGTCCATTTTATGTTCTCTGCATATCTCATAAATACCTTTTTAATTGTTACTCCTGCATCTCCTATATAACTAATTGATATGTTAAATGGGATCATACCAAAGACAAGCCATTAAAACATTTGACAAACTCTTCTTAAGGAAATTTTTTAGGCTTCTGACAGTTTTCCTGTAAGAATAATTACCATCTTTCAGAATGAAGTCCAGTCCATTGCCATTGTCTAAAAAAATCTATTATCTCATTAAAAAAGATACTGGGTTTATCAAAGATTATCTACCTTTGCTAAACCAATGTTGTAATTAGCCTGTATTCAATTTATCTTCATGTTCGTTTCTTTACAAACTGTTCTAAGATTGAAATCATATTAACAAGTCTGTAATTGTCCTCATCACCTTTTTGCCTCATTTTTAGTTTACAGATAAATTGGCTGTCCTTAATATTTAAAATTTGGACTTATTAATATGCCTATTAGCTAAATACTCTTGCTACTAGGCTTGCATATACTGTCAAATATTAAGACTGGATATTGTCCAGGTTCCCTGATTCTGGAGCATAGAAGCTAAAATTTTGCTTTTGCTGGGATATAATTTCTATTGATCTATTCTCAATTTCTTTAGATACCTTTTCTTGTAGATTGAAATTGCTCAAAATAGTCATACAGCTATAGAACTTCAACTTTAGAGAATTTGGGGAGTGTTTAATTCAGGTTTTGATATATTTCATAGAGTATTGAAAAAAAACTTCATGCTGCTCTTGCAGAAAGATTGAAAAACTTGGAAACCTTAGAACTATGTCTTAAGAAGGAAAAAAAAATAAATAAACCCACAGAAATGAGTCTGTTGTAACAATACAGAGACTTGTAAACATGAAAAAATAAAATAAAATAAAATAAAATAAAATAAAATAAAATAAAATAAAATAAAATAAAATAAAATAAAATAAAATAAAATAAAATAAAATATTGGAACAATTCCTGGTCTGCCTGACCTTAAAGGAGCCACCAAATAAGAAGTGTCTAGTTCTAGCAACAGCTCAAACCTGTGATTGACTTTGGAAAGGAAGACTAGTTGTGGTGGATATGTATGGAGAAGAGAAATGATTTGTTTTTAGTCATCACCTTTACTGGGAAGTGACACAAAATACTTGTTCAATATTTGATTCAGTCCTTAGTTAGCCTTACCTTCTTCCTTTATCCCCTGCCATCAGTGTATAGAAAACCCAGTTTCCCACAATTTTTGCTTATGCAATTAACAAACTTCATCCATTTATTTTCTGTGCTATTTTGGGAAGACATAAGAGCAGTTTAATTTGATTTCTACTCAGGCTGATATTTTGAAGATGAACAAATATCTTAGAGTAAATAGTTTACAAACAGTATAATCCCAAGAGTTCTATACTCTTCTCTCTAGTTTTTCCTCATCATTAACCTCATCTTTATCCATCTGAATTACAATAATTCTGTCTGATAATGAACCTCAATATTCAAATTCTCAAACCCTGAATCCAACTACTTAATCTCTCAACCCTCCTTTCTGTTCCAAAATTGCTTTTCTAAAATCCCAAGATTCAGTTATCAGCCTTCATCATTGTAGTGTTAAATCTCTCACAATCACAGATAAATTTACCTTTGGAATTCCTCTGTAGCATAGGAAAATATTATCACTATTTTGCAAGAAAGAGATAACAAAGATAATTGATTTGCCTAAAGAATCCATAGCTGAAGAACCAAACTCTGTTATTCAAAGCACCATACATGTGATAACTCTCATTCACATTTGTTATAAACACGGAATGAAGGCATGCACTGAGCACAATAGTAGTCACCTAAGTATGAAATATATATCTTAACCTATAAAGTTTCTTTTAATTGTATCCCACAAATTAGTAAAAGATTTGTGGGTTTTGTTGTGTTCCATTTTGTGTGTGTTTGTGTGTGGTTTTTTGTTGTTTTTTTTTTTTAGTATTTTCTGCACCACTTTAACAAATATAAATTTTGCATGCTTATGCAATCGAACAACTTGGGACTTAAGGGTGTATGCTAAGTTTCTGAAAAAGCACATATGCTAAAATCAGAATGTGGTATGAATGAAAGCACACTGATACAGTTGCTGATGTATTTTGTTTCTGTCTCTATTTCTTGCATAATATAAGTGCCTGGGCTCCCCTCACTTCTTTGGAAGGTATAGTCCCTTGAGGCCATGGAGATAACAACAGCAAATCCAAACCACCTGGAGACAGCATTTAGTAGATGATTAACTCAATGGTGAATCTGAGTGTTTGAAACAGAAGCAAGAAAATAGCAGGAAATAACTTGCACTGTGTGGCTGAGAAGCTGGATTGAAATCCTGGCCCCATCAAAGTTAATGCTTAATACAGACATTCATTCTTGATATTTATGATCCTTCCTGAGTAGTTCTAATATCTTTATTTCACTAATGACAAAGTTTGAGGTGAGAAAATGATATGGGACAATGTATCAGTTAACATAATAGTCATGTACATACCTGTTTGTTTCTGTGCACTTGCGTTTGTTGGAAATTTATAAAGATTCTTGTATGTGATAATAGAAATAAGCAACCTGTAGAAACTTACCTCTTCTCCCGTTAATGCTGACTTGATTTTTTTTTCTTGGAACAGCTACACAAAGTGAACAACCAAGGTGAGAGAACAATAAAATTATTCATTGTGGCTTTATTTACTGTGAAAGCAACAAACAAGAAGCTGGTGTCAGTCAAGTCTTAATATCTGTTGCTAGGAAAATAAATTAGGAGAATCTTACAGCAGTTAAACTCCGAAGATGTTCCTCTGGTGTGGACATAGAGAGAATGCTTAGTGGAATCCACCTGGCTTTATCAGAGCAGGCAATCCTCCATATCACCATCAGGGAGTCATTCGGATCCTAGTTTCTGCTATTCAAGTTGAGAAGGAGATGGGGTGGGGTGGAAGGTCAGAGGCTGAGTGGGCTCATGAATCATGGCTAAATATTCTCAATGGATGCCAACTTTTAAGAGCCCTACTGTGTCTGCACAGCCAACACCTGTGGAGCTGGAGTCTATACATAGCAAAGCTCCATATATTTTTTAGTTTGTGTATTTTCAATATTATCTTATCTCTGTTTGATCTTATTCATGCAAGCAAAGTTATATATTTAAAGGCAACTTGAGATTTTTGGGGGTGGGTAGGGGTGTCTTTGTTTTCTTTTCTTTTGGAAGAGACAAATACATAATATTGATAGGAAGATGTCTATATGGGGGAGGAGAGCAGGAGGAAATAGCATAGGAACTTTTAGTATTTTTAGTTTCTTTATTGTCATCCTGATGATATGAGCATTATTGAGACTGAATTTAAGAACCCATCAGGCTTAAATTGTAGCACTATTGTGCTTCACTGTAAAGTCACTGGAACTGGTCATCATCATCAACGTAAATTAGGAATGTGTCTAAATGCAATACAGGACTATGAAAATTCAATTTACAATATAACAGGAGATTTTGGAAGACATTAATAAATGATTTTATTTATTTATTTATTTTTAATGGAGTCACAGTGCTACTTTTGACATTATAAAGCCTTCTGGGTAGGAGGTCTCTGTCAAACCTCTAGAGAAAAAATATCCTTCAAGGCAACAATTAGGTAATGTCAAAGTAAAAAATAAACAAACAAACAAAAAAATACAGTTTAAAAAAAAAAAAAAAAGGAAGAAAACAAAAAGAAAAATACAGCAAATCAAACCACATTTCTCCTCATTTCAAGTGAGAATTGTTGTGTTATTTTTTTTCCACTTAAATTATTAAATAAATATGCTCATATTTTACCAGTGTGTTTGCTGCAAAAAGTGCAATCTATTTGTACAGCAGAGAGAATGAAGGACTTACTGCTTAAAGGCACAAAAAGGGTGTGTAATAGGATTTTGGCATCTTCCCAGACAGCTTGCAGACAAATTCAGAGATGAACAGAGAAGTATCCTTTTTGAAGTATATTTGGCCAAGGTCTCATTCACAAACAGATAAAACCAACACATTTCTGCATGTTAAGGGTCAACAGAATAGCGTATTAGTTTGAGAAGAGAACCCATCTGCAATTTTCTTATATAAAAATATACGAGGACACAACAGGAAAGCTGTCAGCATGACAGTTGGAGGATTCTGCCAAGGAGCCAGATGCTAGTGTCAGAAGAACATGTTCCACAGCTTGGCATCTGGGTTCTCTCATTGCCCTCCAAGAAGGAAGAAAAGGAGGAGTGATAAGATATGCCTAAATGAATAAAACTACAAGCAATTCCACCACCACCCCCAACACACTCAAATCACTACTTCTTTTATAAAATCCTCAGATACATGTTCTCCTACATCTTTTAAATTAAAATGGAAGATGATAAATTTAATCCGCTTATATGTTTTAGTATGTTTAAAAGCATTTATATTTCTAAGTATGTCTCACATAATTTTAGTTGCACGTGTGTAGCTGTGTGATTTATTTTATTGTTTTCTGGTGGGTGTTCACTATTTGTTAGAGAATAGATTTGAAGCTCAATTTTTAGCCCATGTCATTCTCGGGGAAGAGTGGATATAATGATGCATTGACAGTTGAGAACTAAGAATAATTACAAATTCATTCTTTCTCTGAACAGCTATTAACTGAGAAAAGCTCAGATAGATAGGGGAAAACATTAAGTGTCAGTTTAAGACCCAGCAAGTTCATGAAGCACCATAGGGAATCACTCATTATGGGATATGGGTAGGGAAGGAAACACAGATCTTAAGACAGTTTTGAGAAAGTCACAGCTCCCTTAAAGATTCTAGTCAGAGAGTAGCAAGACTAAGGATGTGTTCATAGTCTAGGTCCTTTAGACACATCCCCTTGCTATGCACAATTAGGTAAGCCTTAGCTTTCTATCTGTGTTCCTCTCCTCAGACTATGACCGTGATGCCTGAAAGTGCCAGCCTTGGATTCAGCTTTCAGGTACTGCTGGATCTTTGCCTCTCTTCTGCTGTACAGCTCTGACCAGGTAGCATAGAGCAGTCCCTTCCTGTAAGCTGGTCGGGTTTCGCGGAAAGCTTTAAAAACAAAGACCAAATCCCTGATGTTTTTCAGATCTTAGCAAAAAGAGACTAAAAGACTGGAATAATGTACTTCTCCTATCTTGAAAAATAAACTGGCTGCTCTCCTTTGAGCTGACAGAAGTTTTTGAGGTTAGACATTTCAGAATTGCAAGTGTCATTCGCCCCCATACCTTACTATGGATAGATGTGTTGTAATCACCACCTGTACTGATCTTCTAAAGGGCATGGGACTGGCTTCCACCTAGGCCTATACCCAATTCAGACAAAAAAGCAAATGATTGAACTCTCTCTGCACTTATTTAAAAGCACCTTCAGTGTCATTACATTCCCAGAATGATGGGACAGAGGGAATGAGGCTGAAATACAAGCGGTTTAATTCCCTATCTGTGCAATAATGTCTGGCATGTTTACTGGTATTTGTTTTCAGGAGCAATGATTGAATCCTTTCAGATATCATTCTGCCTACCTCTCTTTCAGCCCAGGACCTACAAAATGATGAGTGGAAATGTTTTTTCAAGTAATAGAGTGGAATTCAGAACATAGGATTGCAAGCTCCATCCCAAGTCATTCTGTTGTTAAGAGACTGACAGAGGAGTCTGTTATAATTCACTGAAGGGACAGAAAGAGAAGGAAAGCCAGTTATCGCTAATACTGTATAATCTACTGCTTGAATGCAGGATAAAATACACACTCATGACAAAACCTTATGGTGCTTGACCCTCAGATTAAGAAAGTGTTGCCCATGCATAGTCAAAGAATAGTTTAAAACCAAAGCTTATATCTAAAATGCAAAAAGCCATATTTGTTCTGCCTAAGTAACTCCAGGAACATATTTGCTCAGCTCAGAAATGAAAAGGTGATTTTAATCACTCTCTGTACTCTAAAATCCATTTGAGATCTGAAAATCAAACTGCACTTGCTTTCTCTTCCATCAGCACTGGCAATAAAGCATCTGCCTTTGGAAGCACTGACAATGGGTTGTGAGACATGAGGGGAAAGAGATCATGGCTGTCACGGCCTTCAGCAGAGCTGGCAACACAATAGGAAAACTACCTTTTTTTTTTTTTTTTTTTTTTCCCAATAAGTCAGTGTATGTGGTACAAAGGCGCATAAAAAAAAAAAAAAAAGTAAATAAATTATGCAAATGACAAAACAGCACAGAAATGTATAAGAAGCAGTGTTCCTCTGTTCAAAGGTCGGGACGTTTGTTATCAAAATACTGAGATCCTTATAAGATTGATCTGACAGGATGGCCTAGAGGAAGTTAATAACCAGATGAAGTTTTTCAGCAAAGTATTAGGCCTATGGTTCTTGATTCCCTGCTACATTATTGCAAAATCTTCTTCCCAAACTCCCTGGAAAGAAAATCTTACCTATGGTCTAAGCAGGTAAGCAGAACTCTGAGCAGAACTCTGCGGGACAGTGCAATCACGGTGATTCTGGTGGACATTAGACACTTTTCTGAGGAACCAGGGTAGCTAGTCTGTGAAGTCCAGGTGCTCTCATAGGCACAAGCAAGAAGTCTGATTCTAGGATAAAGTGCTAGAGTCCCAGACTAGAAATCTGTTCTCCTCAGACATCCAGACACAGGAGGCAACGAAGTCCTGAGATGCTGAGTGCTGCCCATGAAAAGTTACAGTACCACTAATCTGGGAGACTTGGAGATCTGATCCAAGAATTCTAAAACAGCCTTAAATTATGGTTTTTCTCAACATCTGTCATGCTGGAATAAAAGTCAGATGTACTGAAAACCTCATTACACTTCCAAACAATCCAGTAGCTCTGAAGAGTTCAGACATACAATGAAGTACACAGCAGCAGACCACCTCAGCTTTTCTGGTGCTTCACTCACATTTCAAAATCTTCTCAAGGTTTGTCCATTACAACCGTAATGTATTTGTTTTGTTTGTTTTGTTTTATTTTCCTGCAGCAGCATTTTATATATTACAAGTTATGGGAAAATCCATTCAAAAAGGAAAGTTTTAAATTCCAGTGCAGAGTTTCTTTGTTAATTTCAAACTGGCATGAAATGAGCAAGGAGTAGGAGTGCTGTGCCTGCTTCATGCTTTTTATGCCACTTTGATTCATGAGAAGCAAACTTCTGTGTATGTTTAAAGTCTTTAAAGATTTATATTATTAACAAAACAAGGATTTTTACAATCAGTGAACATTTGTTTAGATTCCCCCTCGCCTCCTCCCTCCCCACCCGACCCCCCAACCAGAACACACAATTTTAGGAGAACATTTTGTTGGCTATAATTAAACTATGTGTGTTAATTAGGATTAGATTTTAAATGCACTGCTTGGAAAGTAGAAAAAATACAGGATCTGAATGAGCCCAAATTGAGATGACACTTGAATTTTCACAGATGTTTCCATAATCCTAATTTCAAATTGATTGTACTTCCTGAACAGTGAGAAGCCATTTTCAGTTATTTATTCAGATATGAACTACTTTTTCAGTGAGTAGAAAATATCCAGTCCTGTAGTTAACTGCTTAAAATAAATGGATCCAAAGAAGATTTTGACTATGTATAGGTAAGTCATTCAACAAAACTCGAAGAATATCCATATCTGAAAGAAGATATCTCTAAGCACGTGAAGAATCTGTGGTCCATAAGAAGTGTTGCTATTGCTGTAGGTTGATCCATGGCACCAATATGTGTCACCATATTTACAGTCCTGTGCTCACAGAGCAGATCTGCTCCATCTATCATACAAAGCCAATACAACCTGGCTCTGCACCAGGAAAACCTAAATTATTCATCATGAAACCAAGTAGAGCCTGAGGGCTACTTTGACTTAATGGCAGCTGGCAATGGCCCCAAGAGACTAAAATAGCAGCCATTAACCCATGTGCTCGGTTGGTATTTTTTCCTTCTCTTTTATCACGATCTCTAAACCAGTGTCAGGGAGGACTGGCATCTCATTCTCTACAGACATGATCTCCTCTTGGCTGGCAGCAGCTAGAGTCTACTAGAGGAAAGGCATGGCACAAGAATGCCATGCTACATGATGAAATTCTGCACAACTTCATTCACAACAGTTCCGTTGGTCTGGTAATGTTGGAGCCACATTTACAAATTGGTGGCAGAAAAGGGGTTATCGGTATTAATGTATGTCCTTCTGGTCTGACCAAGCCTTCAAATTCTTGCTGAAGGAATTCATGTAATTGAGACACCAATCCAACCTGATTTGGGAATAGTCCTAAATGATGTAACTCAAAGTTTGTTCCTGGACACATCTGTGGTACAGAATGTTCCAAAAACATCAGAAAGGATATGTCTGAGCAAGTTTTCAATGTCTCTTTCTAAAATATTCTAAAAGAATAAGCAACTTTTAGCAGTGAGTTAGGCTGGGCTTGTGCAGACAGTTTTCATACAAGCTTCTCTGCACTGCTGTGCCAGCGATCTGTAACATAACAGTGAGAAACTGAAATTTAATCTCACTTTTCACACAACATTAAAAAATATATTCCTTTTTTCCTATTGGAATCTTTATTCCAATTTTATTCCCCCACTTTATCACCAGTTATACAGAAGTGCTGGATCTAATGTGGATAGGTTGGATGAATGGCACCAACTTGTGAATATGGAACATTGTAGTGGGATAGTATGAGTTTGATTCTGGCATAGCTACTCACTCCTATCTACAGCATACATATATTTCTATACTATACTAACTATAACCATTTTCTTGCAAATTTAAGTCATGCCATTCCATTACATTCAGGGTACATAAACATAAACCAGGGAAACTTCAAGTGATGACAAGATCCAAAGATGGGACATTGGAATCACATTCCATAAATAGCACATTGCACAAAATAGTAACTATTTTCAAAAAGAAAGGGAAGAATGGAAGACGTGTGAATTGGCTGGAGCAGTTACCTTAAGGTAATTTTTTTACTACTGGAGCAAAATCAAGGTGATATAATATGAGTCAAAGATCCATACTGCCTTTGGCCTTGCATTTGTGGGGCCAAGCAGCTTGAGTCAGTTGCCTTCAAGGTAAAACATCCTTAAAACAGTACTTGAATTGCCTGGGGAGCTTGTGACTCTTTCCTGGCCCAAATCATACTGAAAGACAAAAGCAGATATTGTTAACAGGCAATGAATTCAATATCAAGCATGACTCTGAACCCCAGGTTAAAGTAAAAGCCAAACTGCAACACCTGTCTTGGGGCTGCAAACAGACATATACTTAGGAATAGCAAGAAGCTGCAATTAAAACAAAACAAAACAAAACAAAAAAGGATATATTTTTAATTTTCCTCAATCTTATAGCTTCTTCTTATCATTTAGAACACAGGCAGCTTTTCCTAGTTTGCCTAGGAGCAATCATTCAGCCTAGAATAATGAAGACAAGAAACTCAGTAAATGCCATCTGCCTCTATTCACCACCATCAGCAAAAATGATACCTTTGACTCCCCTACAATTGATTAAAGTTTAAGTCCATAAAAGCTGCCCTCACATCACGTTTGGTGTTACTTATTTCATTAAATGTCAGATTAATTGGTAATTAGTTCAATAGAATTACTTAATATTATTACTTCATATAAAATGCTTCATAACTTTTCTGCACATCAAAGCATGTGATTTACACCAAAATCGTTACATGTCAATACTTTGGGGCATCAGTATAAAATCAAGATGCCATACAGCATATTCAGCTAAAATGAAATCCCTTTCACTGATTCCTCCTGCTGCTTTTCTGTGCGTGTGCTTCAGTATTTCTGAGAATTTTAGACTAACCATATTTGTGGTCTGAACGCTGCCTAAAATAGACATCTTCAAACGCCGTCCTAGCAGTGCAAGCAGTAATGACAACAGAATACTTTTCAATGTGCTTGAAATTGTAAACAGAAAGGCTCTATCCTGCCTCACACAGACAACCTGTATTGAATGCAGTGGGAGTTACATGAAACCGAGGTCAGAATTTGGTCTACAGTTAAGGAAATAGTGCCAGCAAACTGTTTCCACTGAAAAGTCAAAACAAGTTTATCAACTAAACAAAGTGGATTTCCTGAAAACGACAACAGGTATAGGTGTAATTTCAAGAACAACTTGAGGGTTTCATTAAGCCTCTCTTTTTTCTCCCTCTCCGTTTTGAGAAATAACACATTTTATCAGAAACTGCATGTGTGTGCATGCATGTGTGAACACATAGTCAGTACAGGAGTGAAGCGGTAACCAATCTGAGGTTTTTCTCTTTTGCTTCCTGGCTGTGTAAGCCTATTTTTCTTTTATTACTGTAATTATGGGGGGTGTGGTATATTGACCATTGACAGGATGGTTACCAAACAACTTTATCAGTAGTATTTCACGTATATGAGTATATAAAGTATAAATGTTCCATACATATATGCACATGTAGATTATAGTTCTGTGGTGCAACTATATGCATGGGTATACACACACACACATAGCAATGTGCACACATAAATAAATATATTGTGGTACAACTGTGGTAGCTGTAAATAGCTTGATGTAGTTGTACAGCAATTTGTTGTAGACTGTATTCAATATTATTCCATAACTGCATGGCAAAAACAATAAATAAATAAATAAGCTTTTACACATATGGACCTGTTAATGGCTGTATCAGAAAATACAGTCCAGTATTTGATAGGTGAAAGCTGTATATAGTGCAAAATCACAAACTCTATAGAGCATATTTAAATTTTTAGTGAAATATGGTATGTACCACGAAGCATTGATATTGTTTCTAACCTTTTCATTTACTGAGCCACCACTGAAGTTCAAAAATACTCAACCCATCCCCTAAATGACAAGTTCATATCTGTTATTGTTTTATAACACAGTAAAATGCATTCTTACATTGCAGATTAACTTAGCAGACTGATATCTCAAAAGAAGGTTTTTGGTTGGTCTGTCGTGTGTACATCTGCCTGGCAAACAGTTCCAGGAAGGTTATTTGTATTTAACAGGCCTTACTCAGAAGTTGTTCCTGGTGCCATAAATTTCTTCATTTTGAAAAAGCAGATATTTTTTTCTAAAATTAAAAAAAATAATAATAATAAAATAAAATCAGGAAGTTGCTTAGTTTCTGGAAACTTCAGATGGAAAGAATAAATTCACAAAAAGAAAAACGGTTAAAAAAAAGTTCAGTTTCACAGAAAAGGGAGTTTTGGCAGATACTCCATTTTTGAAGCAAAGGCAAATTCATAGCCTAACACCTGACCTAAATAACTAGCTTACAATTAAACGAGTGTCTCTTAGGAGCAAGTCTTACAATAGCTTGCATAAATTTTACAGAGAGTGACAAAATAGAAGAGTCCGACTTTGAATCCTCAGCTTCTTGGAGCACCAGCAAAAATGTGTGTCTGCACCCAGCTCTGCTGACTCCTCCTGTCCCTTGGTCCTCTGTCATCCCAGAACTTCCTCTCCTGGCCTCCTTTCTTGCCCAGGAAACCTGAGAAGCATCTGCTCCCTAGGGCTGCTTGGTAAACCAAGATATCTGAGTGAGTTTTATCCCTTGGACTACATGGCAGAACCATGTTGTCAAATCTACTAACAAAAACTACTGTTTGGCTTTATAAAGCAAAATCAGGGCATACTGAAATATGTCTTTATATCTCCTTTTCTCAGAAGCCACATTATGGACAAGCATTGTAGGAAGTGTGTCAATGTCTGTCATTTGTCTGTTGTCTGGAATTTTCTCCATTAGTTAGTCAACATTGTGCGGTGATAGTTAAGTTTGCAGCCAGCACTTTTAGTTTGCCTGACTTTGGTCAGCTTAAGTCAGATCCTTAAATTTAATCATGGTTTCCTGGAAAAGTGTAGCATTAATTTTAAATGTAAATTATTGAAATGTACAACTAGTAATTCGTATTTTCTAATTAATAAATATTCTGTGCATGATGCATTAGTAATGCTATTAAATATTTATCTATAGATGGAGATACTGTGAATTATAATAAACCGTAAAAGGATTCTATTAGCTTTTTTTAAAGATAAATAAAGTTGAAATTGTGATCAATATAATGAATGCATTATGTTAAAATTTCTGTTGCCTCACAAACCATATCTGTTGATGTGTTTTACGAACAAATGTCATAAAAATGTTAGCAATATTTAAAAACAAAATATGTTAAATAAAAATAAAATCGACTATGGGAAGTAAATTTAAATATTTAATGATATAATTAAGTCTTATTAATGTAATGTTCTTTATTTTTTCAGATTAAAAATTCACAAGAATTGTCATCTTCTTTCATCTTAATCAGATAGTATGTTTGTCATAATTATTTGTTATGTATTTTCATTAACATTTGATGAATATTAACTTTATGAAATAGAACAATCTTGTTCCTGAACAAATCAACTGGAATGATGCAAGGCCAAGTATTCTGTGCCTTTGCTGCAACAATGTCGAGGATGCAACAGAACAAGAGCAGGAGTCTCACCAGCTTTGAGGACTTTCATGTTTGGGCCATTGTCAGGTGGTCTTTCAAATATATGTTCAGTTTGGGTCCTCGTGTCTGATTTGCACTTCTTGCCTTGAGAGAAAATCATTTGTGTCAGATTCTAAGCTCCCGCAAACTGAAGGAGCTTCATAATTACCCCAGCTCAGAGGTAGTGAAACTCCACCAGGTCTTGCCTTGGTTATCCTCTCCTGTTGACGCCTCTCCTTGTGTGCCTCTTTAGATGCCAGCTTACTCTGTAGTTACAGCTCCAACAAGTGCAGGACAGGTTCAGACGAAGATTTGCGACCTTCAAAAAGGGACCGCATGTCCAGTAACACACCAGTCAACATGGGAGGGTGCCTTCCACCTTACTTTAACATTATTTTTAACACAGTTCTGACATATTTACAAATATGCAGATAAGCTTGTTACTTGCCTTAGAAAAGGCACTATTATACCACCATGCAACTGTTAACAGATGTCTCTAAGACAACATAAAATACCTTGAGTTGCATAAAGAGAAATCTAAAATATTATCAGAGACTAGGAGCACAAACAACCAGTCCTACATTCCACAATATTGTTTACACAAAACTGTGACATCAGATAATTTTTAAAGACGTGATTTTGTCTCCTTTTTAATTATGAAGGACAAAATACAATTGAAAGACTGTAAAGAATAAATAGATAATGAAGTATCAGGATTTTTTTATATAGAAGCTCGTTATTAAAATGACTGTTTCCTTCAACTGCTTAATTTAATTACTCTAAAGCAGGTTTTAACTTGTTCTGCTCATACTAATGCACAGGTATCAGATGCGTTAATATGACACCTCATGGATCGCACCCTGAGCTTGAAGAACCACTTTAACCTCTTCATTGCCCTGTGGATATAACCTGTGTCTCCTCCCACAAGGCTGCTCACCCTGGCCTGCAGAGTTGTGATGGGCTGAAAAAAGATGTATCAGCAATCAGAAGGCATCACAGCATGCCTCTGTGCTCATTTCCCTCTACACCACTCCAACGGGTACCTCTTCATAGCTTTGACCGCTGTTGCAAGCAAGGGAGGTGATCACTATTATATCTGTTAAGCCAAAATTAAACCATGATTTCATTTTCAGTTGCTGTTGGCTCATATGGTGTCCACTGAAGATAATGAAGATTAGGCATTACCCAATAATTTTTTAAAAATGTAGAAAATGCTCATTTCTCCTTTAGAAAATCTCTCTCTGACAGAAACATG
The DNA here is from genome assembly GCF_009819795.1 of Aythya fuligula. NCBI lineage: Eukaryota > Metazoa > Chordata > Aves > Anseriformes > Anatidae > Aythya > Aythya fuligula. Next base: position 38,439,165 of record NC_045560.1, on the reverse strand, counting down.
AATTATGAGAGTATTCACAATATTTTCAAGTATTCCCTGAGCACCTAAATGACCTGCATCCTACTGAAAGTACCAATTATCTGAAGACTTGTATCTAGTATGATTAAAAGTTTTAGGGTTGGAAAAAAGTTTTATCTAAAGACTTGTACAAACAGGGAGTCAGATGGGAGGGACTGTGTCAGAGAGGGAGCAGCTATTGGAAAGCACCAACAATAGGGCTAGCAGGAGAGAAGGCAGATGGGGGAGCAGGACAAGGCACATAATACTGGAGGAGAAAGGGACTGTAAAAAGATCAGAGGCAGGGAAGCTAGAGTGGGAGGAGGGATGCTCATGTAAACTTTTCTTGTTATCCACACATGCCCATAGTTAGCTGACTCATGAGATAAAGAAAAGGAGTGATTTACAGGTAAACTTCAGGGGAAAACAGTAATACTCTTGTTATCTTAATACCAGCTTTATATTTATGGTAAAAATATCTTCACTGGCCACCTTCCTGTTATGAAGTTTGTTTACTATACAGACATTTGTGAACAGAGACAATAAACTGCTTGACTATGTTTCCTTTACATTCATTTGGAGACATCTATGTGTCTGTTTAGAGCAAACAGATAAGAGTTGAGGGAATAGAATTCAACTCCAGATTTGAGCCACTGTCTCACTGTGTGACCTGGAAAAAAAGAAAACCAGGGAGGTGGCAAACTCCCTTTGCTTGCCCAGCATTGTGCCTCACTATTTGCCAGTGTCTAATGGGAAAGCAAAGCATTTGGTGGGATTCTGTCAGATCAAGGAGGGAAAGATGCTTCTACTATGAAAAGTTAATTTTCTTTCTGTTTATTATTTGTAGGTGCAATGACATCACAGGCAAATTTGAATACTTTTTGCAATCAGGCTCAAAAAAAGTCATTCGCCTCTGCAGACCTCTGAAGATAGAACCTGGTAATTTCATGTGGACAGAGTGTGCACCTGCCAATGTGGGATCACAGATCTCTCTCTGTAGTTGTTGAGTTTCAGCAGTAATTGTCTTTTCCATTTCACCTTCACTTTGAAAACTCGTGGGTTTTATTAACATAAAAAAGCCTTAGGTTATTAAGAAATGTTGTGGGCTGTATTTATGGAGAATTCTGACAGAAGATAAGGATCTCTTCCAGCAGTTAACACCCTCTCCGTTTGCTGAGACACATGAACAAAAGAAGCAATCCTCATAATGGCTGAATCCTTTATAATCACTTCGACCTGAAACCAAAACAGTAAAACAAATCTATAGGTGACTAAGTGCTTGAGATCTGGTAGATTTTAACCTTTAGTTAAAAATGCCTTGTGTTTTAATCAAAACCTTACTCTCAGGCAAATATGCCAAATCTCCAAAATATTGCTTTAAGCCTCCAGTAGAACTCAGTGGAAGGGATATATTTTTATTGTTGTTGTCATTATTTTCCAACTCCAATCACATGCTCAAGATGAGCTTCAAAACCAGAAAGAACCTTAGCAGAAGAACGAGTTGAAGAGCACACTCACAGTGTGTCAATTCCCTGTCTTTCCTGTTCAGAAGATGTGAGGCATGATAGGCTAAGAGAAGAGGGCAGAGTCCACTTGTTTAAAGCTGTAGTCTTGTTCTTATATGTGTTGTTGATCCATCCGCCCCACTCTGAACCAAACAACCCTGAACTCAGCCTGCCCTGAATTAGGGCAAGCCTTGCGCTGTCTTTGAAATTTCTCCAGGAAATCGTGTTTATAAGGGAGAGAGATTGCACAGGAACCTCCCTATTTCTTCCTCACAGATTTTGCAAAGAGCAGTTACACTTTCCTTCTGTTTTTTTTTTCCTTAAATGAAAAGCAAAAAATATGGCAGAAAGTGGTCTGTCTATTCCTGCAGGCAGTTTAGCAAAGCTGGTCAGCAGAAATACACAGCAGTGCCCATTTTCCCAGTGAAAGTGAGGACTTGGAGAAAAAAATATCTCCTGGAGGTTTTTGTAGTACTGCAGATCCAGTGTACCTCCAACATGGCAACAAGATAGAATCTAATCTACAATAAACGATCAGTGAGGTAATTAGACAAAAACACAGACTAAAAGAGGGGAACACAAGTATCTTCCCAGCCTTTTGATGTCATCTTCAGTGGGTATTATTCTCCTCTTGACACCTTTCAGAACACCCATTGACATTAAAGGGAGACATGCCCTTCCACTAGTTACTAATACAGTCCATTATATGATTATATTTCAGAGATAAATGTTATTGATTAAAGGTACAGAAGAAACAATAATTGCATTTTAGCTGAGTCATTTTGCTACCACTTCATCTGTAATTTTATTATCACTTCACCAAAAGGCAACAAAGATGCTTGAGCTAATGAAAAGCTTAAGGTGTATCAAGAAAATTAATAAGAAAGAGAATTCCAAAGAGAATAATGCCTTTGTTGAGGTGTAAAATGCCAGAACCACAAAATTGCTTAATTGCTACAGCCAGCTCAGTTTCTAGTGGCAGTAGGAGTGAAGGAGTTAATACTTGGGTGCTAATCAGACAGAATTTCTTTGTGACTTGAAGTGCTTGTAGCAGATAAGCAGTAATATGCCTTGTTTTACAGGTTTTATGTTGCTGTGGCATGGTCCCTTGCTGCACAGCATATATTGAGTAAGATGGATACACAGAACAGGGGTAATAGCTTTCCATGTCACAGCAATATAAAACAGACAGTTTTTACAAACTGGAAACATGTTTTTAATAGTAGTTCTATACAAGAAATATCTCTTTGAAAACAATAGTATAGGTGGGAATTTTTTTCCTCTTCCTAACCAGAGGTAAAAAGGAAAGCCAAGCAACCCACATAAATCTATTGTCAAGCCTCATGGGAAACCCCATAGGTGAATTATGAGTCATAATAAGAATTATTTGTTGTACTACTGTATGCAATCAATCAGCAATTCAGACACAGAGGACTTTTACCCTCTGTCTCTATCAGATAAACCCATAACCCTTTCAGAGGACTTTAAACCAGATGTAAATTGATGTGAAGCATGAGCAAATCCTAATACAGATACATTCAGAGTGACACTTCTTCTCCTTCAGGGGTTCTCAGCCTTCTCCAATTAGAATATAAAATCTTGTAAAAATAAAAATAAAAATAAATAAATAAATAAAAATACAAGCTTTATCTTCCCATGCTCCAAGTTGCATTATCTGATGGTTTCTAGACAGGTGGGAAGTAGTGGCAGAGCAGTTGGGAAGAAGCTCAGGGCCTATGAGAGACATGATGACCTAGAAGATGGAGAACTGCACGGTTTCTCAATTAAGTGCTGCTAAGGGGAAGACAAAACACTGGTAATGTGTGCGTACTCATCTCTCCTGTATTTCAGTGAAGCATGAAGTGGAGAAAATATTCTAAAGAATGAGTAGTAGAGTAACAATGGCAATGAAGAAATTATAAGGAAATATAATTCTGAATTTTCACCACTACCCATTGCTTGTCCCAGAATATCCCAGTTATTGAATAGTCTGACCTTTCAGATATTATAAATGTTTTAATGCTCTGTATCTCCTCCATAAGGCCAGCACAAGACAAGTAGCATTTCTGCTGCTACTTATCAATTTATACCTTCCTTCTTGAAACCCCACAACAAATTTTGTCATTATCTTCTACAGCACAGAAGATGTGGAAAATGCTGAAAAGCTGGTTCCATGAATGACAAAATCTATTATGTTTGGTTCTCTATAGGTTTGAATTTTGAGATTATCTAAAGAAAAAGTGTGCCCTGTCCTAAACAGGAGGACTAATAAGACTGGCATCCAGCCTCTGATTTCTCTGTGAATGTAATAGTCTTGAGTTCTCTGAATTTTGGATAAATGTGTGTGAAATTTGTCTCAGGCTTCTGAACCAGACACTATGTCCTCTACATATCCCCTGGGGAAGCCCAACTGATCACAGCAGCAACCTCACAAAGAACCTTTCCCAGTTCATCCCCAAGGGCAATTTCATAGCCCACAAATTCCACAGCCGTCTGATCACATTTGCATTTTCCAGCTTGGCAAACAGGTTATTATGGTTGAGGCATCTGAGGACAAGTTGAACATGCCAACTGTGTTGTTTCTGGGTTCCCAAAATAAATGTGGGTGTCATCCAGACATGCTGCTACATCCTGGTCTAACATCTTCCTCTAAATGTTGTAAATAAAATGCTGGAATGTTGCTAGAACATTAGAGAGGGAAGGAATAGGACAGGATTTACCTGTACCAACTGCAGAAAGAGGTCGGTACTCAGCACCCTGTCATATGAGTTTATGCTTCCCGACAAAGGCACATTTGTTCAAGTGCTTTAAATAGTTTATTAATGAGATGCAGAGGCTACTAGTTCCCAACCAGGGTTAAAGCAGGGCTCAGTCACCTACACAAAGCTGGAAGAGCTTTATTTGAAAAAGTCATGGCCATACACTTAAGACATCAACAGGTGGGAATTACTTGGCAATACTTTCACTGAAGTAGTCCAATACATCCATCTAGCTTCCATCTCAGACTACAACTGTCTCCTACAGCCAGAGCAAACTTTGGTTTGGGACAGAGGTTAACAGGCAGTTTGTCTGCACTCTTCCATCAAAGACAATACAAATGCTCTAATATTTTACAGGCAGCCTGTCATCAGCTCATGGTTCCAGTTTGGGGCATCTATGGTCACAAAAGTCTTCCAGTTTGTTGTGGCTTGTTATAAGGGGTTTCAAGTTTCTCAAATATGATATTCAAACCAAATCCAACAGCAATATACTGAACTGAATCAGATTCTGTGGAAAGACCAGTGGATGACCCCAGAATTGTGGGTAATGATGGATTAATATCTAGAATGTAACAATTCAAACTATAATGATTTATTGTGGCTTATTACAAGTCTCAATATTAATAGGCATGAGACTGGAGACCTATTAGTTGACTCTATTGTCGCTTGAATTGAGGACAGGATTGCATAATTTAGGCAAGTGAAATCCAGAATTCAATAAAGATTTGTAAAGTTCATGGCCATGTTGTGGATTGCCAAATCTAGGTGCCTGGTCAGAGTAATGTTTGCAAAACAATCATCAACAAAAGATACCTTAATTGAAAATCAGCCTCTTCTCTTGTAATATAATTAGTTGCCTTCAGTTAATCACAAACCTTGTGCAATATGTCCAACTACTACAAGGTAGTAGTTGTTTACCCAGTGGGTGGCACTCCATAAATCTGAATCATGGCAGTTGGGTGAATTAGGGAGACAAGGAACCAAAGATTACACTAGTCCTCTTTCAGAGGACTGACTACAATTGTCAATGAAATTATACCATCTTGCATCACATATGAAAGGCAAGACAGAAACTTTAACTGAAGAGAGGAGATTTGTTCTGAGACACAGACAGACAAAGAATATGCTGAAGATAAGCAAATTCACAGTCATTCCAGTACTTTATATCCACCTGCCTTCCCATTCCTAGATATCCTGATCTCAGACTTTAGCCTTAATCTGAAAAAGCTACAAAGAACTACATCTCTTTCAGAACTCCCAGCATTTGCAGACAAGCAAAATTGAAGAAAAGTTATAATGGCAATCTGAGACAAGCCGGTACAGAAGTCAGTACAGAGAAGCAACAGGAGGTTAAGAGGATGTTACTGTTCCCACAGATAATATTCTGCTGGTTATAGAAAACAGTCTTCTCCTCAGTCTGCAAATATTGAACCCCAGGCAAAGATTTCCCTTCAGCTGTTTTCCTCACCACCTCTTCTTCAATTACCTCCATAAATACAGGTTTATGTAAAGGCTGTTTGAGACACTGACAACCACTTACAAAACTGAAGCTACCACTAGCTTCCTTTGACAGTGCACAAGCCCTGATGAAAAGGAAGCCCTAAGATCTGGTAACCACTGGTTCGCCGATGCAGCTACCTTTTTAAATACCCTGAACATTTTTTTTTCCTCTGCCTCTGAACCATAGATCCAAGCCATGCTTTTTCTCTTCATGTCACATCTCAGTGTCACCCTATAGGAAGGGCACAATTGCTGGGGAGTACTTCAGACTCCACTACCTGCTGCTTCATGATGCCAGCCAGGGGCCATGACCTAGCCCTGTGCAGGTCTGCTTTCTAAACTGCTTGGTGGCTCCACCTGGACTGACGTTTGCTCTTTTGTCTTGTCTACATTCTTGCCTATGTTTCATTTGGTGTCCAAAGTGAGAAATTGCTTTGAAGGAAAGGGCCAATTCTTGCACACAGAGCTGCCCCTACAAGCAAATCCTCACTCCAAACATTGAGCATAGGGCTATATAGCTTATTATGAAACACAAAGACTATTATTTATTAAAATTAGCCCACTGCTTTGGCAACACCTAAATTACTATGTCACAGAGTCAAATGTATTCTCATCCTTGACCCAAACAGTGGTTCCATCTCCCAGCTAACACAAACCCAAGTTTCTAATAAAATCACAAGAAGAGGACAAAGCTGAAGCTCAGTCCCTGTGAATTTTATCATTCAATAGCAGCCAAAAAGCATCTTAAAATGACATTTCTGTTACCAACCCTAGCTGAATATAAGGAGGATAAATTAGAGGTGAAATGTTTCATTTTACCACCAAAAACCCAAACTATAGCAATAAATTTTTATTAACAACTTGAAATTCATCCCTCCCCCCCCCCCCTTCTTTATTTAGGACATTCCTACTAGGCTGTCCTGTGGTGCTGAATAACTCTGTAAACATGTTTTTAAATATTCTGTTCCCTCTCCATTACTACCTTTTCCTTACTCTTGGGACTAAAGGATCTTTTCTCTGACATTTTAAAGCATTAAAACAGCTTGAGGGCTAAAGAAAACATTTTTCATGTAATCTTTGAAAAGTTTAGTTGTCAAGGAGACCAAGACCTTAGCGACCAGGTACGGAGGCCTATTCAGAACACTAACATGCCTGTGAAAGAAGGTGCAAGGATGTCAGTATACCTGGAGGCAAACATGTTTAGTGTTTCAAGAGCATCTTGCCTCTTGACATACCTTTTATTACACAACTAAACGGCAATTCAGATTTCCTTCTCTTTGGATGGTATCATCTAGTGTGCAAAAACATTGTTAAAGGACCTTACTTGGATTATATATTGCCTCAATAAATCACTGGACTCAGGTATGCTCTGGAAATGTCATTCACAGACTGCCACTTTCCAAGAAAGAATGGGTCGAAAAGCACATTTGATATAATTGCAGAATAATGACAGTCAACAAGTAGCATACTGGAAAGGTGCTCTCCTTACTCCAGGCAAAAGGGACACTATGAAATGAGTCTCCCTCTATTATTACTTTTGTTGCCATGATAGGGCAATGTCACACGGTGCACGAGCTGAGACAGGGGGAGACAGATGCTTGGTATTTTCATTTTTTACAAAAGTCAAGTTTTGTTTGCAAATTTAAAATCTTTCCATACTGCATTTGTTAGCACTGGAACCTGGGGAAGGAGTGGACAATCTTTTACAGAAAACCGTGGTGTGTTTCCATAAGATTAACCATTAAGCCAAAATATGTATAAATATTATAAAACTAAATATGACTGGAATGAAAGCACAGGCATTTGAGATCTGAATAGAATTACACTTTAAATACACTTAACATTTAATAAAACATTGTAAATAAGAATAAATAAATAAATAATATTTTGTGATAGAATGCATTACTGAACATGTAATAGACACATGAGTGTAAATCTCAGGAATCCCTAGATATCAGTGCTTGAACCAGTATTAGTCAACATCTCTACCAATGATTAGCAGTGTACAGATAATACCAAAGGTTTTTTTCAAACACTTAAATGCCACATTGGCAATAAGAAACTCCAAAATCCATACTGAGTGAGTGTAGAAAACACACATTGTCAGATGAACTTCAGTGTGGATAACTGTAAAATAATATATCAAGGGACAAATGACATAAACTTTGTTTACCCAAAGTTGTTGTTACTCAGAACAAGTAATTACTACTCGTGGAAACATTGGAGTTACCAATAAAAGCTGTCTAGAATTCTGACTTCAGTTTGTATCACTGACAAAAAATAAATAAATAAATAAATAAATAGATAAATAAATAAATAAATAAATAAATGTTGTATGTCATTAGGAAAGATAGTCACACCAGAACAGAGAATTATTTTGCTACTAGAGAAACCATGCTGCACCAGTATTTTGAGTATATCTACGGTTCTGGTCTGTTCATCTTAAAACAGAGTAGAGCAGTAGACAAAGTAGAATGACAAAAACACAGAAAAGAGCAACTAAAATGAAGTGTATAGGAGGTATGCCAGTAGCTTTACTAACAAAGAAGAAAGGATTGATAATCCAATTTGAGACAATATGTCTAAAAAGTATATTGAGATTCACAAAATCATGAAGGTGGTAGATCAGGGTTAATACATAATTGTCCTTCATCAAGGCTTGCAGTATTAGAACCAGAAAGCACATAGTGAAAATAGCAGGAAATGAACTTTAAACCAATTAAAAGAATAAAGCAATACTTTCTTACACAGTAGCTGTTGAATTTCTGGAACTTGTTGTTACAGAATGCATATTTTATCAGTGGTATGCAAGTTCATGGATGGCAGGTCCATCAGCAGATACACCAATGGATCAGGGAGAAATATACCCCCTCAAATCCCTAACCCAATCACAGTGACTAGGGAATACAACAGACTGCAGAGAGAGACCAGGTGCATGTACTCCTCTGCACATCTACTGCTACTGCTGGAAATAGTCTTAGGCTAGATGGACCACTCTTCAGTCCCACACAGCATTTCTTTCATTCTTTTTTTCATTTCTTTTCATTCTTCGTTCACTTTTACACATTACAGGTTGTAAGTAACTTTTTGTCTACTGTCCATTTCATCATCTGTTTAGAGGACTGTATAGTGGTCTCTGCAGTACATCAAATATGGAGAAGCTTCTTGGACTTTCAGACATCCTAGAGCAGCTAGAACACAAAAAAAATATGCTGCAGAGGGAGGACTGCCAGTGAATGTGCCCATTAAACCCCATACTGCTCAAAAGTAGTAACAGAGCACTCAAGGGCTCAGATATGGGCTATGTCAGATGTAGGCATGTTAAATGAGCTAACTTGGCTGTTTATACCCAAATAACTGTGAAATGCTATGTCTCAATGTGGATTACAAAGCTGGCCAAAGAAGTTTATTGTATAGCTTTAGTATTGAAGCAGAAGCCAAGTATTGACACAATTTAGTGAACTGTTAAGGAGAACCAGTACACTGAACTGCAAAAATGAAAGTTCAGAATTTATTTTTGCCCTTTTTTAGCCGTTTTTTTCCTACACTGTATTTGCGGCATCCTGTTTGAGTCCTGAAAATCATTTTTCTCTCTTGATATTGATATTTTCACATGCATGTTAAATGGAGTTGAAATGACCACAACCATATTTGCTTAACAACCAGAAATTCAACTTGTGAAGTGCATTATCATGCTAAAGCATGTCTGTTTGTGTACTAGCATTGACTGATGTCATCCCAACACAAAGTGAAAAATCTTCACTATTTGCTATGTACAGGACTGCAAGGCAACATAGGCCAGTATTGCTGCAGTTCTACAAGAACACTGGCAAATCTTAGAAGATATATATATATATTTGAAGTTATTCACACATACAGAACAAAGATAATAAGAAGCGTATATGATAAATATATAGTACCAAAAAAAAATAAATTAAACATCATACTCATATTTCCTTTTGAAATGCTGGTTTTTGTTTTTTTGTTTGTTTGTTTGTTTGTTCTTTTCTTACTTGCTTAGAGTATTTGTTCTAGGGCAGTCCAAATGTATTTTCCAATTTATTGGCCCACTGTTCAGGAACCTAGTTGAAGGTGTGCTTCACAGATTAAAAGCTTTGAGACTCAAGCAAGTTGGTACTCTGCTAATAAAATGCCAACCTAACAACAACTTGTTAAAGAAAGTCACTCTTTTACATACAAAATACCCTTGCAACTCATATGCTTGTCACACCATGCCCAACAGCAGTGTCTGGAACAAAGATCAGGAAAAAAATTGTGCAGCAAAGAACTGAAACATCAGTATTAGTTCATGTTGCATTTAAACAGAAATTTCTAGGAAGAGGAGATAAAAGTATGGAAAGTAAGTTTAGCTTAAATGAAAAATTAAAATCTTCATAAAATGAAGAGAGAACAGCTACCTATAATGTAAGGGAAAGACTATTTCTCAGCTGCAACACTTTTTCATAGTTGCTGGGATCCCTCTGAATTTTGTTGAGCAACCACAATTTGAATCCACAGTCATCTGATGCTTAATGTTCCACTTTTCTAAAGTTTCCTAGTTGTGTAGTGTTTCTACACCAATACATACATCTCAGCTTCCCGAGAGACAGCTTTCTTGCTGGAGTTTTAAAGTAATTCAAGATAATGAGGTTATTGACATTCTGTTTAAGAATCATACTTTCAAAAAGATTTATATAGAATCATAGAATCATAATAAAATGTAGGTTGGAAAAGACCTTCAAGATCATCTCGTCCAACCATCACCCTACTACCAATGTCACCCACTAAACCATGTCCCTACACAACATGTCCAACCTTTCCTTGAACACCCCCAGGGACAGTGACTTGACCACTTCCCTGGGCAACCCATTCCAATGCCTGACCACTCTTTCTGAGACAAAACATCTCCTTATTGTTTTAATTTTTGAAGAGTAGTGCTATTTGTTCAATTCTTTGTTTTAATTGTTGAAGAGGAGGGGCATGATGTTTCGATTTTTCCACTCACCAGGGAAATCACCCGAATGCCAGGACTTTTCAACTATGATGGAGAGAGTCTTGGCAGCTACATCAGACAGCTCCCTCAGGACCCTGGGATTCATGTCATCAGGTCTCATAGCCTTGTACCTGTTTAGATTCGTCAGGTGGTGTCAAACCTGCTATTCACTTACAGTGGGTGGGACTTTGATCCCCCAGCTTCCATCTATGAGTTCAGGGAAATGAAAGGCTTGGGAAGCCCATCTATCAGTGCAGATGGAGGCAAAGAAGTTGTTGAGTACCTCAGCCTTCTCCATGTCTGTCATTACCAATTACTCAGATATAGAAACTCACTCCTAATATAAGAAATTAGTCACCTATAATCACTTACACGCTACTGTTTTCACCTCTCAGTCTATTTTCACAAATGTTAAAGGTGCATGGTGGCACAGAGCAAAGACATTCCAGGGTAGTCCTAGGTCTGATCTGGTAGAGGCAGATCCACTTCCATTGGTTCCTTCACATATTCTGGTGGATCCAGCTCCATGGGCTTCACAGTTTGTGGCAGAAGGACAAGCCAGTCCTTGCCTGGGACTGCCCAAATGGGATGCCTTCCATCCAGAATGTTTTCAGGCCAGGGTGCCAAACAGGGTCATACAGTTCCACCCCTAGGTCCCATGCCACTGTCCAGTTGATTTCTATGCATGGGTTTGACGCTGCCGCCGGGTTTACAGCCATGGCTGGGTTCCACACTGTGTTCCAGACTATGAGCATGCTTCTGCTCCACACAGCTGTCTGCCTGATACTCCTGCCTTTGCCCCATTCCACCATTGCACCAATGGGATGGCCCAGGCCCCCTGTAGCTGTATGGTTGAGGGGGCAGCCTGTTCCCCACATCATTGCAGTGCCAATGGTAATGCTTATACATATCCATGGGCTGCACACCAGAGGTCACCTGACCACTGGTGTCTGTTGTGCTGCAGGTGCTATCCCTCTGCCCATGACACTTCTCCTTCTTGGTAGGTCCCTTCCTTCTTGGTGCTTCCTTGGACTGCATCGCTGTCCTCTCACACTGAGGAGGTCTGCCACTTTCCTTCCTGCTTCTGGATTCCTTCCTGCAATGGATGCTGGCTACCAGAGTGCCTAGAAGCTCAGCAAGTGTTGGGCCAGTTGCAGGGGTCCTGTTTTATAGGGCCCAGAGCAAAGGAGGGGCAGTGGTGGCCACTGTGACCTTAGCAAGCCTCTGTGATGGAGTGGCCCATGTGTGGCCAAAGGCAGCTGTGTTGGGAGTAGCCTGAAAGATGCCCTCATGTGGAAGAAGGATAAGGGTTGGGAAGGACGAGGGCCCTTTTTCTGGGTCTGGCTCCCCCGGGCCATTTGGGCCATTCAACCTTTCCTTGAAGACCCCCAGGGATGGTGACTCCACTACAGAATCATAGAATTGTAAGGGTTGGAAGGGACCTCAGGAGATTGGGCCCAACACCCCTGCCAAAGCAGGTTCCCTAGTGCAGGTTGCCCCAGTAAGCATCCAGATGGGCCTTGAATATCTCCAGAGAAGGAGAATCCACAACCTCCCTGGGCAGCCTCTTCCAGTGCTCTGTCACCCTTACTGTGAATAAGTTCTTTTGCATGTTGGTGCAGAACGTCCTATGATCCATTTTGTGGCCATTGCCCCTTGTTTTGTCCCCATAAACCACTGAAAAGAGGTTAGCCAAGTCCCTCTGTCTCCCATACCTAAGGTTGCCCACCTCCATGGGCAACCCCTTCCAATGCCTGGGTACTCCTTCTGAGAAGAAATGTCTCCTCATTTCCAACCTAAACCTCCCCTAATGCAGCAACTTGAGGCCATACCCTCTAGTCCAAACACCTCACGACAGCACTCTTTCCTCTCCTGGGATGTCTAGTGCAGGAGGTGTAGGCCCCATATCCCGAGGCCCAACCACACCTCAGTGTTTCCATTTCCTTTAGCTCACATTTGTTTTGTTTTTCCTTTTATTTTAAGTACTTCTAACAACTTCTTTTCATTCAAAGAGTTAGGGTATCAGCCAAAGCAAGCCAAATTATGTCATTTGTTTGGGGTGCCATAATTTACCTGTACATGTATTATGCTCATACAGCAATGACAACTTTTTGCAAGGAAGAAGTGGGTGAATCTTGATTTTTATTGGAGAGGGTTTTGACTGTTTCATACGCATTTGCTAATTTGGTTTGCATATGGACAGTGAGGAGGAAAGGCTAGGAACAAGAAGTTAAATGATGGCAATGAACTATCTTTCATGATAGCATTGCACTTTTGTTTAATATGGCAGAATTAAATTAAGCCAAACCCAGTAACACTACATAGTCAGTCAAAAGATTTCCAAAAGGAAGTTTTGTATTTTTTACCCCAAAAATTCACACTTCTTGCATCTCCGCCAATGTATTTATTAAGTTCATTTTACTGAAAAAAAAAATGAACAAAGTCACAAATCTCAACAATTTCCACTAGAAATTAAATAGCTTCTACACAAGCTATCTTTATGAGTAATAGAATCTTTCATGAAATGCCTCTTCTCTTTCATTTGCTGTCCAGTAAACAGTCTAGAAAGATCAGTTTGATTAATGTATTCATTTTGTGTTGAAATATACATGCTTTGTAAAAAAAAATAAAATAAAATAAAATAAAATAAAATAAAATAAAATAAAATAATAAAATAAAATAAAATAAAATAAAATAAAATAAAATAAAATAAAATAAAATAAAATATTTTTTTAAAAAAAGACATTTGTTATTTCATCATTATTTTATAATAGCAGTACACTGTAAAAGGTATTGCTTAAGTTGTTAAAGTTCTGGATTAATGAGCAAACCTAGAACATTTGCTTGTTACTTGCTTCTTTACAGATTTGACATGACTGTCTGTAAAAGGAAGGCCTGAAGAACTTGTTCCTGCTCAGGCAGGGGGATTGGGATAGATGATCTTTCAAGGTCCCTTTCAGTCCCTAACATTCTGTGATTCTGTGATCCTGTGACTATGCATAAAAATAAAAAGCACAGATTTTTATAATAAATAATAGGTTTCTAGTATAGATGACATTTCCATCCACCTTACAAGGATAAAAAATGATATTTCAATCACATCTCTGTTTAATTTTCCTCCCCATTTGGAGAACGAAAAGTGATATTGTTTTTGATTCTTACTAATTATTCTCTTTTCTTCCAGCCCCAAATCAATTGAAGCATCACAGCAGTTTTCAAATTAATTATTAGATTTTTCCCCTGACTCATTTCAGACACTTTTATTAGAAAAGTGATTGATATATTAACACCATTAATTACTTATTTGACCCATTAATTCTGTGTATCTGAACAGACCTAATTGAAACAGCCTACACTGAATATAGGATCTCATTTTACCAATCAAAAATTAATTTTTGGATACTCCTGACTATTGAGTCTGTGTGATGGTGAAAAACACTGTTCCCACCTCACACATCTGTTTAATATTCCCACTCATCTTTCTCAGTCCCAAAAAGACCCTCAGACTCTGCCCCTGAAAGATTCCTATGAGCTTCACATTCTTCTGTCAATAAACAAGACTATCTCAATAGGCTTCCATAAACGACAGTTCCCGTTCATTTGACATAATTTGCCTTTCCACCATCAAGCTAAATTTCTTCAATAGACTCTTAATTATTCTAAACCCATTACCTAATGCTATTATAAATGTTTAAATAATATTTGATATAATCCTGGTCCCACTGAAGTTAATGGGAGTATTGCTGTTGCCTTAATTAAGATCAAGATAAAATTTATATTGTTTAATTTGTCACACATTACTGTTGGGTAAAAACAACCTAGTTAGTATTCAGAGGTACTAAACAGACCCATCTCCCAGGCTGGATCTGGCAGGGACTCAACACTTTTCAGAATAAGGCCATGAGCCTATGCTGTACAGTGGGTGAGTAGAGAAGGGAGAAGTCGCAGGGTTGTGCACTGTGCTGTGCTTCAGCAGGCCCAGCATGCTTCCAGCTCTCTGAGATGTTCATAGGCTTTAAATGGAGTGCTTGAGTCAGGATGCATCAAAAGAACAGGGGAAAAAACAACATCAACAACAGAAACAAGAGAAGTGAGAAAATGGAGAAAAGCCTTCCCCTATTTGAAAACAGGCCAGATACATTTTTGCAAATCATTTTTTCAGGAGTCTTGACAATTTTAAGCAAAACATATTTCTAAATCTTCGGCAAAAAGCATTGTGTACGTTGATCAGATCTAGTTCAAAAAGAAATGCATCTTTTAAAACAAAAGCTAAATACCATTAATATGAAGGTTTTTGCCTGCTGACCACTTAGATCCCATTAAAACTTAGAAAACAAACTGCAAGTTTTTTTCAGACTACCAGCAAAAGCCACAGTTATTCTCATATATTCTCATATTATGAATAAAGCCAACAATAAATAAAAAAAAAAAGAGAGAGAGAGAGAGAGAGAGAGATATCTAAATGTATAATTAAGATTTACTACATTTTAAAATATCTGTCCTACAGATCTAATATCATATTACATTCTCCACTGTGATGCTAACTTCAGAAGACAAAATTAAGCAGTAGATTAATTTGTGACATCTTTATTATGTTCATTGCCGACATGTAATCACACATATGTTGTCTCATAGTGCTCCCTCACTGGAGGGTCTTACTGGAGTGACATGTTCCATGGAGACATCTGAAATTCTTGCTGAGTCCTTGGTCCTGTTTGCTCTATCTGAGAGTCCCCTTCATAGCTGTATTCATACCTGTTAGAGCTATAATCAATAAAGGCTATACAGGAGGCTGATTCACCTCCTGTTTTGGGGGGGGGGGGGGAGAAATATAAAGCAATTTGTAACTCACTGACACTCTTTCAGAGGGCAGAGGGGCAGAATGGGTTGTGCTTGCCTCTGAGGAAAGGAACCACAACTGCAACGGCTCCAAGTGCTGGACATTTATTCTCACCTTTTCTCACTTTCACCCTGTCCTCTTTCTCACTGCTTGCAACCTATTTCCAACCCCATCATCTCCTTAGAGTCAGAAAGTATGCTCATCCCTGACTTCTTCCCAGGAGCCAAGGGGAGAAGGTACTGAGATACTGAACACAAGGTCCCTTACTGCAGCATGTCTGGGTATGATGAGAACAGCACCACACTCTGAGAAGCACCACGATTTCTTTCAGAAGAAAGATCATAGGTGAGTTCATTTTAAAAATATGCCTGCCAACAGAAATGACTGAATTTCCTGTCATGCTCATTTGCTGGGACTTCAAAATGTAACTAGAACTACCAGGTTGGAGCTCTGATAAGAGCTATCACAGCTGGGAATCTTAAAAATTGAGTACCCAAGTCTTTGAGCGCTTTCTGATTTTTCTTATGAAGGCTCGTATCCATTCAACCCTTCAGATCCCCATGCAGATTCAAGATCCATTGGTTGAAAGAAAGAGCTCATTGAGTGTGATAAATCAATATCCAGCTTGCTGTCTGCACACTTTGTCCTGCCCCCTCTTTCTAGATTGCTGGAAGTTTCACCAGTGAACAGTATCTCTCCAGTGAATTCACAAGTAAGGTTACTTTGTCACAGAGCTGAGACATAGAATCTCCTGGAGATGGAGGCACTAAGAGAGCCTTTTTCTTTGATTCAAAATATTCCTTGATACAAATAAAAGTTTCTGGAAACCTATTATACATCATGGAGAAAGATGCTTGGAAGTTCTCCAAGAGCTCCAAAAGGATACTTTTTCATTTGGCCCCCCTTTTTCAGGGTCAAAAAAAAATATATAAAAATGTCAGGGGGCAAAAGTGAAATGTCTTCAGGATGGTGTTTAGGAATAACAAATAGGCTTCAGTGAAGGATTCCTGAATCATTGGTAGGATCTTCTAGTCTTTGCTTCCTGCATAAACCCAGATGTAGCAGCTCATTATGTAGTTCAGACCCTGGTTTACTTTTAAGCTCCCATTTGTTTTTTGTTTTTTAAACAACCTGGGTTATACAGCATTGCCACATGGTTTTCTTTTCCACCATAACTTATACTCAGTAATTAACATTTGCCACACAAATCAACCTACCAATTACAGTGCTTATGTTAGTCCTAAACATAAGTGGAACAAATAAATCAATGAGGAATTTGTGGCCCTTTGCAAGACAACCAATGTCTGTGCTTTCTTTGACAGTGACTAATGACATGCTACATTTTCATCATCTTCCTAATCTTGCAGTTATATAACTCTCCTCTAGCCTGGTATTTATTTGTGTTAGAAGAGAATAGCAAATACATACTACAAAGTGCCTACTACAAAGCAATACTTGTATATAAAAGCACTTTCAGGCATTTATAATATTTACTGTAGGTCATCAAATATATCCCCTGCTGTGAAAGAGCATCTTTGTTGTTCTTCTGCTCTTCTTCTATTTGTTTCATCTTCCACAAAAAGAAATACCCTTATCTGTTCTTACCCACTCTAACACAAACTGTAATCTTCGGCTTTTATTTGTATTGTTCTTGGGGAAAAATACATCATTCCATATGAGCAGAGATAAATCCAAGTAAAATATGTTACAAATGCATTAATCTATAGCAGTACAGCTCTTAAACATGTCTTGGGCAGGTTTCAAATCACTGCATTGTTTGTCAGAGCCATAAACAGTGTATGGTTTTAAAAAAAAAAAAAAAAAAGGTGATATGGAATGGGTTTTAATTCATTTCTTTAAAAAGATGCACATAAATAGGTATGTTCTTAACATTGTCAATTTTCTGCCATGACACTTTAAAGAAAACTCTGAGTAAAGCAACACCTGACTGAAAGATAGCATTGCTTCAGCTCTCCAACTGCAAATGAGCACCCATAAAGCTCACATGCCTCAAAGCTACAAAAGATTATCCTTTATCCTTCATCTCTTTCTGCCCTTTGGAGATGCTAGGCTACTGTATATAAAAACTGCATAGCCTGCCTGCTGGAAAGTGTCATCAAACGCTTCCAGTTTTCCTCTATGTTAATTTGCTTCTTGGTGGTCGCTGTTTTTAAATGTTATTGCATTATAGTTCCACAGTTGAGCTTATATGTAGGATCAGATTCTGCATTCAAAAATTCAGCTCAAGAAAAACAAGATTATAAAAGTGTGGCCTCTTCAATCCATCCATCTATAATCCATCTATATCCATCTCAACTGCCACTTCCTGGCTTTTAAACAGAGAGCTAAACCAGTAACTGAGTACCATTAACTCAAGTTGCTTTAAATTCACCTGCTTGTCATCAACCTGCATGGACATCCAGGTGCCCCGGAAAAGAGGGATGGGCTGCTCATGAGCAGAGCTGCAACAGTTGTCAGCTACCACTATCTATCTACCACTTAGTTATTTCCCTGAACTTTCAGAAACTTTTCAAATCTTTTTTTTCAGTCCTTTATATATGGCCTTTAAAAGAAAAAAAAAAAAAAAAAAAAAAAAAAAAAAAAAAAAAAAAAAGTACCTGATTATAAACAAACCAATAAGTTTGTACAGTGTTTGCATTATTAATAAAAGAAGCATCACCTCAGTGGCTGCTTGTATAATCAAAACACATGTACTCTAAATAATAGAAAGAAAGACATCTCCTGACCTCAAATGAATAAAGCTTACTTTCTAACTGATGGACACTCCTGAAAGACAGGAAGCCCCATCCAGAGTTTTCTCTGAAGAGTTTACTATGAATGATTAATCAATATCAGGGAAAGGGACTAATCTGAGAGGAGTTTCTTGTGCCATAAAAAATCCATCACATCTTCCTTTCCTGGAAGGCCCAAAACAATGATGAAATAGGAGGAAAGAGAGCCAGACCTGACATTGGAAAGACAGTCCAGGGCAGATAGGAGTCCACACACCTGTGAAAGCTGGTCTGAGACAAGACAGCTAGGACCAACTTCATTAATGCAGTTTACCTTAATACATGCAGGAAGTC
The DNA here is from genome assembly GCF_009819795.1 of Aythya fuligula. Taxonomy (NCBI): domain Eukaryota; kingdom Metazoa; phylum Chordata; class Aves; order Anseriformes; family Anatidae; genus Aythya; species Aythya fuligula. Next base: position 38,420,485 of record NC_045560.1, on the reverse strand, counting down.
TAACATGGCATATATCAGACAACATTGTGGATTAATAGCTACCCCAGCATATCCCAAACAAACTCAGTTTACTGCACACACAAAGACTGATCTACAAACTATTCGGTGAACCAGTTCATCGGATTTACTGTGTGTAATCTATGCAAAGGCAGTAGCTAGTTTTCTGCACAGCCCACAACCTGAACTGAACTCTAGCAAAGTGAAAGATCATCACCCAATGCAGAAGATAACCATAGCAAGACATCAGTTCTACTGACAACACCGGTAGAGTTGATAGACCTGATTTCCCAGCTGGATATTTGAAGAACCACTTTTTCAGCTATTACTAGAGTAGCACTACATATTACTCAAACCAGAAACATGAAGGTATGATTATGCTTAATTGTGCAAAGTTCTGAGCAGTCTAGTCTTAAATCAGATGTGACTTAAACTTTCTAGTGGTCTGGGAACAGGAGTCTCTTTATCTAAGAGTTTCCTCAACACCACAGCTGAGCATGTTGAAAAAAAATATAAAGTTCACAGCAAGAGTTCCTTTTCAGTATATTAGTAAATAAAGACAGATTTTAACTGCAATTTCATAAATATCTAATAATATAAAAAAATTACAGAGCAAAACAATAGTGCTGCCATTATGCTCTTAATCATTATGTTCATTAAAATAAATAAATAAATAAATAAATAAAAGATATGCAATCATATTGCTGATAACCCATTCAAGTCATGTTCCAATCTTCATGGCTATGGAAGAACATCCGCTTTGTTAGAAAAGTGAAACATTAAATTCTCCCAGTACTTTCTTTTCTTTTTAAGTATACAATGGACTAAATTCTGCCCTTCGTTTTACCCATAATAACTTCAGAATTGTATGAATGAAACTAACAGCGAAATAGGATCTACTTTGTGAGCCTATTTCTGCATGTGTTTAATTGAGCTAGCCAAGCAGGACAAGGTTTTTGTATTTGTTTTTATTGTAAAAACACATTTTTTCCCATCTCCGCCTCAGTCTTTAAAAAAAAATAAAAAAATAAAGATGAAGCAAGAAGGAACAATGCTAATTACATTTTGTAAGCAGTTTAAGAATGGGCAGGAGGATGGGGAGGCATGGAAAACAGGCCCCTGCAGAAAATGTGTGAGGGTGAAAACAAAGTTCTCCTGAGATGGATAGAAGTTTCTGTTTCACAGACTTCCAAATGAATGGTTCAGATGTTGTGAACACAATGGATAGTAATGATGATTACTTTTGCCAATGCCTATGGTGATGTTATAAGCTAATTATATTAGTCATTTACGCAAAGGCAAGATGCCTTTGATAGCTACTATTTGGAGCAACAATTCAGCATGTTGAGTCACTGTTAAGTCACTCTTACAGCCAGACTCCGATTCCACTTACACCCAAGTGAGTCTTGAGCAACTTCGTTGAATATGACAGCTTTCGTTTGTATTTAAAACTCTACCCAAAATCCAGTTCTGGTTTTTATATTTATGTATATATATATATATGTTCCTTATTTTTTTTTCCCAATTTGATTTAAATCACCTAACCTACACTTCATGGGATTCCATTAGAGCACTGTCTTCATCTGTAGATAACTGATGTCCATAAAAGTTATTGGTCTCTGCTTAGCTTTATCTATTTTGACACATATACTACTCTGATACTTTGGAGCCATTAATTTCTCAATAAATGATAGGGAATCCAGATACCTTACTCAGTATGGAATATATGCTCCAAAATGTTATTGGTATCATTGAAAAATAAAAATAAATTAAAAAAAAAAAAAAATCTCCTTTAAGACCTTCTTCAGAAATATAACTAAGCATTAGATTTTTGTGAAAACCTAAAAGGGCCTATTTTATTAACAAACCAGGGTCATGCCCATGAACCTCATCAAATTCCCACAGGGTACAAACAACTTTTAAGAGAGAAAAAAAAATGAAAAATTAATGCCTGGTGATTTTAATGGACTTGTCTCCAGGAGTTTGTAGATATTCCTGTCCAGGACATCATGCGTATCATTAAAGGAAGACAGATCTTGCAGCCAGCAACTTATTTTAATACTCCAAGTTACATTCCCTTCTGTAGCTCAAGGCCTGCTTGTTATGAGTGAGACTGTAAGAACACTCAAACCTCCAGTCTTTGGATTCTTTTACCCTAAACCAGGCAAGAATGAGAGCAGTCATCCAGCTGTTTTTATTTGGCTCCTTGCACAGATGCTTACCAAGGCCTCTGCCAGCAGAGTAGAAATACAGCAGAGTTCTGCTCTGCCATAGCGTCCCAATAAATTGACCATATCCTATCATCCCAACACAGCTGTGTTATCCTCAGTGCAGTCTTTCTGTTGGGAAGTGAACAGTAGCCAATGCAGAAGATATCCATCAGCTTTACACTAGCAGGTAATTCCAATGGAAAAGTCATTTCTCTTATGGTGGCAGGGCATAAAGGGTCTTACTCAAAAGAGAATTCTGTCTTTGATGTCCATAGGTTCACAGGTTCATAGGCCCAAAGGTACCATAAATGTCATCTAAACAGAACATAAATCATAGCAGCAATGGTAGTAGAGTGAGATTCCTGAGCCTTCCCAAAGCACTGTAACTCAAAAGTCAATAAGCTAAATTGTAATCTCTGTGCCTGTTTGAAGAGTCGCACATACCATACGTTGTTCTGGTTTTGACTGATTGGACTTCTTCCTAAGGTTAAATGCCCAGCCAGGAGTTCAGAATTATCCATCTTCAACATCTTAACAGTCTTGAAGAAAAGCCTGATTTCTACCCTTCAAGGTCATATGGGTTTCTTTATATGCTCGATAATTTGATTTCTCAATAACTATACTAAAATTTTTAATTGAAAATTGCATCCATGATTATTTTTCTTTGTTTTCAGAGTTTATCTTACCTTCTTTGCCATCTTAATCCATCTTAGCCTGAAACTTTCAAACATTGCATGTATGACAACTGGGGAGACTAAAATCTTAATTTTTTGTTTTGTTTTGTTAATAGCCACCAAACACTTAAGTTAGTTATCGTGGAGAGGATCAGAACTGTCATCATTGTTAATTGAAAGTAGAAAGCATGTGAGATTTTCAGAGAACTGTGGCAGGACTTAACCAGACTTGGGTCACACGAGGCTTGTATTGCCTTTATATATGCATTTTATATGCATATAAATTGAATTTATATATGTAGTATGCTCTGTATTATTTTTATAATAGAATTTATTTCAAACTTTAAAATTCCCAACATCAGTGACTACACAATCCTCTTTGCTTCACATATCACTGCCCATTTTTCAGCATTCAGAGCAGCCTTGGTGCTGCTGTTACTTTTCTTTTCCTCAAGGGGTCAGTTTGTTGTTTGATTCTTTTGAACTTTGGCTGATGCAAGGTGTTTAGAGGGGGATGAGTAATGTCAACGGTTTAACACATATTTCATGAAGAAATGTCTTTTTGAAGGTCAGTTCCAGGACCTTGAGTTTGAAATGCTGAGTGAATACGGATTATAGGAGAGGACTTGATTCTTGACCTATGGGCTTTTTGTGCTTGCTAATTCTGAAAGACATTTTAAAGTCTCTCCTGGAGGATGGAGGATCTTTCTTATTTGTAGTATCTTTTATCTAAAAAAAAAAAAAAAAGATGTCACTTTTTCTTCAGAGAAATAACTTTTTTGAGTTTGAAAGTGGGAAGAATATTCTGTTGGATTGCTTTGTTGCTGGGTCTTTATGAGTTCCTTAACTTTCAAACACTAACTGCTAATATTTATAAATCTTGTATCCTAGACAAGAGTGATAGGTGTTTTTTGAGTAGCTATTATGATGTGAAATCCTACCTGACACTTGCCCAGATAACACTGGTGCCCAGCTGTGGAGCTGCAGTTTGAGATCCGTCAACATTCAAACTTCAAAATGTCATTAATATGACAGATGGAGACACTCTCTCCACTAGTGAATAGTACTGCAAGGGCTGCATTAGAACAGACATTTCTCTTCTAGCCTTATGAATGCTTTGGATCAAGCACTGGATCATTCTTTTTCAAGTTTGTCAAGACTGATTAGCTGCAAACCTTTTTCTTCACAAGAACTATATAGCCAGTGTAAAACATACCTTTTTCAGTATGTTGGTATTTCTGTTTTGTCAAATCTGTACTGCAGAATTGGAAGGGAGAAAGTAAAACACAGAACAAGACATAAACCATATAAAATATTCCATTTTCATCCTCCTAGTCTGACTAGCCAAAGGTAACGTGCTAACTGACATAATGAGGAAACATAAAAATAATCCATACAATCCACTTCTTAATACAGATTATTCTTAGTTTATCATTTTATTGGGGCTTTCTATTTTAGCATAAATTATTCTGAAAGTAAAGTGCCTCACAAGGGCACGTTGATTTGGGATGTGAATGGAGAACTGCAAAATAATGGCTCACCCCTGTTCAAGTGGAGTTCAGGATGAATTTTTTTATTTTTTTATTTTTTTTGGTTAGGAAAAGGAGTCTTACAGGATTGCATTATCTTTCTTCCTTCCTCCCAAATACCTTTAGAACTTGTAGTCCTCTTTCAGTCCAACCTGAAATACTGAAGATAATTATGTTTCTCTATAACTCAGGAAAATCAAAAGTGGAAGGAGAGCAGAAACAAGGCTGCTTTCTACTAAGAAAAGGTTCAGTTCAGCTCCCTTCCCCACTGTTTGGCCAGCCAGGCAGCATGCACCTTTCCCTGGGGCTCCCCTGCACCTAAGGGATGATGTCACACGGGAAGGGAGAGAGATTAATTCAGTTCAGGGATTAAGAAACAAAAGCATTAGATCTCATTAGCTCTGCTGCTCTTGAAACAACAACCCCTCCTCCCCCTTGCCACCACTATCCCAGTCTGCTTTTCTTTTTGTATATAATGATATTAATCCTTTATAGTTCTCAGTGCTATCTGACAAGTCCTAAATTCTCTAATATTGAGGACCAGTTTGTGATTTTATTTTCAGTCTTGTTCTGATAAAGAGTTGCTCACTTAAGCAGTCTCATTAACCCCACCATTCATGTAAGCCACCTGCTGTTTGCTTGAGTAAAGAATGCATAAAAGTGAGCAAGAGCTTTGGGAAAAGTAAAATTTCTACTTATACAGTTCACACGCCCAGTGCTGCATATATTGTTAACAATGGCACTACAAACACTTCCCATAAAAGAACATTTGGGACCAGATCTGTAGCTTTTTTAACTCAATAGTAGTCTGATTTCAACAGAATTTTGGATCAGGGCCATAAAAAGCAAACTACTTATAGAATCCAGCCTTTTACAAAACGAACGATTGCTAGTAGGTGTATCAGCAACCTTCAGTATTTTAACACCACACCCTGACATAAGCGATTATTCATTATTCTGTGGGAAAAAGACCTTTATATGTAAATCCTGGGAATACAGCAGATTAAAATCAGGTAGTATACTTAAACACATTTGTAATAATTAATAAAAAATTACAAACAGGTGAGAGAGGATAACTGCCTCTGAAACATTTATTCTACTAGTAATTTTATTACCATTGAATTCTTGCCAGCCAGGAAACACCTAGAGGCTCATGTTTCACACCCAGTATTGCAGAGGTGAAAAGGTAGAACATTCTGCCTTAACAAGTATGCAAAGAGCAACTTCAAGCGGAAACAAGTTTAGCACCCAGCTCATACTGGCTCAGCCACAGAGAAACTTTCCATAATAACTCACTTGGTCATGCAGCTTCTGCAAGGATCTACCTTGGATCTTGGCTGCAGGAAGGCATGCACATGCGCGCGCACACATTCACACATGCATGCACTCACCCTAAATCCACTTGCCATACGAAGGATTCTATTAAATGGTTACATTTTCTGTCTGACTCTCTGCTAGGAAAAAGGAGGGAAGGAGGGAAGGAGGGAAGGAGGGAAGGAGGGAAGGAGGGAAGGAGGGAAGGAGGGAAGGAGGGAGGGAGGGAAGGAAGGAAGGAAGGAAGGAAGGAAGGAAGGAAGGAAGGAAGGAAGGAAGGAAGGAAGGAAGGAAGGAAGGAAGAGAAAGAAAGAAAGAAAGAAAGAAAGAAAGAAAGAAAGAAAGAAAGAAAGAAAGAAAGAAAGAAAGAAAGAAAGAAAGAAAGAAAGAAAGAAAGAAAGAAAGAAAGAAAGAAAGAAAGAAAAAGAAAAAGCATAAACAGATAGCTAAAATGCTATATTACAGTCATGCAGTGCACAAACTATGTCTGTGCTAAAACAGCAACAAAATGCTGTAGTGGAATAATCATTCCTCTTTTAAAGAATAAAACCTTCTGTTATAATATACTATACAACCCAGAGGCATAGTGATCTCTCCAGATGACAGTAATTCTCACTATCCTTATCAAAAATGACAGTTGTTCCTTTGAAGCAGATTGCCATGGTAAGGCACTAGCTGAAATGCCACTTTTATTCTGTCACGATAGGAACCTATCCCAACTCTGTGTATGCTTAACATCTTCCTTCTGTGAAAGCAAATGGAATAATTTATCCTTTTCTCCCTGAGAATTCTACTGCTTTTCCTTACGTGTGAAGTTGCCTCAAAAAGCTAGATACACAGAATAAAGTAGACACAGTTGAGTCTACTCAACAAAGGGAGAACTAAAATATCCCCTCAGCTTCAGCCAGACTTCCCGTTCACCTGCAATTACAAGGTCTTACATGTGCCTTTATTTACTACCCAGAGTTTAGGAGTTCCAAAAACACATATTAGGTGTTTGTTCATTAATGGTGATAAATTTATGCCTTTGGTACATGTTCTATAATACTGATAAAAAAAATGTATACCAAAATGTATACAAAAATGTATACCAAAAAAATGTATACCACTCAGTAAATGGCACTCAAAATATTCTTATAGAGTGCCTGACATAATCTCTGCCATGGGGAAGAATTGTGTTTTGGTTTTTGTTTGTTTGTTTGTTTTATATATACAAGGCCAACACATTGGCTATAATGCAGATAAAAATATTGGCAGCAGTATTAACATCACTGCAGTTAGTAGTACATAACCCTCCTGCCCAGAGTACTGGCACAGATGCAAGTACAGATACACCTTGAAAGGAACTGGTTATAGACTGGTCTGGCTGTTTTGGCCCGGGAAGAACAAAGCTTAAAATAAGCACAAGAAAATGGCATTTCGACTGCCAGTCTGCGTCATCTAGCTCCACAAACTGCTCTTGTATTTTTTCCCTGGGCAAAATGAAGAAGTAGAAAATGAACATGCTCTTAGTATGACATATTCTCATAATGATCATAATAAATAAGTAGAAATTTAACACAGTTAACAGAGAGGAGAGCTTTCTATTAAGTATATGTGGTAACATGGAAAAAGAAAACAAACGAACAAACAAACAAACAAACAAAAACTATGTTTTGTGCAGAGAAGCCTCTTTTAAGACAGAAATACAAACTTTAAGTTTGCTTCACTCATGCACAATTGTTCTGGCAGAGACAATACCATGCCTCTGAGGTGACCAGTAAGTGCCACACAGTAATTCAAAGGCTCACAGTCATTGTTCAGAAAGGTTTAATAAATCACACACAATTGTTAACACAAATTAATTAATTAATCTATTCACAAAAAAAAAATAATAAATAAAAAATCATGGAATAGGGAATGCAACTAAAAGTAAGAATCTATAAGTAATATACATGTACATAGACAGGAAGGAAAGATTTCATCTAGCTGCATTCATATATTCATTACGTCACGCAGCTCTGATTTTCACCTGGAAGAAAGGAGGAGTCTTATCCCCCTCCATCTTGCACATGATAAAATTGTTTTCATCCATGCAAAGCAACCACAGGCTCTTACTCCACCAGAATTCTGCTTTCCAATTTAAGTATTTTACATCTACCACACACTGGTCTAACTGTCCAGACATATTATCACCCCAGGCATATTGTCAGCCTGCATATGGAGCTAGCCATGATTAGCTAAAAGATATAGTTGAAGTTATTTTTATAAATAGGAAATATTTATCAGCAGGGTGAGAGGAGAATGGTGGTTTATGATAATAAAGATGGCTTAGTATTATATATATATAGGGAGAATTTATACTTTGTTATAATTTGTTAGCACTCTGGACACATCATTTTTCATCATGTACTTTGAATGAGAGAAAGATACACTTTATAAGAATCCTCCATGCTTATATTATAGCATCATTCTCTCTTAATAGCCTTCTGGCTATCCACATGCTTCATAGTAGAAATTATCTGCCAAAATCACTTAATGTTGAAGATATCATGGGACTGCAGGAAAAAGTCCACATTATAGTTTGTCTTCATTTCTTCTTCAATTTCTTTATTTTTCCATCAATCACAATAGTTGATTCGTTAATAGTGCCCTTGAGAATCCCTACCAAGAAAGCAGAAAGTCCACAGACTCTCTCTCGGTCAGATGTTTCAAGCATACTCCGAGGATCTTGTAAATCTTCTCTAATACAGAATGGATCATTCAGGTCTCAAAATGTTTAATATAATCTCTCCTCCAGTCAGCCTAAGGGACCACAATCCTCAGGGCTGTAGCCCTTCCCCTAATTTTCTGAGGTTTTGAAAATGTCAGGACTAATCTTAGATTCACATAGGGTTTTTTTTTAAATAAGTTGCTTGACCTTTGAATTTCATAGATATTTTGACTGATGCAAACCAATTATGCAGAAAGTTTGCCACCATTTTTTCCCCTTGGTATATTCATGTTCTTTCCTACTACTGTCATCCAGAAGCAGTTGTTAAGTCTTGTGAAATCTATAGCCATTGCTGATCTGATCTCAGACCATTCTGAAGCTACTGATTAGCTGTAGCTCTAGCAGCTACAAGTTCCCTCCTGGCTGCAGACTTGCAGAGGAAATTTCTTCTCCCATAGCCTACAGGAATTGCCACCATAATAGATCTGTAGTAAGAATAATACCTGGCTCCCATGAAAGTTTTTGCATTAACTGTTTTCATGGACTTTTACAAAGGTGAAGAAATGTTACTGCCATTTTTAATGGGAAACCTCAAACACTGGGCAGTGCTGTGTGTTCAAGGTCATCCAATAGATGAAAGTCAGAGCTGGCAATACAGACTTGGTTTTCTGAGGCCACACATAGGATACTAACCTTATTCACATGAGTCAGTGTTATTCAGTAAATTAACCAATCAAACACTTTTGCTGTTTTCCATTTTAATATTGCTTCTGACACTAGGCCCCTCTAATAGTCTTGGTTAAGCCACTGAAAGAGTCATTCTGAATAATCTAATGTCAAGTTTCTTATTATCTCATTGACTCAAGATCCAAAACTGGTCCTCTATTTGCTTATTCTTGCTGAATACCAGTCATCTATGGCTATAGAGTAAACAAATAAGTTTTTCAAGCTTTTTAAACTGCTAAGGTCTGAGCAGAGTTTTTCAGCAGTTTGCAGTGTCATCTCAATATTCTTCTGTGACACCAGCTGCATCTGTTGCATTCTGGCAATGGATACTTCTATATACAGAGCATACATAACTCAAAAAAGCATTTCCTTAGATTTCTGCAAAATTGGCCTTTGCTGAAGGTGCACACTGTATTGTGAGTCCAGCAGCTCTGGTACTGTCATAGCACCAATCCATAGGAAGAAAGTGTACAACAAATTGTATATTCCAGGAAGGGCCACACTCATGATTTTTCACTTTTCAGATGACACATTACAACAGGCAGAAAGCAGAGGAATAAGGGCTATTAAAGACAATCTATCATTTTGCCTGGCATTCATTCTAGAAACATTATCTAAATATGGTAGGATACTCTAAAGACTCTTTCAATAAGAACAGCTTTCATACTCAAAGATAGAAGAACACTGCTAACATTTACTGAAATTCTCATCAACTTTTCTCATTGTTTCCCATATTCTACTGTCATTATTGAGTTTGACAATTGAGTGTCTGTCAATAGCTTCTTACGTGGCCATTACGGTAGTATTTCTACATATTAGAAAAGGTTTGTGTGTTTCCTTCAATGTTTTGATTAGACATGATGGAACTGACTGATGACTGTAGGAAATTTTGCAGCTATTCGGTCTTAATGCATATACCTTGGAACACATTATTTTCAATGAGCATATTTTCCTGATTTCATATTTGTTTCAATGGAGTTGTCTGAGGAGTGGCAGGTAGCCCCACAAAGTCTCAAATGTAGTTTATCCCTTTTGTAAGAAATGTTGTGAACACAAATACAGAAATGAACATCTATGTGAAAAGCATAGTCTGTGAAAGGGAGTAGGTTTTGCAGGTGTTCCTAATCCTATTGCATTACAGCCAAAGTTACTAAGCCACCACTCTGCAAAGGTGTAACACCTAGAGTGAGAGTCATGGAGAGCTGTGAAGTTTCCTCATACAGTGTGGCACCAGTACAGAAACACCTGTGTTAAAAATAACTCCAAGCTTACCTACTCTGAAGTATTCCTTAACCTTTAAAATGTTTTTTTTCTTGCTTGATGCTTTAATGCTTGCATTATGTTCCAGACCACAGCTGTGACAGCAAAACAATCTTTTTTTCTTGTTCTTCTGACAAAAACAGTCATTCTGTTTAGTGACAAATAGTTACATCTACACTTGTAATTCCATCTACACCACATGCACAAGTGCGGCAAGTTAGGATGAAAAAATCCACAGTGCAACATCTATTCATTCTGTGTCTGCCTCCCTGTCCTCACTTAGGATGTGACTGCCATGACCATCTCCTTCAAATGTTGGTCTCTGGTAGCAAGGCTCCTCACTGGGGGAAGCTCACCCTTCACCACAGCACCTGCCTCCACCCCAGTGTCCTGCAATGCTGCTGGGGTGGAAAATGAAGTCTAATATAAATCCTGACATGTACATGAATTACTTCTAAAGAGAGTAAAGTGCTTCCCAGTAGGGGTGAGGAAGACCATGGCAGAACTGAGCTGAATTTTACAGTATCTGACCATCAAAAGGCCCTTGGTGACCAGGACAGACTCACTCTATCTGCTACAGCTCACACAAGTGCGCAAAAGAAGATTCCCCTACAATGGTCTTCATGAGAGTTTCCTTTTCTGGGAGGGAATTGTCAACCCACAAAATTCATACATCTGACTTTTATATAGGCTTCTTCACTCATCTCAGTAGGACACACACTGGGGAGGGAAGAGAAGTGGACGAATTGGAAGAGAGTCTTTCCATCTATTCACAGCTGAAAAGTGCAATCATCTAGGGGCAAGGCACCAAGCTGGGGAAGTTTGACAACCACAAAGCTTTCTACTTTTGACCCTCATCCTGGTAGTTGCTAACAGTGAGTAAAGTCTGTCCTACAAAGGATTGTCTCTGTCCACAATATGTTTCTCTACAGAATCAGTAACATCTCAGACTAAAGAAAAAACAGCAACAGTCTCCTTCCTAAGAATAGTGCGTTCTTGATTCCCTTTCACTACTTTATCTGCCAACTGTTTTAACTGATTAGTCAAAGACACACCCCTTGTTGACATCTAATGTGTGGCAAAAACAAATGTATAGACGAATAATTATTTCCAACATTTGCAATGAGATTAAGTGCTTATTGGATTATGAAAATAATGGGATTTAATGGGGTCGTTTATGTTGCTACTCTAGTATAAAAATGTACAGTGCATGCATACATATCAGATTACCATCTCTATAGTTCATCTACCTATAAGCATTTTATCTATCCACTACTAATACATTTTGGTCTCTTCCTTTTTCATATACTACAGGTGAGTGTCTTTGTGCGTAGAGAATACGCAACATAGTTTTTATTGATATAAATAAACAAGCCCTCTTCAGTATGAGCTATTTTTGGCATAACTTTCCTAAACCTGGGGAGCTTCCTTTTATTTCTTTTAAGTTTCAAGGATGTAGGATGAATGCTTCTCTCACTGCTTCTCTCTCTTCATGTTGTTGTAGTCATCATAAGCTCTACCAGTCTTCATTACAGCTTTACCACAGTTCCCTGGAAGAAACAAAGGAACAGGAAGTGATGATTTGGGGAACCCACTTAACTGCCATTGTATTAGGTGACTAGGTGTATTTAACAAATTTTTGGTAACGGGGCTGGAGGGGGTAGGATTGAGAGTGGGGAGAGAGGAGGAGGTGCAGTGGAGACTTTGTGGGAAGATGAATGCCCTGTGCTGGACACAGCAAGTTTCAATGGACCCACCACAGAAGCACAGCTGAGAGTATCAGGGGAGCCTGTGCGTCTCTATGAAAACATAGCTAGGGAAGGGCAGACAACACTAGACAGACAGAAGAGGAAAGGAGGGGAAAAAAAAGGGGGGGGGGGGGGGGATTGTGGAAGCATGAAACAACAGAAGAAACAGCAAGGTCAGAGAAGGAGGGGATGTTTCAGATACTGGAGCAGATATTCCCTAGCAGCTCATGGACTGCCACACCAGATCACATAGATATTCTTGCAGGAACTCTGGCCCATGAAGGACCTACACTGGAACAATTTTTTCTCCTGAAGGATTGTACCCCTTGGAGAGGAGCCATACTGGAGCAGAGGAAAATGTGAGGAGGAGGAAGGAGGAGCAGAGAGAAACTGCTGTGCACCTCTTGTAACCTCCCATTCCCCACCGCTCCTGCAACACATGGGTTATGGGAGAGAAGTCTAAAATGAATGGTGAAGTTGAGCTGCAGAAAGGGGAAAGGAAAGATGTTGATTTAATATTTGTATTCTTCTTTCTCACAATCCAATTCTACTGCAGTTGGTAATAAATTAAATTAATTTTCCTAGGCTGAGTCTGTTTTGCCTGCAAGGGTAATCGGTAAGTGATCCCCTGTCTTTACTTCAGTCCACAAGATTTCTTGGTCCTTTGTTTTTTCCTATTTTCTCTCTCTGACCTAAAGAGGAGGGGAAGTGACTATGAGGCTGGATTTATCTTTTAGCCAAGATTAACGTGCCATACCATTAGCAAAGCCTAGATTTATTTTTCAGCATGTCTTCATGATCTACAGATAGTATAGATAGTATATATACCAGTACAGATAGTATATATACCAGTATATTGCTGGTATAGCTTGAGTCTCTGCTTTTCAAGATAATTTAATAAAAGATGATTATGAGTATCTGTTCCTTACTAGTAAGGTCAGTATGGACATCTTAGTGACAACTTACTTTGTCTTAGTCTAGATTACAAAGCAATGAACTGCCTGAAGCCACTGTGATCTCAAAGTTGATTGGTAGTGTCAAAAGCTAGATGGTGCTAGAAATTGTGGGAGGATCATAATAGAAAGAAGTATCCACAAGAAGAGTCTGTCTGAATCCTAAAGAATACTTTAGTAGTGTGGAAGCAATCAAGAAAGGGAATAGCAATATGTATTTCTCTATTTTGATTTGCCCAGGGAGGTGGTAGAGTCACCACCTGAGGGTGTTTAAGAAAAGGCTGGATGTGGTGCTTAGGGACATGGGTTAGTGGGTGACATTGGTAGTAGAGGGGAGTGGTTGGACCAGATGATCTTGGAGGTCTTTTACAATCTTAATGATTCTATGATTTACCCTCTGTCTCTTGAGTTGTCTAAACTGAAGGAAGTTTGGTTCACATGTCAGCTGCATTCTGTCTTCTGTATGTTTCATCTGCTGTGTATTCTTTAAAAAAATGTAGCTGGATGCTTAAATTCCTGAAGAACAAGGACTAGTGTTGGCTATAGGATCCTACATGTAAGTGACAGCAAAACAATTTTTTTTTTTTCCTTTTTTCCCCCCAGGAAGAGAGTTAAATTAAAGAATCAGTGAATAAAGCTGTGTGAATGCTGGTGCTTCCAGTCACAGGATATTCAGACAAAATGGAAAAAAGAAAAAGAAAAAAAAAAGTCAATCTAATTGTTTTTTAAACAACTTTAAGCTGCAAAAAATATTTAGCTTAACCTGAAACATAAATTTCATTGTGATTTTAAGAGTTTCTTTACGTTTCTAAAATACATTTCAAGGAAAATTGAACATACATAGTACTTCAAAACTGGACCAATAATAGCATTTCTTTTAGAGCATTGCAATAAAACAATAAAACTATATTTTCCAACTTATTTTCAGGAATTTAAGGAAGGTTACTTTTTAATTGGTTGGTTTAGGCAAATAACTTGCTAAAATGAAATAAAACCCGTACAGTTCTTTGATACTGCTGAACCTGCCCTTTTCCTCTATATGAAAAATACATACACAGTATCTGATTAAAAATATTGACAGACTCTACCTGGAGCCAGACACACTCCACCTGGAGTGTTAAAGCTCTGGAGCGGCCACGAGGGAGAAATCTGAGGAAGGCTGAGGAATGGATCAGTGCTTCTTATTGATCCCAGTAAAGTTGCTTAGGTCTTTGAATACCAGACAAAGCTATAAAGCATAGCATCTTGAAAACAGATAAATAAAAGAACAAATACAGCCTTTGATATCCTTTTATTTACGTAAAGCTTCCAAAAAAGTCAAAAGGACCAGATCTTACCAATGTGGAAAGCAAATGTCTAACTTAATTAATATTTCTAATTTTGTTCAAAAAGCTTTTTTTTTTTAAAAAAAAAAAAAAAAAAGTTTGTCCAAATGAAGTGGATAGAATAGCACAACCCAAATCTAAATTCAACAGGTATATTTAACATTAGAGAGAAAAGAGAGAAACCATATTTTCGCCAAAAGCATCTTCCCGTTTAGTGTTACAGATGATAAAAGCTCTCACATTTGGACTGTCACACTAACTGAGGCTGTGTGAAGGCAATATGTAAAGACTAGATTCTGCCCAGAAGCATGCACACAGCTTTAAGAAATTGGGTGATCTTGCAAAATCTAGGAAAATACTCATCCTGAGAGTTAAGCACATAACTAAATACCTCACCGTGGGTTCTGAAGAAATTCCTGTTTCTTATGTGCTTAATAAGTATCACGTGGATGTGGCTAGACCAGGCTGATCCAACAAAAAGTCTACAAAAAGTCTACATCTAACTCTCATTCGGCAGCCTGACTTTTCCACAAAGGATGGGAGCAGTTTTGGGGTAGACATACATGACTGACTCAGATCCCCAGATGGCTGCATTATCACATGGAAATGGGGGTGAAGGAGGAGGAAAGGACAGTGTGCAATCCCTGCCCACGCACAGCCTCTAAGGCCTGCTGTAATATTTAAGGGAGGGAGGGAGAAAGACAGGCAGCAGTGCTTCTAGCAGCTTGCAGCCAGAATGGGTAGAAGAGGAAGAAAGTGGCAGTGGTAGAACTGCTTCCATGTTTTAGTAAAGAAAAATGTGAGAGTAACCTGTCCCCCGTTTGCTGTGTATGGGACAGGCAGGAAGAAGCTGGAAAGCAGGACACATACTATCTGCTCAGCCAGCACCCTGAAATCCAGCAGAGATCCTGATCTTCAAGGAATTCCTGAAGTAGGATCCTGTCCCTGAATCTGCCAGGGCTGCCATGCTGACCTAGACCATTAGCTCCTTCGTGCTAGGTCTCTGGGCCCACCTACTTCTAACTGCATGCACTGACTGCAGCTGGTGCTAACTCTATGCATCTCCTGTGCTTGCAGTAACAGTGTCTGGATCAAGCCAACTACTTCTAAAGGTGTTCTGTCTCTCATCACCCAAATAGAAGAAGCTTCATTTTGTGAAAGCCCAGTAGCTTTTTCTGTCACAATTTTGCCAGTAAAACTTGAGGTTAGTCAAAAAAAAAAAAAAAAAAAAAAAAAAAAAACATAATGCAGCCAATTCAACAGGAATATTTCCCTCACTTTCATGCACCTCTCTCGTATAAAATGATATGAGATATTCTGGCTATCAGTATATACTACAAAGCTGTATAAAGCCCACGTTCATTTTTATTTATAAAAGGAACTCAGGTTTTGCCAACAGGTCTCCTGTTGGTGTAAGGCAAAATTGTCACAAGGGTGGGACCAGATGAAGCCACCAAGGTATCAAGGTCATGAAGCAGTGCAGGATGAAGTGAAACGTTAACCCCACCACCAGACTTTCCCACTGATAGCCCCTCACCTCAGGTTTGTAAGACAAAGCCAGTCCTGTGCCATTTTGTGAGTTTTCCCAAGTCCAAACAGGTTGCATTGCTGTTGTTTGTTTTGTGTGTGTGTTGTTTGTGTGGGTTTTTATTTGTTTGTTTGTTTGTTTGTTTTGTTTTGTTTTTTTTACTATAGGAAAAGTGTTTTGGACTCTGTATTTGCTCAGACATGTTGTATATGAAACAGATGTTCACCCTTTTCTTACTCAAAAATCTCCCCACATCTATGCAATCACTTTAAAACTAACCAAAATTTCCCCATCTTAGGATCATATTGGAAGAGAAATAGTCGACCTGTTATTCAGTTCTGTATCATGAGCACATCCAGAGAAGGGCTACAAAGCTGGTGCAGGGCCTGGAGCACAAGTCCTATAGGAATGACTGAGGGAACTGGGATTGTTTAGTCTGGAAAAGAGGAGGCTCAAAGGAGATCTTATTGCTCTCTTATTGCAACTACCTGAAAGGAAGGTGTGGGGAGATGGGGATTGGCCTCTTCTCACAGGTAACGAGCAATAGGACTAGAGGGAATGACCTCAAGTTGCACCAGGGGAGATTTAGGTTAGAAATTAGAAGACATTTCTTCTCAGAAGGAGCAGTCAGGCATTGGAACATGTTGCCCAGGGAGGTGGTGGAGTCACCATCCCTGGGGGTGTTCAAGGAAAGGTTGGACATGGTATTTAGGGATTTAGGGACATGGTTTAGTGGGTGATATTGGTAGTAGGGTGATGATTGGACCAGGTGATCTTGTAGGTCTTTTCCAACCTTCATGATTCTATGATTCTGTGATTCTATGATACTGGACCATACCAAGGTCTAAGCCTAATAAATTATTTTCATGGATGAAACCAGTTATCTAAAAGGTGGAAATGCTTTTCTCAGTACTATGTAATCATTGGTTCACATACTCCAGAGTTGTGATTTAATCCAAATAAATTCTTTAGGTTATACTTTCAAATATTTTTCCTTTTCCTTTTTAAAACAAAAATTAAATTTAAAATATGATGATGTTTAAACCAATAAATTTGTCTCACAGACAGAAGTTGGGAAATCTATATTTGTGGTTCCTTGCAGCCATGGGTCATGTTCAAGATTTTAGCCCATATTTTCAAATCCACATATATGACTTCTCCGATTTATGTGTAGGATTGCTTCATCCTCTGCAATCATGATGCTTTACATCAGCTACACTCCAGATGTGAAAAAAAAAATCTCTCTTTCAACGCAGAAACTTGTTAGTGCAGGAGACAGAACTTGGCTGGCAGCTGATCCACGTAGCTGGAAAGGAATTCATATCCGGTATGCACAGGAGGACCACAGACTCATCACCTCCAGCACAACATATATCCCACCACATACATCCCACCACATATCTCTAAAGCAACATTTCACATCTGAAACCAAAGCCAGCTAGATGGACAGATGGGTAGATGTCCAAATGTCTTTGCAAGTATAAATGGCAGACTGAAAACATGAGTTGTTTTATTCACAAAGCATAAAGCTTTAAAAAATACATACCCAAAACATATTGTTAGATTGTTTAAACTGCTGACCCAAAGTGTTTGTCATGCATATACTTTGTCATGCAGACAGTATCCAACACTGCCCACACATGGGCATATAGGCCAATCAGAGGTCAGACATGTCAGTGTCACATTGAAGGAGTTCCCATCCTGCTGTGTTCATTAAAAGAGCCTATTTACGCATTGACTACTTCTGTGACTGAAAGCGGGTGGGATCTGGACTTAGATTTGCACAGTTTGTTTACTGTTTCTCTTATACACGTTTTAACTTGTGTCTTAATTCCTAGTTTCATATTCTTTTTTCACTAGCTTGAACATAAGAGAAAAAAAAATCTGAGTCAGTCAGTAAGGGTTTGTTCCTTTGTAACTAGAATCTCAGATTTCAGACTCAGGACTTGCTTTGGTTTTGGTTTAGCTTGAGCAAATTTATATTAAGTGTCGAATGATGTCATACAGCTGAAGGACATAACTGCCAATATTTAATGTATGGTTTGATATAGACACAGACCCAAAAAAAGCACTTTAGTAGGGCAAGTGAAGGGATTTTTTCAATACCCGTGAGGTCCTTCAGCCCTCATTAATCTTAGCAGGAAATGCATGTACTGTGCACTTTTCAGAATCAGGCCCCTATTGCTATAAGGCCATAAACAACCTGAGCAGTCTCCTCCTTTGGATATTGGAGGATTTACTGGAAATATTTGTGAACATACTGACCACTATACTTTCTGCTCTCAAGAATTGAACAAAGCAATCTGAGGATGTATAAATGACTCGCTTGTCATCAGCTGTGGGACTCAGGCATCCTTCAAGCATTCAGATATTGGAAGCTATTTGTATTACTGGTTTAGTCTACCACAACCAATTCTGCATAGAGTCAAAGCCTGACGTTCAGAAACCATCAGCAAGATGGCAGTTTGCTGCTTACATGGGGATTACCGTTACAGTATCATTTCTAGCAATGTGTGTGAGGTAAGGTCTCCCTCAGCTCTTGATCACTTTTCCCACTCCAGATCCCAATTCCAGCCTCACAGAGAACATTTTGTGAGGGCCGCAAGAGAGGAAAATAGCGTGATGATCACAAGTCCCTCCACCTCTATGGGATGGGGTGAATCCCATGGTGAATGGAAAGTCTGCCTTTGCTGTCAATATGGAGTCTGCAGTTCTTTCCTGAGATAAGACTTTAAATT
This sequence comes from Aythya fuligula, assembly GCF_009819795.1. Classification (NCBI taxonomy): domain Eukaryota; kingdom Metazoa; phylum Chordata; class Aves; order Anseriformes; family Anatidae; genus Aythya; species Aythya fuligula. Next base: position 38,401,791 of record NC_045560.1, on the reverse strand, counting down.
ATGACAGCCTTTACATGGCTCCTACCCACACAGTGCCTCCACCTTCAGCTTTTCACACTCAGTTGTCCTGGAGGCTATTGCCCTTTGAGACTGTCTTGGTCAAAATGCATTGACATGAAATTTTCTGCAGTAAGCTTCAAACAATGATTTTACCAGCTCAGTTAAATATATATATATATATATATATATATATATATATATATATATATATATATTATATATATATATAATATATAATATATATATAATATATATAATTATATATATAATTATATATATTTTATATATATATATATATATATATATATATATATATATAATTTTAAAGTGCATGTGATACATTTCCTAATGTTTTTTGCAAAGCAAGGATGTGTTAGAGTGAATTTAGAAGATAATTTTCTCACTTCTAAGTTAACAGTTAAGTTAGCTCTTTAACACAACCAAAGTAGCAATGTGATAGTGGAAACCCTGTATTTGTGCAGGGAAGGTAAGACTGTTAAGAGAAAGGCCAAAAAAATCCCCTAAAAACACTACTGTGCAAAGTGATGTGAAACTATAATAAAAACACAGCTATTTAAGGGAATAGGACATTAGTATGACTAGATGCAGAAAGAAAACTAACACACGCATATCAATATGATGTTTAACCTCTTGGAAATCAGTTAAATCAACAGAGTGGCTGAAACTATTAGCCTAACCAAAAGTGTTGTCACTTCAAATGTGCAAATAGACAGATTCTGATAAAGGAGCTGCTCCTCTGGTCCACAATTTCTTGCCTTACTCTATACTTCAGGATTGCTTGAGCAAAGTGAACTGATACAGTGGGAATAGGAATGCTTAATCTCAAAGGCAGCTGTATTTTTAAATATATTTTTTAGCACTTCGTGATGTATTTGCCTGTGTCAGGAGACTTAAATATTTAAACAGGGTGACAAAGTTCATTTCAACTTCAATGACAGTCAAACCCCCTGACATCCCCTTTTTGTAATGTGAGCAGAATTTTCTTCATAGAAATAGCCTACCTCAAAGGAGCAAGGAAGAAAAAAAGAAAAAGAAAAAAAAAGGAAGAAAAAAAAAAAAAACACTTCTGTTCCAACTTTTAAAGCCCAGAAAGTCTTCGTAATTTCTCTCTCACCTTTACCTACTTTACCTACACCCCACCCATTTCCTACATAGAGTCATTTACATTTCTGACCAGGCTGTGAGTACATTTGCATGGAAAATCAGCTGCCCACCTCATGGCCTGACACGCAGACAAGAGGAAGCCAGCTTCATTTTGTGTGCCCCCCAGGGACCAGGTGTTTTCAGGCTGCTCTTTGGCCTCTATCTTCCCAGGGTAGCCCAGGCTGCCTTTTCCTTTCCTGAGCACATGGAGGGGTGTGCCTGTCCTCCGGCAGACTGGGGGATGAGCAAGCACCTTTAAAATGCAACAGAACAAGAAATGTGGATTTGTTGGATGTGTTTTCTCACCTGGCACAGCCTCTGGGGTTTGGCGGGTGCTGGGTCACCCCATTCAGAGTCATACTGGGGTCTGTGGCCAGAATGGAAAATGGTGGGGCCCATCCATCACTGCACACCTCTGCACACTCCTGCACACGCCTCCACCCCACACTCACCCTCTCCCCTCTCTCTCCTTCCTGAAGAGATGTGATAATCCATCCCAGTTTTCACTTTTCTGTACCCACACATATCCTCACCCCTGCGGTGTTCACCATCCCCTGGTTTAACCCCATCTCAGACATTCTCCAGCCAAGACCACTGCTCTTGGAGCGTTAGTAGCAATAACACTGGCAAGCATTGACTGCAAGGGGAAATATCACCTCAACAGTGCATAAATTCAATTGAAAGGAGTTCAATCTGCTGAAAGTGTTTAGCTTTTTTATTTTTTATTTTTTTATTTTTTATTTACCGGTAAGAAGCAGTGGAGGGGCTGAGAGGAAGAGAAGTACTGGGAGCTCCCATCTCACTGTGCACTCTCCTGCAGTGTACAACCACCAGGCAGTGTACGGAAAGGAAACAGAAACCAAGCAGCTCCCCAGTGCACCTGAGTGCTTGCAGATGGGTCCTTCGCATGATGTATTGAAAAACATGGAGAAATAGGAAAAACATGCCCCATGCTTTGCAAGAGCATTTCAGTCCTGTATCCTGCCAGGCTGGCTTTACCAGCACCAAGGTGTAAAAGATGACTCCCTGCATGCTGACACAGGAGTTCCCCAAACCTCACTTCTTCAAGCAGGAGAATGACTGAAGCAGCTGACTGCTCACTATTTTTAAGTTTGTGCCCACCTTTGCACTTCTCCCTTCCTTGCACCTTCCTTCCATAGTCAGTCAAATTGGGCACATTTTCCCACACAGTAGACAAGACTTTAATTAGTCTAGTGGGAACAGAAAGGCACTGCCTCCCACCGTTCAGCCATGCCACTGGCCATGGGATGGAACAGAGGGAAGAAGCTGCAGGTAGGAAGGGAAACAGGAAGGAAACAAACTCCTTCCTTCCCCCTCCACTTCCAGCTTGCTGTGTGCAACAGTCAGTGTAGCTAAACTAGAACAAGAGGGCCTATTATTCTAACATTTTACCCTTGCAACAAAGTGAGTCTGACATGTTCTCACTTATTCAATGCTGCAGGTATCTTCCAGACTGTCTGTAACTGCCCCTCCATCATGCTTCTGCAAATGTTTGTGTAGCTGCTCTGTAAAGCAGAGAATGAAACATCCCAGCTTGAAGAAATGCCTGAAAACAGTGATCACCCACAAAACACTTGTATCCATTGTGCTGCTAAATGGAGCTGTTGGGAGAAGCAGAAAGAAGGTAAGAAAGCAAAGGATACACAGCAGTCTTCATCCAGATTTCCTTTAATAAAGCACTTGCTTGTCTACATCCTTGTGGTACTGTCAGAGCCACATAAATAGAAAAATGTTCCTATAATTCTTGCATGCAATACAGAGATGTGGGTTTCAAGTATCTGCCTGGTGACTCCCAATGAGTGCTGAAAGCACCACAGAGCCTTAGCCCTCCACCTGCCAAAAGCAGCTTCCCTGCCTGGGACAGCACATAACCGAAGTCCATGGCACACTCTGACTTAGTTAAGACAGAGCCCATAAAAGCACTGGAGCCAGAAATTCCCCTGGCACCCTCAGGCAAGAAGCTCTGGGGAGGATTTCTGGCTCTGAGGGATAGCGACCACCCAGGCGGGTGCAGCAAGCTGGCACAGGGCAGCCACGTCAGCATGGCACAGCGCCCAGCTCGTAAGCTCTTCCGAGAGAGTTTCCTCACTGCCCTGGGTCACGTCTTTCTCATGAAGATTTTACAGGGATGTCATAACTATATATCCTCCTGTATGCACAGTAAAGAATTAGAGCTTTCCCAGCCCGGTGTAATTATTAACATGAGAGCAATTAGATAGACAGATCAAATAGCTTGTTATTAAAAGACCAATGAAGAACATAAAAGGTCTAGCAATTGGCATAGGAAATCTTGGTTCCAGAATACTAAAAACTATAACCTATGAAATGTTTGGTTTATATCATATGACTTATGTGTTATGGGATGTATTTTTCAAATTATACCTGCCCTGTGCCATGTGAACAACCTGATTCATCATGTAGGTCTCCAGGTAAGGTGGAAGTGTAACCTAGTGTGTCTGGCTTTTGCCTGATCTCACACCCTTTTATGATCCAACCTTAGAATATTATTTTAAGTTCAGCTAAAACACTAATTGGAGATTCTGATTTATAGCTGATTTTTTTTTCAACATTGAATTGATAAAGTAAGCTATGATGAGAACTTTCTGGATGATAGATGTCATTCTCCTGAGTAGTGCTATTAGCGCTTGTCCAGCTTCAGAAATATATATTAAGGAAAAAAAAGACACACATATGGCTTAGTGTAATTATGTAGTCCTTCAGAGTAAAAGAACTGTTTAAGAGAACGCAGGTTCATAACGCTATGTTTATCTTCTTTTGATTTCTATTACTTTTTCCAACTCTCTCAGCTTTATATATAATTTTACATTTTGTGAAATAAAGTTGATAACAATTATTTCACAAAAATGAAGGACAATGTTCATAAAGTACAATAACAAGCCAACACTTGCTTGTGTCTGAACAGGAAGGGGGATAAGAAAAAGATCTTGTTTTGGTAGGCAAACAAATTTCAGTTTGCATTTCACAAGGGATTATCATTAGACTTGAGCAAACTTTATGTCTGTGAATATCTTACTTTCTTTCTATTGCCCACAGATTTTACGGAGCTGGCTTGACTCTGCAGAGTTTGATGTAATTTAAACCTTTTTGATTTTTTTTTTCAAGTCAGAATTAGCAATGTACTGTAACTTAGCAGGTAGGAAAATCACTCAACTACCTAATGTGATGGATATTTCTTTGTACAATGTGTAGAAGGCTATACTAGTAATCCTTTCAGATTCTCTATCTGTATTATCTAAACCAATCATCATACTACGTTCATATTTGTTATCCCTTACTGTTTTCTTCTCATCTACCTACCGTATTTTATCGTTACATATTATTCTATGTGATCATCTTCTAAAAAGAAAAAGAAGCCAAGAATATTTCATGGTCAGAAATGGTCTTTGAATGTGCTTGTAATGAGGTAAAATTAGTTCACCCATCCCTAGTTGTTTTGTGTGCATTCTCAGTAAGAAATACCTTGATAGAATCCCCTTAATTAAAACATTCAAGAAAGTGAGAGCCTGTGATAGCTGACTTTATGGATTTACACAGTACTGTAACTAAAAGATTGCCTGGGTCAAGTTTTAGGGTAAGGTGGTGTGATTTCTGTTTTCTTTAGCCTAAAAGTATTTTACTGTCTTGACTCTCTTTTGGTGTACTTAAACACATTTAGACCTACTTAATAACATAGAATAATTTTGATTCACAGTCATTGACTAATGTGTTACATTCTTGTCCCATTACATGTCCATTTTACTTTATAAACCCTGATAGTGTTACAAGATATGTTGTTACACTAATTCTCCCGGTATTACTCAATGTACTCCTAGTGAATAATGCAAGTATTAACAGATCGTTACTCTGTTCTAGGAATCAATTACAAATTCTTTTTTTAGAGATGAACAACACTGCACGAACCGGTGGAGTTTGCAGTGCTTTTCATAACATGTTTATTTTAAAGAGGAGACATACAAAGACTACTTACAGAAAGTTACTTTCCCGTTGAAAGTTAGTACAGCGCATGCATGGTGAGATTTTCATTTAATAATCAAAGCCAAAAATAATAATAATTATTAAAAAAAGATATGACAAATAAACAAAAACACTTCCATTGTTATATCCATGGCTCTTAACCACGGGTGATCTGAAATTTTGGGGAAACTGTCCATAACTGGTACAAACAATATAAACCATCCAGAAGCATAAGTCTGCCAAAATGTTTATCAGCCACTGTGTGAATGCAAAAAGAAAGCCTTCTGAGAGAAGAGAAACACATCTTTGGTGTCAACCTGTCTTCAGACTTCTCTGTAGCTATAACAGTTTTTCTCTCTGTTTTCTAGTAAGGTGTGATGGACAACAAGGGAGGGAGAGTACCTGTAATAAGTGGTGCATCTGTTTGAAGCTTCAGGGAGCAGCTGGGCTGGGTTCAAATGAGTTCGTTGATGATAATTCTTGAAATGACATATTCTTGGTGGTGTACTTTGATTAACTCCTTGAAAAAAAAAAAAAAAAAAAAGCACGCTACATTTAGATTTTATAAGGCAGGAACTGACAGTCATTCTGCAATAGCGTGGAAGTTTATAGTTTACTCAGCAAAAGCTTGCATGCTGGTGAATTTTAGAAATGTTGGTCACCTCAGTACTTGAGAATCCAATCCTTCTAGATTCTCTTAATTCTCTAGAATGGAAATTAATTTCGTAGTTTCAAAGTTTGAATTTCATTTATTGTTCTTGGTATTCATAGAACTGATCTGAGCAAGGTCTCCTCTAAGTAGTTAAAATGTTTTGAACTCGCAGCAGACTTCCCCTGACCCAGCAAACATACCTAGTTCACTGGGCACTACCACTGTAAACCCCACACTGATGAGTTCAAAGGATAGGGCCTTTGTCTTGAGGAACTGACACAAGCGACCCAAAGTCCTCTAATGTCAAGGGAAGACCCTCACTGACCTCAGTAACTCAGTAGACTGTGGATCAAGATGCAGTTTCAGACATGTCAGTATAAAAGAGAAATGAAGACAGGAATAGAAAACATTTGACATTTGATTAAGCAACCTTAGCTTAATAGCATACTGAACTTCTATTATATGCATGGTGTAAAATCATCAAAAACAAATTTTATACATATGTGTTTAGGATCTAATTTCAGCTATGGTCTCTGAATTATAAATGCTTGAAAAGATACAGTGCATAATCTTAATCTGCAAGAAAACAAAGCTACTTGCAAAGATATGCATCAGAGAAGTTCTTGTTAATATTATGAGGAGAAGTGATGCACCCTTGGTAGCAGTTCAGTCACAGCCTGGTCTTTCCTTGACCACATTGCATCTCTATTTTCATCTCTGCTTCTTTCCTGTTTTCTTTGGCCCACACACATTTTTCTCTGTGGTAAATTCACATTCCTAAATGTCTGCTCCATGGATTGAGGAACTGAGGTCCCTCACATGTCTTTTTCACTGTGTTTTGGTAATGTAAGGAGTGAATTTTCCTTCCAGGCTATGCCACATGCCCACATCCCTGTGTTGTCAGTTGGTAGTAAATGAAAATAATTTAGTGCAAGGTACATGGCCTACCATAGGAGAATATGAATCTGCTTGAGCCACTTATGCTACATAATGATGGAAATGTCAATCTATCCCTATATATCATATGTGTAAACTATAGCAATAGGAATCAAAATAGTGTTACTCGGTTTTGTTGCTATTGTGATGACGTTACTAGCTTGTGAAAGTTATGGGAAAAGTCTCTAAATAATTTTCACAATGAATCACTTTGGCCAGCATTTCTCATCATTGCAGTGGCCAGTAATACAGTTGCAACGCTGAATTACCAACCAACATTCATTTCCACTTATTTGAGGCAGGCATCAACCAAAATGTAGGTAATAAAAATAGTGAGAAAATACTCACAGTTGAGTCTAATAGTTATTTGATTTTAAATGAAAAATATGATAGTGGTGCAGCACAAGGAAGTCCTTGTTTACCCCACGTCTCCCCCCCCAAAAAATAAATTGTTAGACTTTTATTTAAAGAGGATAAAAAACTATGGACTCAGGAACACTTGCAGAAAGTTAAACAAATGTATGAATGTTTGTGTATTTGTGAGGAGCCTCTTAGTTTTCTAAATTAACTGACAGTCTGCCTTTTGAAAGTAATTAACTGTGTGCATATTTACACATTCTTTTTGTGACAAAACACAATGTCGTCTTCCTATTTCCTGCAAGAAGTTGCAAGTGTCCTCAGCAATTGATAAAATTAAAATTTTACCAATGATTTTTATCTTCATTTAAAAGCCACCCCACAGAATCTTTAACTGCCAACTAGTTTGTTATTTATTCTACAGAAAATAAATTTTGTGCTGTTCCTTTGTGAAAACTCTCTCGTGTGTTTCCTATACATAAGCAGTGGTTGTAGAAGATTTTTGCATACCCAGAATTTTCAAGTCATGGAATTTAAAAGAAAAACCTAACTGGAAAAAATGACATTGTAACAGCCACCTGCTTGTGCCCACTATGTGGAAAAAAAATGGGGTCCATAAGCAGATATTTTCAACTGTTTCACGGGCAGCATTTTTGTTGTTTGGTTGTTTTTGAGATGCTCATCACTGGTTCCCTACATGGTGTTAGCTAAACCATTCTTGTGTGTTTTACTGTAAAATTTCTCCTCCAAATGTCTGTGAAGGGCAAATAGTGATTAAATCAGTACCTTACAGTGTTGGAAACCCTGAGGCCACATCAAAATTAGTCTTGGTGACCAATACCTTGCAACTCAGATTAAACTATGCTTTTCTGAGAACCTCATTGCAGAACAATACAAAAGCAAAGGCTGCCTTTCCTTCTTGTTTGTTTGGCTAAAATTTGTAGAGATAAAATAAGTAACAGCATGATGAGCTGGCTATCTTCTGACTTGTTCCCGGTTAGCAGAGGAAAATATTATCTGACCTTGTGGATGTGTGGGGAGAGCTGTGAAAAAGCACGTACTACTTGTGGTAGAGCCTGCATCCTGCCTGCAAGGAGGTTAATGTAAGTAGAGCCCAGGCTCTGACCTGCCCTCCCTGGTTAGCTGAGCTGGGCTTCTTATGAAAAGGGACACTTGTATTCTTGGTGTAAAGATATTAGAGAGGGATGCAAGTCATAATTAAATGATACAGAGGAGTTAGCAGTGAAGACTTTCCTGTTTCCCACTCCCCACTTCAGTTTGCCTTCCCCTAGTTTTGCTGACAGAACTAGATGTTGGGCTATGAGATAAACCAGATTCCTGAAATGATCCAAATAAAAATAGTCCTTCTGACTGTCTCACAGCTGAAGTATTATTCTTACAAAGTTCTTGGAGAATAACTTTTATGCTTATTTTATTTAAAATAAATAAGACAAAAATGATTAATTGTTTTATCAGAGAAACAGTACCATAATAAAGAGGCACATAATGCCTTGCTCAGATCATAGACTTTTTACAGCCAAAAGGGACTAAACATTATGAAGGTGTTTTCAAGTTCATGGAGAATAAATGAATTAGATTTTGAGTGAGAAGTAAAAATGGACACCCTAAATTTAAAGCAATATTGGCAAGATACCTAAAAATGCAAGACTGGATATTTGAAAAAGAGAGAGTGAGAGCTAACCTTAATAACAAGAAAACATGCAAGACCAAATGTAAGTTTTTGAAAGATAAATTTATCCCACTTGTATATTACTGCTGCTTGCTAAAGCTGTCTCCAAATAGTTTATATAGATTGTTCAAAAAACCTGCTAAATAATATAAATGAAAAAAAAATGTGAATTGTATACAAGTGAAGTGTACATCAAGGAAATAAAGTGATTACCTACTAATAAACATTCATTTAAATGTTTTTCAGGGACAACTGTAAAAGCCAGTTCTCAATGTCCTGAAAGAAAAAAAAAAAAAAAAAAGAGTAGACGGAAGGTCATGGAACAGCTCCTTCAATAAAATGTCAATGACATTTTGGTTGCTAAAGTTTTTATACAGCACTGTCTTGTAATTCTGGTAATTCTGTTACTTTCACAAAGCACATATTATGCTATTTATGCTAAAATACTTTCTTAAAAATCTGTCTGAAAATCAAAGCGATCAGATGTCAGCAGAATAAATCATTAAGAGTTTGCCCTTATCAGTGCCCTGATAGAAAGTGTAGTCTCAGAGGGGGTTATTGGCCCTTAACCTGAATGTTGCAACTTTCTGTTTTCATTCTCACATAATTTCCTGGATTAGAGAGCACAGTTACAAAATACCTATTTAAGGAGACTTCACTTTGATTACTGCAGCCGAGGAAGCTTTAACTTAATTTTCTCATCTGCTTCTCCATTTCACCTGCTTACTTGAACAACTTTCTTTCCTCTGTTTCAGCTGAAGCAACCTTCCATCAGCATTGTTCCAGCTCTCTCTGTGTCACTAGCAGATGATTGTACGGTACTGGCCTGTTTATGTTTTAGAGCCTCTGTTCCCATATGGTATGTACCTGGAGCTTCTCTGACTACAGAAAATTAGTAGCAGGAGAAGCTTCACCATGTTGTAGAGGGATTGTAAAAGAGCAAAAGGTGTTCTGTACCTTTTAAGCCAGTTTTATTGAACACTTCTAGATTGCAGGAAATTTTATAAACCTAACAGAGCTCAGAGGAAAAGAGGAATGGTACAATGCCATACAGTAAAATGCTTTGCTGTTTTAGACTATGATAGTTCATCCTTTTCTGTAACAGAAACATAACTTTTAAAAATGTTAGTGCCATTTGAAAATTGCTTATTGCTGAGCTCTAATAATAACTTTTATTTAGAGTGTCATTTTACTCACTGTATTAGGGTCTTGTTCTCAGCTATAACTTCCAAGACCTAATTTAACATTAACAAAATAATATTTAAATCAAAAAAAAATTTTTTTTTTGAACTGAGATTAGAGCAATTCTATAGAACACTTCTATCTTCTGCAAACTCTTTGCCTCAGTGCCAGGTAATATATTTCTCCTGCTGATGAGAATACTCACATGGTTCTACTAAGCTATATGTGGCACATACATTGGCAGTATTTCTTTCCCACATCCATACTTATAAAAAATCTTTACAAAATGCTAATATAATCTGAACCATTGGGAAGGAAGCATCAAACAAAGAAACGATTTTACACACTGCCAATTCTTCTTTTGGTTTTCTGTTGACTTTATTTATTTTTTTTTAATGTTCCATTTTAACACCTGTTTTTTTTAATCTGGGTTTAATCTGGCATTTTGTTGCCATTATTACTGTTTGGAGAAAGACAAGAGGACAGAGAAAGACTCGATGAAAGAGAAGATTTACAACATCTTTTTCCTCCTTAGTTACATCCATATAATTATAGCAAAGCAGTGAGTTGGTACCACTTTGCCATGCACCTGAAGCATTTTTTGCATGACAGTGCACTGATAGTTTAGTAACACAGCCCCTACTGTGACTGACAGTTGGTTTTGGACTAAATCACATACATTTGAATAGGAGATGGTGGTTATTGGCTAGTTCAGCCAAAGTCTATTTGGCAGAGTCTATTAACCTTCATGAAGCTCTGTATTATTGCACAGTTCCATGTGATGCTACTGTCTGCAGCACAGGTTTACCTTTAGTTTGGCTACAAAGAGTAGCCAAAGGCAGTGCTAGAGAATCACTGAAAAAGTTTTCTTTAGCTCCAATGAAGATTGCAGGTATGCCAGACACATCGATATGGCAGATGACCTGACAGAACAGGTAGTTAAAACAGTTTCTAAAATTCAGCCGTAGGAAAGTTGTTCCTGGGGCTGAAAAGCTCAAACATCAGCTCACTCAAGATAAAATTATTTTGGAGCATTGTTTCTATATTTAACATCTTGGGAAGGCAAAATGAGTAAATTAATACTGTTACTTCAGCCCTTTCATCTGTTTTATTTAACATTTTCCAAGAACCTGTTCAATGCCATCTGAATTTGTAAATTACTGAAATGGAAGGCATTAAGACTGTTGATTGGAAAAGGAGCAAATACTGTATTTCTATTAAAGAAGCCAAATCTGAAGGTGATCCAAGAAATTGGATTAATATAGGCTTCAGCCCAGAATCACAGATAAGTCTAGTCATCAATCACCAGGGAGAGAAAATAAAATAGGAGGGTGAGGAGAGACTGTGTAGAAACATAAATCCTGCCATGTGACCTCTGACAGCAGAGCCCAGCACTGATAGGTGCTGCATGAGCATTCCAAACCAAGTTAGTAAGTTAGTGCTCTTCTTGAGGGTACCAGGACTGCAAGATAGAGCTCCCAGATGATCTGGGATCCTGGGGAGACCCTGGAGAGAAAAGAGACTTTCAAACCACCTCTATAGGAATGCTTTACTCCAGGCATGTAGACCACCTGCAATTCAAAGTAATTAAAAGTAGGAGCCCGGAGTTCAATTACTTTGTTCAGAATTAAGCATCAAGTGTTTGGAGTAATTTAGAGTGGCCAAGACATCAGCCAAAGGTTGACAGGTATAACACTGGCATTACAGGATAACCATGTCCTTATGAAGCAGGAATTTGCAGGCCAGGCAGGGGATATGAGGGTGTCTCAAATGACGCCAGACTCCTATGTCCAGGTAACTGATCTGAGACCCTAATTTCTCTGTATAGCCCACAGGAAGAAATAGGCACTTGAATGGGTTTGTTCAGGACACTGAAGTTAGAGTATGATGGATTGCAGCCCACAAAGCATTTCCAGAGGCAGCAAGCCTTGCTTGCTTATCCTTGTATATACACATTCTCCTTTGTGCTAGTGACCTGTTACACCTACCATCAAGAGCAAGATGGAACATGTCTGCTTTTGGGGACTGGCACAGTCCTTTTCCTTCTGCTATCACCTGTTCTTCTCAAGGGGGGAACTTGATTGAAGTGGGGCAATGACCAAATGGCACCTGATGCTAAACCCACAGCTTCAGACTGTCTTAATCCAAGTTGGTGTTTCTTCTCTCTCCAGTTTAGCCTCTCTCTGACTGCTTTTTTAGTGAAAAGGGAACACCTGTCATATGTGGCATCCAGCAGGTTCAAATGTCTGATCTGAATGAAACATAGGGTTTGCAACACGAGTGTCTGTTCTCCATCTGAGTGTCCTAATAACCTCTTGGTTACTGGTTTCTCTAGAGTTGCCTTAAAACACTTGTTTCATCGTGATATAAGGAGGGAAATTTCTGAATTTTTGGCAGGATAGTAAAACCACCCAGCTACAGTCTCAAGGCATGCACCCTCTCTCCATGGGAGGCAAGCAATCACACTCCATACTATTCCCTCAGGTACTGGCCCAGCTCCACGGCTGATAAAGAAGGATAATAGGTCTATGGCCCCACCTCCTTCCTTTACCTTTTTGACATCCTGCTCCCCAAATCTGAGTGACAACAAAGGCTATTGCCGCAGTTCCCGGGCTGCCTAGGACACCCACAAGGCAGCCTGTCAGGTCCTGCATGGATGCCAGGGCTCGACTGGGAGTAGAACCTCTGCAACACGAACAGTTTTGAAGCCTTAGAAGCATTTTCTTTCATTTCCAGATACCAGCAGCATCACCCTGGTTTATCTGAATTACTCCAGGGTCCAAAGTTCCCTGCCTACGCTGCTGTCCTAACCTCTGTGAAATGTCCCCTACGGGTACATGCCAAACATCACCTGTTGGAGGGGCAGGAAGGATGGGGAAATTAGGCAGACATTGAGAAGACTCAAGCAAAGCAGAAAGATAATGACTGCTCCAGCCAGTGCTGGCAATCGCTGTGCAAACTTCCCCGCACAGCAGTGCCAACGCAGCTCGCTCCTGACTGCGACACACCTGCTTGCTGAGAACTGTATATCTCTGTGCCAGGGCTGCCCACCTCACCGAGTGCCTGCGACTGCACTGCTCTGTACTCCCAGACAATGCCTGCAGTGGAGGGGAATCAAACAAAACCCTTCACTTTTAAAAGCAAACAGCCAAATTCAGACCTCTAGCTCCAAACAATGGTGTGGTAACCCACTCTTTCACATCTCTGCTGTGTGTATACATGCTGTATACCAAAGCAGGAAGTCACACTTTTCTGTCTGTAGAATCCTCTGTGTGATTTACAAAACATCGCTGAGCTCGTTTTAGGAGAATTCATTGCTGGAAAATGATTTTCAGTTATTGTTTTATTAATCAGCACATGCCAAATCATATCTGCAGAAGAAAAAAAAAAAAAAACAACAAAAAAAAAAAAACAGACACTGAAAGAAACCCAAACAAAAATAATAGAACAATTATTGCTTGAAGATTTTGATTGCCTATAAATTATAACTCTATTCAGCTCCATGACAATTTATGTTTTCATTTATGAAACCATTCTTGTTATTAACTTTCAGTCTTGTTTACTGGGGGAAGCAGGAATACACCAAGCAGGCAAATCATTTTAAACTATGTCCTGAAAACCTAGGGTTATGGCACATGGGACACATTTATTACCACTGTTTTAAAGCACACGATAAGTTTAAAATGGAGCCCTATTTCAAAAGACAGGGGTTGGTCAGGACAAGGCAACTTACCAAGACCACAGTTCCTAATGCAAAAGTGTCAATGTGCTTGGTATATTCATAATGTGTTTATTCTCATTACAGTTTTCAATTTGTCAGTGTTTTACTGGCATGCAACCACAGAGCATAGACTGCTATTGCTGGTTAACCTTGTTATTGCAGACAAGTTACAAGTCCTGACAAGAGTTTGATAACTGTGCCTACTTATTTTAAGCCATACATGAGGAAAGGGTAGGAGGTTCAAAGTAAGTTATGCTTTCCTGTGTGAGTCCCCATATGATCACTCAAAGTTACTGTAAATATAAAAGCAGAAGTGCCTGATTGCCATTTTGTCACTATGACACTAGGCAAGAAGGTAATAAAAAAATAAATATATATAGAAATAAAAAGCAGAATCAAACACAAGGATGAAGTTATAAAAATGTAAAACCCTGGAGCCTCAATCCTCTAAAGCAAATGTGTGGATTTAGCCACCTGCACAGGTGTTTTCAGGATCAAGGACTCATTCATTTGCAAATAATCTTTCCTGGAATCTATATCCCAGAAGAAACAGTGGCCAAACAGGTAAATAGTGGAAATTAGCATTTCTTATGGAAAAAAATATGTTTTTCTCCTCCTCCTCTTGACATGTTTACAGTCTATTCACCCATCTCAGCCCCTTGTTATATCCTGTTGTACACTTTGATTATAAACTTGCTGGGTCAGAATAATTTTTTTCCTAGTAATTTAACAAAAACAAAACAGCTTGCAAAGAAACATCATACAGCCCTGATCCTTGACTGAGGCCACAAATCACTTTTGGAATGTAAATACAATCTTACTGTTTGACCAAATGCTCCACAACAGTTAAATAACAATAACGTGCTGGAGGAAAAGAAGAAATGAAATGTTTAGGCAAATCCTGGATGCTGTTTCATGGATCATGGTAAATGGGATAATGCTCTAAAAGCATCCCCCAAAAGAGACACCTAAATATACATGTTTAGATATTCAGGCCATGTGCTGTTCTTTTAAAGTGAGAGTTGTGCAACCCTAAAATTAGAGGATTCACTTCCTATTTACAGCTTGCAATCTAAATTAGAAATTCACCAAAGACTGCCCCCCCCCCCCCAAAAAAAAAAAAAAAAAAAAAAAAAAAGCTTAAAAAATAAATAAAGGGAAAGTCATTGATCTTTAACAAGCATCTGCCAGTGGCTATTTGCACATCAATTCTGATTGTTGTCCTCCTGTGGAGAGAAATGGTGCTGCCCCTTGTATGCCTTTGGTTTGAGCAGAACTTCCTTATCATTAAGGTCCATTAGTGTTCATTAGTGTTGCTACAATATGAGCAGCCAGCATATGGGAGGCAGAGCAGAGACAGGTAAAATTCCTTTCCCAAACAGCATCTGACACGGCTTGGAAATCTTGCTTCTTCAATCTAGGAGCATGTTGCTTCTGAAAAATGCAGTACCTTCCACATAGCTTTCCGTCAGTTGAAGTCTATTTTACTAAAAGTTTTGAAATAAAAAAAGGTTAGCAGGTTTAGCAGCTAAACTCAGAGAGCTGTGAACATGCCCTAAAAGTAAGAAAGTCCTTTACTCATTCATCTTTTAATGTTTCCTCAAATTAGATGGAGAGAAAAGATAGTTACAGGCTTCACCCTCACCCTTCTCCACCCTACCATTTAACCACAGAAAAGACTGATTTACAACAACAGTAACTTCTGTACTATCAGACATCTACAAGTTTTTCAGTCTTCAATTTTACCTTACGTGAGTAGATACTTCAGACTTAACATGCTTCAAAAAGAGCCATTTTAATGAAGTACTTTTAATGTGACTACACTTCTGAGAACACAGAGTTCTTGCACAGGTGTTTCCAAGTGAAATATATTTCTGAGCCAGTTATTTTCTCTTCTGAAATCTGTTTTGACCCAAGTTTTGTTAAAATAAATAATTAAATAAATAAATTCAAAAGTGTTCATTTCTGTTCTTGCTGTTTGCATTCCTATGCATTGGGATACTCTAGAGTAGAAACCTCATACATAATTTCACAAAATGTAAAGGTGGAACACCTATTCTTCTAATAAATTGTTTATTTAGGAAAACCTCCCCTTTTAAGCACAAGCTCTCTGGTGCCAATTTTGCCACCTTGGTAAATATTTATACATGAATCACAAGCCTCTAAAGAAACGTTTTGGATTAGGAGCCTGACTGAAACACGGCTAGTAATAAGCACATTCATGTTTCACTTGCTGACCTTGTATCTGCTACTTTTATGGGAAAATCAAATGCTTTTCATTATTACATTCAATTTCTGTCCTATATTTCAAACCACTTTTAAACTCTGCTTCTTGAGGTTCATGCTGATGTGTAAACAGAACGTTTCTTTATGAATCATACAGAGATGTCAGCACCTTGGGTCTTGGGTAAAGTTCACAAACTTGATAAACCTAAACCTTAAGGGACTTTTTGTTAGGTCTGTGAGAGCGAAGTGGCACATTTAAATTGATTCTGTTTATACATAATGGGTAAAGGAGACTTATTTTTATACCTTGATACACCTCAGTATCAGAAGGTGAAACATCAAGGGTACTGAGGAATCAACAGGGTTGTTGTCATTCAGCCAGAATAAATGTGGTTCATTGTACAAGAAAGGCCATGCCAGAGTTAATTCAATTTTTAGCTCCATGGTTCTCTCCACACAGTGATGTTCCATAGACAGCCTGTGTAACTGTCATTGGGCCAGTGACATGACAACATGCTGTTTTGGAAAAATATTGTAGTTTAATTAAAGTGTTTTTAAAAAATAAAATAAAATAAAATAAAATAAAATAAAATAAAATAAAATAAAATAAAATAAAATAAAATAAAATAAAATAAAATAAAATAAAATAAAATAAAATAAATAAAGTAATGAGCAGAACTTAAGGATTGACTTACAGACCCAACATCCATGTGATTCTTGTCCACTTACTTCACTTCATCCATTCATTGAAAATGCAGATCATATCTCAGCCTGTCTCTGCCCAGGATCAAAACAAGAAATCTTGATACTTTATCTGACATCCAAGAAAATAAATAAATAAATAAATAGTAATGAAGACTCCATTGTAATCCTTTTATTCTCTTCAGGAGGTTGAGATCGTATACACCAATTCCAATCCCCCCAGTGCAACTGGAGGTGTCAGGTTGATTGCTTTGCATATCTCTGCAAATGAATGTTGGGGACATGAATAAAACAAAAATTGCATTCTGAAAATGAGACAGAAATGTGGGGAATATGCTGCAAAGAAGGGCATTTTCCCTCAGACATGCAAAGTTAAAAATATAGTAGTTACTATCGTGCAGGTCTGTACAATATCCAGACTTTTCAGGTCTCAGAATATTACACTTCCCTTACCTATAGCAGAACAAAGAGAAACAAGATTTAAAACAAAGAAAAGCATTTATTCCTTTTTTTTATTATTATTTTTATTTTTTCCAGGTTTTATATTTGGAAAGATGTGACAGAGAAACCCTAAAGTTAAGGGGAAACAAGACCAGAGAAATAATGTCTTAATAATTAACATCCTTACTTCTACAGTCTCGGTGGCTGATGGCTCCTTATACTAAAGTGATTGGACACGACAGAGAAGGGTTTGAGTGGACATTAATACACAGTTACACAGTAAAAAGATGAGTTATATTCCCATCAGTGTGTGACCTGCTAACATGATTTTAAACACCACTACTCTCACCTAAAATGAGTGTTCAAACACAGTGATTAGCCTGGATTGTAGCATAGCTCATTTTCCTAGAGTTAACAATCAGGACTGCAGCAAGAAAGAAAACAAAACAAAACAAAACAAAACAAAAACAAACAAACAAAAAAAAAAACCTAAGTGTGAACTAATATGGGAATACCTCCACAGCTTGTGGACAGACTTCCCCATTTAATATAAAGGCATTAACTGTGACATCCTCTCGTGGTACTTGAAAGAGTAACAAGATTACTCTCAGCAACATCACTGACAAGAAAGTGTGCACAAACAGGCTGATTATCAAAATCAGCACAAATATTTTATTTTCCTGACTGAAAATAGTTGAAAGCAAGAGGAACGAGTATCTGGTGCCAAAAATAGAAATGGTATCACTCCAGCATGGGATTTTCCAGCCAGCTTTCAAATTTGAGCCCAAACATTATTAACAGTTCTAAAAAAAAAAAAAAAAAAAAAAACAAACAAACAAAAAAAAAACCTTCAGTAACAACTTAAAAAAAAATAATTAAATGCTTTGGCAATTACTGTTTCTGTCCAGATCACAAAGAAGAAGTATCAGAATGCAAAGGGAAAGGTCTGGCAGCCCTGCTGAGCAAGCTATAAAAACAACAAGTTCCAGAAGCCTCACAAAAACAAACAACCCCTCCCAACCCGGTTTGGTTTTATGTTTTTCCCCAGAAAGTAGGAAGAGTATTCAAATATTGAACAGATTATCCCAACAGAATTAGAGTAATTCTTAATACTGATTATTAGAATATTATTTATGCCTGCTGGCTGAATGTGTCATCTCAAACTCAGAGAAATCAAAGGCACCTTAAAGCAAACTTCCCCTCCCTGTTTTCTAGGGAGAGTTGGAAGAGCCTCTTGTGGCAGGAGATGAGATGGTGATGCCTACAATGTGCTGTGTGGCTGCAGGAGTGAGACGGGGTCCCAGGAGGTTGCACAGATATCTCCACTGCCCTGTTACAGAGATTCACCTCCTGACTGTGCCTGGCCAGTGGGATGAGACAGCACAAGGGGAATTTGCAAGGGGGGATTTTGCCAGTGGCCAAGCTGGTGGTCTGGTCCGAAGCACAGCATGTCCTTCGTGGGTTGAATGTCAGGGGAAGGCAGCAGGAGTCTGGTGCTGTTGGCCACACAGTTCCACACAGACCAGCAGGGGTGGCCAGGCAGCTGCTTGTCACCATTGTCCACAGAGAGGAGAGATGGAGGAAGTGTCCTGAGCAGTGCTGGGGTAAGATTTGAGACTGGAGCAGGGGCTGAGGCTCTGGAGGCACAGAGAGGCACAGGTGTCCGCAGCCGGAGTGCCGGAGGGAGGGTCACCTCGCCAGCGTGGGCCCAGATGGCACTGCACATGGCTCACCCCTTTCCGGAGCCGTGTCCACTGAGGCAGCACCTAAGGTCACAGCAAGGCTTGGCAGAGACCTTCTAGAGCTCCCCCTCCCCTGCAGTCACTTGGATTTGGAAGGGCGGCAGGTCTGCAAATGACAAACTACTTACCCACGATCTGGGGAGTGTTTCCTGGTGACCTTGCAGAGGACAGTTCCCACCAGCACCTATGGACAACAACAGAAAAAAAAATGAAAAAATATGTACATATATATATGTACATCTCTATATATATATATATATAAACATAGTTCTGCTCCTTCACATATACTGCAATTACAGGACCATGGTCGGTCAGTCCCTGCCTGACCAGTCAGGCCACCTCAGCATTGCTCAACTTGAGATATATACCCAGAGCTGTCGGGAAACTTTGGATCCACTCTGAGAGGTGTAAACTCTCACCAGTCAGGCTCTGTGCACCAGGCATGGAGATAGCTCTAGTACTTGTCAGAAGGCCTTGGCCTGTGGATATAACGGCTGGTCAGCCTGCTTTGGTGCTCCCAACTAGTGCTTCTTACCTCATGCTCAAACACTGCGTTCCCCCCCACTGCCTTCTCCAGCTGTGCAAGTTGCCATATGCAACAAAATGCATGCGCAGGAGCACACTGGAGGCCAGGCCTACCAGTGCTGCGCCACAAGTGGGACCAAGCGTTGGAAGGGCTTAGTCAGGGTCCAGGCTCCAGGGGCCACACTGGGACCCTCCAGGCATACTGTAAGAGTACCCCTGTCATGAGGATAGGACAGGGTTAGAGGAGAATAGATTCTGGCTGGGTTACCCATACTTAAGGAATCCCAGAGAGTGATATAAAGTAGTAGCACATTCAAACTCCCACCCAGGATCACAAACTCCACGAGTCTTGTGACTTATACTGACTTATTTTAATAAAATAAATAAATAAATAAATAAATAAGCATGAAAACATGACCCAAATATAATCAATACAGTTACAACTGTACTTCACTCATCCTGAAGCAAGAGGGAGAGTGGACTGCATCTCAGTAAAGTATTTAAAGTATTAATATAATGGGACGGGTACCAGCTCAGCTAATAAAACACTCCTCTTTCTTGCCCTTGTGTTTAATTTGCTGTTGCAGCATATGCCAAAAGTTTAGCATCTCAGCTCACTTAAGGAGTTATGACCCAGCATCATACTGGTGCCATCATATTCCAAAAGATTGAACATAGCTGTTAATTACAGCTTCCCAGCAGCTCCAGAGAGGGAACACCACAAACTGTTTAGTAAGCAGTGTACCTGCACTGAATAAAGACAAAAGCTCAATTTGAAATATTTGAGAGTAACTTTTAA
This sequence comes from Aythya fuligula, assembly GCF_009819795.1. NCBI lineage: Eukaryota > Metazoa > Chordata > Aves > Anseriformes > Anatidae > Aythya > Aythya fuligula. The sequence goes on along the minus strand of NC_045560.1, from coordinate 38,381,658 downwards.
ATCAAAAGAAATGGTGTGAATTCTTATTACATACACTTCCACAAAAGCCTTTTTTGCTATTACCATGTACCATGTACCCTGGGATAAATGTGTGGTTTACAGCATCTACATTACAATGTATACCTTTTAGCACTTACACTTTATGCTGTAACACATGCACAGACACTTTTTTTTTTCTCCTCAATCTTCTTTTGGATATGATTTCTTAAGCCTTGTCTACATGGAGGAAGTTAAGCAGCACAGCAGTTCTGGGATAACTACTCTCTGATAGCTCCCTGTGGACACTTCATTGCAATAAAAAAAAAAACAGACTTTATTCGGGAATAATTACTCTGCATTGTGAGTGGAATAATTATTCTAGAATAAAAATCAACCTAATTCCAAGACAAAGTGTATACATCTATGTAAGAGTTTTGACTGTTTGGATTTTGTTGGTTTTGCTGGGTTTTGTTTTTGTTTTTACCCCAGAATATGAGTACATGCTAGAATATCTGGATTATTTTTTTTCCTGGAATGGCTATGTTAGGCCATTTTTCCTTATAGATGAAGTTATAACATTGAGTTAAATAAGATGCCTGTCACCTGGACTCTCATTAGTTTGAAGTTCAGTTTTTCTCAGTCCAAAATATTTGTTTTGGCAGCCAATAACAGCCTGATGGGCCTTTCATTAACATAGTTTTTTTTCCATTCTTTGGTAACAGGGGATTTGTCCTCCTCTGTGTATTCTTCAAATAGAAAATGTGTAGCTGAAAGACAAAGTGTTACAGACTTGGTTTTGTGAGATCATGCTGGAAAATATCTTCTTTTCAGTACATTTCTAGCAAAAGAGGGCAATTGTCTCTGCCCCATAAATCCAGAAGAATCAAATTGTAATTGGCAAGCTTGTATTTAATAGTGTTTTGTCCCTCCTCTCTCCCTAAATGCAACTGGCTGTTTATTTCAAGCAGCTAGGTAATAGAAATCAGAGAAGGCCATGATGGTTTTCCTGTTAAGCAAAGCTGAAATAGCTCTCCACCTGGCCAAGATGCAGGCCAACCACAGGCATCTCTCCTGATCTTTTGTCACTGATCTTCCTCCAAGTTCACTCAAGCATCCCTTACCTCCTGTATTTATGACCTCTCCTGCCTTTGTATTTTAACTGGCTCTGCTCTTAGGCTGTGGGTGGAGTGAAATGTGTAAAACCACCTGCTCATGATGCTGTGTTTCCATTAAGCTTCAGAAAAAAAGGTTTATTCAGTAATTAAAAACTCTTTTTTGCCTTTAGATGTGTCTAAGCATTTCTAACAGAAATGTAAGTCACGCAAACAAATTCATTCCTCATTCATCTTCTTGGCCCGCCTTTCCATTTAAAGACCTGTAATTCTGTTTGTAGATGATCTTCAGGGTCCTTAGTCCTTTCATAATACGTCCTTTCATTTCCCTCCTTACCCTTTAGCATTTTTAAGATCTGGCAGCAAAGACTGTTTCAGATACATACTGTGCTCATGATACTAATAGTGTTTAATGCATAGTCTAGTGGAGATATTTGAAGTATCACATGAACCATAAAGAGTTAAATTCAACTGACTTCAGTCAAATCAGCTTTATGTGCAGATAAATTGCCAGGCAAAGAGCAAAATGCAAATATTGCTCCTGATTTTGTGTACACCAGCATTTTTGGTAATTTTTAAACATTCTATATTATCTTTTAAACAACAGATGGTGTTAATAAAATTATAAACCACACCCCATAAAATGCCGAACAGCAATAGCATTTACCATGGAAATAATACAAGGTATAATATTTCTGTGTTTATGAAAAGCTAAGCACGAAAAACATTCACGTTGCAAAAGATAAGACCCAAAATACTCCTTTTCATTTCTTGTTAATGCAGCTTCAGCATTTTAATTAGTATCAATTACTGTGAATACAGTTTTGGATGTGTTTTAACTTGTTCAAAAGTTTCAAAAAAGAAAGGTTTTATTTGTTTTGTATTAGTCTCTCTCACTGCAAGTTCAGATGTGCAATGCAAAAATAATCTGCTCTAAGAAATGGAGTTTGCTTTGAATCAGTTAAAATGAAAGAGATGGATGACATGTTAAGTTTTCTGTGAGCTCTGAGTATTAAATTACTTAATAAAGAAAAGGTAAATTTGGCAACACTGGGTAAGTAATCAGAAAGTAATGAAAACACTCTTAAATAGGTGACAAGTCAAAGCTCTATCAAGGTCCAATTCTTTTTTTCAGGAAAACTCACAATAACTTTGATCGAAGCAAGAGCTTTTGGTACATCCAGAGACGAAAAAGAATAAAGACTAGTTAATGTAGAGATCTTTATTCCGCTGACATTTTTCAAAAGTTTATAAACTACATGGAAACAGACTGGCTTTCCCCTTCAGATTAAACTTGCAGTCTGAATATCACTCCACAAGAACACTACAGTAGTTTCTCAGCCACAGTATAGAGACATATGGACAAAACAAGTGTCTTCTGTACACGCAAGAGAATGCCACCAAGCCTGTCATCACTTGGGTCATTCAGCACTTCCTCTGCCTATTTTGAGCCCAGCCTGCTGCCTTATCACATTATGCTGGAAGGAGAATCTGTTTCTTCTCTCCTCATTCTATCCTTTTGATATTCATAAGTCAGTCCTCTTTCCCCCAAGAAGCCCAACAGTCATGGCAGTTCAGCTACTTATCCAAAATAAACGAAAGTAAAGTGTGTTTGTTAGAGAGCAAGGAAAGAAGTGTTGTATGGAGAACCTGAGCATAGCTAGACTACAGCACAGTAAGTGTGAACCCAGTCAGACTGTACTCTTAATTATGGAAAGTAGTGATTATGCAGGATGAAAGTCCCGTCTCAGCCAACTGCTGCCAGGTCTACCTGTCTTAAGGTGTTCCAGCAAGGTGTGTGGCTAAATCTTCATAGCTCCACCCTCCTTTCATAGTCTCCTGTGGCATGTGTGCGTCTTCATTTTATAGTCTTCAGGGCTAGTCCTCTGAGTTCAGTTTATATGAGTCAAGAGACTCACGCTGGCGTTACCGAGATCAGAATCTAGCCATTTGTATGTCTGAGCACATATTCTCCTTGAAACAAGTTTGTGGTAGTATATTCAGGAATGTTTCGCACTCGGGTTCAGATCTGGTTCCAGCTGGAGTTCCCTTGTAATGTTCCAAATCTCATTAAGTTAATGAGAGTTTTTTTTCCAGCAATTTCAACGGGATTCCCTGTTTCTGTGCCCACATCCTCAGCTCAGCAAGGCACATGGGAAGCCAGGGCGAGTTCCAGGAACAGAAGGCCATGCTCCATCCCAGCCTCTCTCCTTGAAGCAGAACACTGAAAGAGGGTACCAGAGCAAACATGCCAGACAGAGGTGGCTGGTAGCCACTCTTGCCTGCCTCCCCTATGCCTAGAAGATCACAGTTTCCCAGTCTCCCTATTTTCTCTGTGTACTGGTGTGGTCAAAGATCTGGATTTATGTTACACACAGAAAGTTTTTACAAGTAAACAAAGGAAAATAAATGAAGATTTGTGTGTGTTACCAAGCTTGGACAGTGCACATTGACATTGCAGAGGTGGGCTGTAGTGTAACCTCCACCTACAAGTCAATTTCAACTACTTAACAAGTGTATTTTTCCTTTCCATGTATATTACCAAACTGAATTGTCACATCTGGCTGCCTTGCTGACCACCCCCATCCCCCTCAAAAAAGCAATCTCAGGGTGGTGAGGCACTGGCACAGGTTGCTCAGAGAAGTAGTGGATGCCCCATCCCTATAAGTCTTCAAGGCCAGGCTTTGAGCAGCCTGGTCTAGTGGGCGGTCCCTGCCCATGGAAGGGGACTGGAACCAGGTGGTCTTTCAACCTGAGCCATTTTATGATTCTATGAAAAGAGATTCGCCTCAGTTGAACTGAGGGATGGCTATAAACCTTACACAGCTGGTGACAAAGCTTACTTATTTTCATGGAAAGAAGACTCCAGCAATCAGGACAGTCAAACCAGTACCTTTAATGAGAACTAGATTCACCCACACAAACAAGCTGTATGGACTCAGAGATACGTATCTTCTCATATCCAAATCATATACTTCCTATTAGCACTACAGTTATTATACAGACTCACTAAGAGAAGTCTATCTTCCTAAATATTTATTTAGTGTTGATAGAATTGCTTACAAAACCTCTCTCTCATTCTGAGAATCTCTTACAAGACTCCCTTGTTCCCAAGTTCATTATAGCTACGTATATTATTACTGTAAATCTTTCTAATGCCTGAAATGTTTGGCTCTGAAGAACATTTTTATAATGAGGGTGGGGCAACGCAAAACTTTTCCTCTCCTAATTCATTGCTAAATTGTATTTGCAAGTTCAAATGCCAGAGTGATGAAATCACAATATTATTCATTGGATTTTGTTTGATTATTTGGTAGTGTTGTAGGGAAGGTATCTATAAAACGACATGAAAAGCAAAGCAACAGAGCTTTAGGGGTTTTCCGGAACTTCTCTTCCGCACACATCAATTTTACTGTATGACTGTCCTGAAAGATTTATGCTTTGTGTTTTGAGGGCCAGGTTTTAAATGGCTTCACAGAATAAAAATATTAAAATTTAAATGCAACTTTAAAAATGTGTGTTGGACCTTTGGGCCGTCTGAAGAGGTCAAGTTCAAGACACTTATAAAAAGACCATTCCCAGAGAGACTGCATGGGAAAGCCTATTAACATTACTGCTTTCCCTTTGTTTCCCCTTTGATCGTAAAATAAGGTTATGGGTGGCAAAAGCTGTAGTGGTGGGAAGATCCCAAATAGGATAGTATGATTAAATCTACTGAACATAAAAATAATAAATAATTTAAAAATAAAAATAAAAATAAAGCAACAATATGGTGGGGTACCAAGCAAGACTATGAGTACAAAGTCCCTTGCTAAGGACGAAAGAAAGAAAGAAAGAAAGAAAGAAAGAAAGAAAGAAAGAAAGAAAGAAAGAAAGAAAGAAAGAAAGAAAGAAAGAAAGAAAGAAAGAAAGAAAGAAGGAAGGAAGGAAGGAAGGAAGGATGGATGAAATTTAAAATGGCTGGTACAAGTTCACAATATGAATTAAGATTTTTTAAAAAAAAAATAAAAAAGGAAAAAAGAGCAATTTCATTCTGCTTTTATTACATCTCATTTTATTCACACTAAATAAATAAATAAATAAATAAATAAAAATAAAAAATATTATTTAAAGAGTTCCTAAATCCTGAGTAAAAATAAACAAACTCAGCATCTGGCATAAGAAATAGCAAAGGACAATTGTGTGTTTATGCTAGGGACATACCTCAAAATCTCCATATTCCATAAAGGGAATATCCAAGGCCTCTTTCTCCTACTTCTGCAGGCCTAGTAGTGACAGTGACTGATTTTGGCAAAAAGAGGAAGAATATATGTCTGCATGAGCAACTCTGGGCTTATTTTCACCCTGTCTTTTTTCAACTTTTTTTTTTTTTTTAATGTTTCATTCTAAAAGCTGATTTTTTTTTCCTCCATTTTACTGTCTTAGGTAAAATTTTACAAAATATGTTATATGAATGATCTTCCTTTCCTGCTAAGGGCATTTATACTATGTGAGTATTAAAAGGTCCATAGTGCTGAATAGACTCAAACTCATTGATTTTAAGTGGTCCCATATAAATAAAAGCAAAATTTGGCTCTCTAGAAGAAAGCTCTGTTATTGTCATGAATATCTTAAGTGTAATCATTTTTCTTTTAATTAACATTCTAAAGAGAAGAGGAAGTTGGAAATCCAGATAAATCTGTTATGAGTCAATTAAGAAGCCAGGATTAGCATATGTAATCAAGATGGGTGCAGCAAGGTTTCATGGAAGAGTTCATGAGGAAGCAACCAGGATGCATCATTTGCATGGGCAACCTCCTTGGTTTGTGTTCTTCTCAACCTCAGTATTGTTGACTTGACTCACTGCATGAATATTGCCAAGCAGTAGCAAACCACGATTTCATTTTCCTGCTCTCACTAGTACATCTTAGCCAGACATGCGGTTTTAAAAAAGACAAATCATATGAACTATGACAAACAGTAGTGGTCTTTTTACTTATTCTGCAGATACTTTTTTTTTTCTTTTCTTTTTTTTAGAGACTCTCCTAGACCCCAGTTGTATAAATATCATAAGCAGATATGCAGATGGTTCTACTTTTCCTTGATCAGAAAGATGATATTGAATACCCCTCAGGCACTAGGAGTGGGATATTTCACACATAGGTCACCTGAGCAAATGAAGCCTTTATCAAGGGGTGACGGATTAGTGGAAGACATAAAAGGAGTTGATGAACGCACACCAGGTACTATCAGATGAGTATTTATATTCTAAAGCCAATGGCAAATTTACAAGAGAATGCAGCTTTTTTTTTTCCTTTTTTTTTTTTTTTTGTGGTGAAACAACAAAACAAACAAAAAAGACCTTTATGTGTACAAAGGCTGAAACCTTTAACATTTGTGAGCTGATTATTCTACAGAGGCAAAATCATGGAGAATCTTGGAAATCTTGGTAGTGTATCTGTTTAATAAATAAACTGAATCCCTCCTCCTGGGATGAAAAGCTAATGTTTTCTTCACTTCCAATTACCCAGAAAGAATTAATGCCTTTTAAAATACAATACTTATCAGAAATAAAAATTACTGAATATGTATCTGTGATCTCAATTGTCCTGAAAAAGCTGTCCGTGGCATTACAAAACAATATAAACATAGCAGAGTTTCTGAAGGACAGTCACTACTGAACTCATTTCCAAAGTATGGCATAATTTTGCTTAGCTCTACAGATTAACGGAGTTTGATAAAAACTAAACAATCATTTGTAAATCTCAAGCCTCAGTTACCATGGTTCACAGGAAGCTGTACACCTAATGGTAGTTAAAACAACCTGTTGTTTTGTAATGACTGGAAAAAGAGTATTGAATGCAAAGTAGATAAACTGCATTTAAGCCTCAAAGATAAAACTGCTAAAGGAAGCTCATGTCTTCTTTTGCCGAACTTTAGTAGTTATAAGCTTTGTACAACACCACTTTTCCTCATATTGCCTAAGATTTATATTAGTTTAACATGAGATGTAATCCCTCCGAATTCAGCAAAGAAAATGATACTGCTTCACAAGTGGACTTTCCTAATTCAAAGTTTACTGAAACAAAAGACTGCTTCATTTTTTTTTATTTTTTATTTTTTTCATTCATGCTGCGGAACTGGAAACACTTCAATGAGTATGAAAGATAGTACAGTCCTGACACTGTAGTAAAGACTCTGATCATTATAATCATGGCAATGATAAACCCTTATTTTAAGACAGAAACTTCAAAGTATGAAAACAAACACATCTACTGGACTTTATTTCTCTTACTGAATCATGCTCCATTATATTTCTCTACATCATAGTCTATCTAAAAGCAACAAAAAGTAAGGAACCCTGCACATCAGAAATGTTCTACATGGACTACATTTTTAGAGGACATAAATACATTAGAATATATCAATGTATATGAACAAATTAGGGTACAAGGGTGTGTTTCAGAGACTTTTCAATGTGTGCACACTATTAAAATATGTCTGAGATCTGTTTAGAGAAAGCAACAATTATATTTCTTATTAAAGAATATGCAATTACAGCCCTCTTTACACTTCCTGCTTCCTTCAACAATGAAGACCTGTCTGCGTCGAAGATTATAAAGTCCTGCACTGTTTCACTAGGTCACCAGCCTGAACAGGCCAATCCACTTTCATGGCAATTTATTCCTGATTTTCTCTCCTGAGCCAACTTCTTTTATTATAATACTGAGCCTAACTGGAGATTTACAGCATTGTCACTGCAAGAGAATTAGCCCCTGTGAAATTAAACAGAATGCTGTTTAAACTTAAACTCCAGAAACTTTTGTGAGATCCCTAATGTATTATTCTCATGACTACTATCTTTAAAATCTTCTTCAGACGCTGAAAAATCTGAACCTCAATCCTTCCATTTTTCCCCAAAATTTGTCACAGCCATAGCTGTGCTGCAAACACTTTGTATACTAAATCATTATTTTAGTTCCTTTTTGTTTATGGTATTTGTCTGTCATCAGAAAAACCAGAAAGACTACAGTTCAGATTTCTCAGGATCATAAATGGTTTGATTAAACTACAGATGTTAATTAAGACCCAAATCTGTATCTTCATGCATAGCCAGAATAACCAGCTTGTTAGCTAGGGAAGGCCCATGATATTTAGAATATTCCATGTTGTAGGATGCAGATCACAAGTGGAAGGCTTCCAGGGCAGCTTCTGTAACCTCCTCTTCAGTTGTATCATGCAGGTTTGGGGAAAAAAACATGCATGGGACAGACTGTCTGAACAGTGCCCATACATCCTGGACATGGCAAAAGCAGACAGTTATGATATGGCAGGGCAAACCTGTGTGCTGGGCTGCCATCACATTGGCAACATTTTTGTAAGATTATATTGCTCCCTGATTTGAGAAGCTTGAAAGCAGATTAAGTATATATATATATATATATATATTTACAAAGAAATAAGCGATTTTGAATCTCACTATGCTTTTCCTATAAATAAATCAATAAATAAATTAGTATGTTTTTTTTTTCCTTTTTAATTTAAATTCCACAAAAAATCTCTCAAACCAATATGAATGTCTAGCCATGATGGCCATTACAGTTTCCAGTGAGAAACAGTGAGAATTTTCATTATAAATAGTATTAAATCCAAGAGTTTTTCTGTGCTGTCTTTTGTGATACTAAATAAAATGGACCACAAAATCTGCTGAGAGAACAGCTATCAGCAGATACTAAGTACTGGTGTTCATATGAAACCAACTGCTATGAATAAAGAGGTACTGATTTATATAGTTTATGGTCTAATCCAATAAAATATTCTGGCACTCCAAAACCTTGGTGCTCCAGCATCTAAGTCCCCTATCAGATATCCAGAACCTTGTTTTTAAAGTGGTGGGCATAAAGCGAGACAAGCAGCCTGGAAAACAGGCAGCACATTGTGCCTTGACCCCAGCATAAACTGGTTGGAAATAACAGGGAAGAAACATGGAGGTTTGTCCCAGATTAAAAATCCTGCCTCCCTTTAAAGCCAGGTCTTTACCTGAGGGCTACCTGTAAAGACAGGGCTCTACCCAGAGCTGTCTGAGAGATGCCTCCATCCACTCAGTATCTACACCCTGATTCTTTTTATGAAAATAGGTTCCTGTGATCTTTCCTTCAAAACTTATGTTTTATTAAAACATAGCTAGAGGAGAAGCTGTCTTGCCATCTCCCTCTGTATAACGACTCTGTGATTAGAGCGCTCACACAATCACGGGATTCATCGCTCCTGCCCTGAAAGGCCCCAGCTCACACTCCTTTCCCCCAAGGGAGGACTCTGACCATCAGGCTGATGGTTATTTTAGAACAGGCAATCTCGACCCTTCTGCTGAAATGGTGCCCTTGAGCACAAACAAATTCAGGATTCCTTAGATCATAATCTAATGTTTAAATTATTCCCAGGGTTGGGGAACACACTGAGTTTTCCTGGGATTATGTCTATCTTCTCTATCATAAATTGTTGTGGAATGCACAAAACACCTCCTCCCCCCAATCCAACACCCCAAAAGGGGGGGGGGGGGGGGAGTAATGTCTTCTAGGAGTAAGTGCCATCACTACCAGAGTGACCCTGATCCTGTCATGCCAGACAGTCTGGAGAATGCTCCAGGAGGGGCCAGGAGGTCAAGCCAACAAAGCAACCTCGGTAGAGAAATGAAATGCCATGGAGCTGAGGTCCTGAGGTCCCTGCATGAGCAGGCAGCTTGAGAGTTGCAGGTGGAAAAGGAACTAACTCCAAGGCCTGAACCACGAAGACAAATATACTGCTTTGAGGTTTAAGCAACTGCCCAGCAGAAATTTTTGGAATCACAACTGTTTGTTCACATGTTTAAATTCCACCCGAGTCACACATTTCACAACACCTAGACCAAAATGTAAGTATTGACAGAGACATCTTTGTGCTCACCAAAGTATCTGTTTATTTATGAGAGAAAGAGAGAGAGAGAGAGAGAAAGAGAGAAGAGAGGGAGAGAGAGGAGAGGGGGAGAGAGAGAGGGAGAGAGAGAGAAAGAGAGAGAGAGAGGAGAGAGAGAGAGAGAGAGAGAGAGAGAGAAAGAAAGAAAGAAAGAAAGAAAGAAAGAAAGAAAGAAAGAAAGAAAGAAAGAAAGAAAGAAAGAAAGAAAGAAAGAAAGAAAGAAAGAGGAAAAACAGTTGTTGAGGACAGTTAACATTGAAAGCACTGAGTTGTTACCTTCACAGGATAATCCTTGTTGGTGCTCAGCTGATGGATTGATGTTCAAGGTTTGGTGTACCTCTGGCTGGGAATCATCTTGCAAGGTTTAGGGCTTTACACTAAAACTGTCCTGTCTGTAGATAAACCACAAAGGGAGAACTGTGCTAAATCCTAATTTCATGTTGCAATATTCCTGAGGTTAAAACATATTTTTTGCAGAAGTAACGTGTTTATTCTGACATTGTAACTAGTGCCTTCCACTACATGAAAGAAATATTAGAGGAAACATTAGAAGAAACCTTACTGACTAGATGTGGTAAACTCTGGACCAAAGACATTGCTTTAAAACTTCCTTATTGTGTGCAGTTTCTGCTTAGGCCTTTATAAATTCTCTAAATTTCTAATAACAAAATGTACTTGTATCTCTAAACAGATCTGTGGTGAGGTGTTTATGTTGCCATCTATGGAGCAGGAAAAGCCCTTTCACTGGACTTGTCAGGAATGCAAGAAAAAGAGATGATTTTATCTTATTTCTTCTGGTTCCATAAACCCATTTACTAAGACCTAATGGCACACCTTGTAACTCCTAGTTAGGTATTCAGAATAGCAACATGCGTATGTTAAATATAATTTGTGAAATATATGCCATATTTGATAAAAAATGCATGTAGTCAGAATCATATGATGATTTAATTTGCTTAGATGTAAAACCTGAATTTATTATACACAACCTATATTTGTAAAAGTAGACAGTCACCTGGTTTCTCTTCACTGGTCTAATCTGGCAGTCCCTCACTAGAGGCAACAGAGTTTTTAAAAGCAGCCAAGACAAGCCAGACGCCAAGGGGAAGGAACAGACAATATGCAGGAAAAAGTGGTTAACACAAATATTAATACAACCCTTCAATCCTTTCCAAAATGAAAGTTTCAGATCAACAGAAGGTGGAGAGGGCAATCAGACAACAGAGAAGTGAGTCTGACGTTGTTGACGCATCTGCCACAAGTTGATCTTTTCTTCTGTAAAGCAGAAGTTATAAGAGGAAATCTACAGGATGCAATTTACTTTCTTAGGTAATCAAAAGATCTTCTGCAGCAGAAAGTGGAGCGGAAAGTAGTTACCATCTTGAAGAGAAGCTGAATGGATTGAGGTACTGTGTAGCATCAGGGCTTGGAAAAAGAACCTTCAGTGAATGACTGGAGGAAACTCAAGCCAGTCTGGAGAAGGACAGATGAATTTGTTATTGACATGATGCACTTTTCAGTGAACAATTTTTTAGAAGAGGCATTCAGGTAGTGAGGTGACATAGGTCTAAGTTCAGGAGATTGGTTTCTAGCCAACAGATAGTGAGATAACAGAAGACTGCAGAAATACTCTGAAGTAGCTGCCATATTCAGAAAAAAAGTCATCCGGATCTCTTCCACTGAGCCACCAGTGATATCAGACATCAGATATGGTTCTGATAAAGCTGATAATGGCCACTTGCATTTAAAATATGCATGGAAGGCCTCTCCAGAATGGTTGTATTTTTTTACTGACATTTTCATCTACAACAGATAATGCTAATATTGGTTGTTGGAGAACAGTTGCTGAAACCAAGTCTTAACATTTCATTAAGCTGCTGAGACAGTTACAGACAGACCTTGCTAGTGAGCAGTCTTTTTGCTCTGTTTCACAATTGTATGAATATGTTACAATACATAGGCTACCATTCTTGTAGCTTCTTAGGGGAAAAAAAAAAAAAAAAGTTTCTGATGTGCTCAATTTAAAGCAAATCATGAAGAAAGCAAGGAATCATAAGAAGTGCTAGGTAGAATGCAGTGTTTTTCAGTGCTATAACTGTAGCTGTACACTATGAGCTGGAAATAAGCCATACTTTATAAGGTGTGTGCTACTTGGGGATGACACAAATATTTGAGCATTACTGAGAGTTCTGTTGATCTGACAATCATCTGTAATAACAGGCAGGAGATGGTCTTCTCTATCAGCCATGGGTCAACATAACTCTCAAGTATGCACACATTTATGCAGTATTTCTTCTTAATAATGACCATTTTATTCCAAGCCCCCACTAACATCAGATTCAGAAAAAAAAAAAAAAAAAAAAAAAAGTATTTATTTGGTTCTGTGATATATGCAGAGGCATTAACCCCACACCACTCCACTCCCTGCTCTACTCTACTCCCCACCTCTACTCTCTACTCATGTCTAAACATTAATGTATTTGCATGTCTGAAAGGAACTGGAAAGTATCTGCAATATTTCCCAGAGGATCTGATAGCTCTTCTCACACAAAAGCATATTTCCAAATCATTATGTCACAGTAACACTTCAACAAGGGGCACCTCAGGAAAGGCTTCTGACATAGTTTCAGTCTTCTGGTTCACCAATTTCACCACCTTGCTTTAAAGATAAACATCTGGACATTCATATTTTCAGTTAATATTGTCTTTCTCTTAATATGTTATGTTTGTGGTTCATATAGGGTGGTTCATCAACAAGATGGTCTTTGGATAAATTTACTTTTACCACTGTTCAAAGTCCATAAAACTCAGGAACAACATGTGAATTTCTGATGTTCCTTGGCAGGCTCTATATCCACAAAATCATGAGTGAATTATTGTGATTCATATGCCACTTTCATTTTTGGCAGGTAATGCTAATGGCATTGGAGAGTGATTCTTTGAATGATCTGCACTCACTTCCCTGAAATCAGGACTCTGAAAAAAAAGAAAAAAAAAAAAACACAAAAAAAAATCAGAATGGAGCTGTCAGTATAAAAACATAAAAATATGTATGAGCATATACATGTATTCTGTATAGACTTTGACTGTACAAATTCAGACTTCAGAGACAAGCAGGATGAGCAGGACTTTCTATAGTTCCTGTAGAAGGTTGGGCAAGGAAACATCTGGAGATGGACACTGAGGAAGAGGAAATATCTACGTGTCAGTAATAGGAAAGTTATATTGTACACCTGCTTTTTAGGCATGCCATCTGCGCTCAGTCATACCATAATACAGCTTTGATGACATGCCACAGCTAAAGGGCAGGCAATATACTTCTTGCTTCATTGACATGAATGACACAACTCTGTAAAATTCACTGCTTAATGATATAAATCGTAACTCTCACAGTATATGGTTGCCTCCACATACACGTTCTTCAGCGCTTAAACCCATACTAAGTATTTTGATACTGAAAGCACCGAAGGAGAATTATGGTGAAAACCAATGCACACTAGGTAAGTAACAGCACCTTATCTATACTAATGCTGAACTCATTATATTACGTTGGGCTATAACTACTCCATAACATCCAGTGAATATTGTTTACAATAACCTAATAACGAGCAATTCTGTTCCCATTACCGCTCACAATCTCATATTAAATGTTTCTTGTTTCCAAAGTGAACAGCCTGACCATGTAGTTGAAAGGTATCACTACACTTTTTTAAAAGCTGAATAAATCTTGTATTCAGAAAGGGAAACGTGATATTTATATATACATGTATATATATATATATACACACACATACACACTTTTTTTAAAGTGTGTAATTTGACTAACATACAAAATCAATGAAAAATAAGGTTTATATTACAGTTCTTTCTTAAAGAAGCATTTTCCACAGCTTGCTTCAGAATCTTTAAGAGGGAGCATGGTCTAAATACAGAATTCAGTTCCAGTCCTGGATCTACTCTTACATCCATGTGTGGCCTCAGGCAAATGTGTTAATTTTCCTGCTTCAGTTTCCCTGTCTTTAAAGTGGGGATAACACGACTAACCCAAACAGCTTAGCTGCAATTTATAAGAGTGAGTAACTCGATTATTAGATTTCTGAGACATGAAACATGATTATTATTAGGATTCACTGACCAGCCAGTCGGGAGAGTGGGATACAAATAAAGGAGATGGGTCTTTGACAATAGAAGCATGCCAGTTAGGCAGGCAGGCAGGCAGAGAAGCTCTGCGAGGAGGCAGCTCTAGGGAGTGGATAGTTATGCCTGTAAAAGTGTGAACGTCCCCTTTGTACTGACTTTCTATTTATTACCCCATGGTACCTAGAGACTATAAAAAGCTAAGTCCTCTCTGAGAAAGGAATAGGTCCAAAACAGTACAACAAACCAGCTGCAGGCAAATAAATTTTTATCTGTGTAAGAGAGCTAGATGTTATTTTCTAGTGGAAATGTCAGAATTGATTAAAGACTTAGCATTTCTATTTAAAATGAGGGTAGTGCTTGATACATTTTAAAGGGAGAAAAAGTCAGAGGCCCAGTAACATGGAGATAATGGTGTGAATTCATTTCTGGGCTTCCTGCAGTAGTTTGGTACTCAACATACCAGGGCCAAATTCACCTCACTGTACCTCGTATAAATGGGAGTGCCTCTTAATAACTGAAAAAAAAAATTCTCCCTGCTGGCAAGGTCAATATTATTAATTGTTGTTCTTATTATTAACCTTTGGGCTTGTGTATCCTCCACTGATTAATGATTATTCAATAACTGCATTACAAGGTTGCAGTTGCTAATACCAATTAATAGAAGAGTGCAGCACAGGTTAACTGAGAAAAGCATTGACATATCAACTCTGTGGTCTTGGTCTTGTTTCTGAGACACACAAAGGTGTCTACAGGAATTGTAGCTGCTAGTTCCCAGAGCTGGAAGAGGTAATGTGCCTCAAAGTCTTTTTTTTTTTTTTTTTTAAAAAAAAAAAAGGAGATGGGCTGACATCCAGGGTCCCCTCTCTTCTCAATCTCTTAGGGAATAAGAAGCAGCCTCGGCTTTCAGGGAAACCTGCACTCATTGCCAGGTTCACTTTCCAGGAACTCCACATCCAAACCGTGCAGCAGCGAAGATGGGAAAGAAGGGTCTTAAAAACAAAAGAACAGAGAAAAAGTCCCTCCCCGAGGAGAAGTTACACGCACAAAGCCAGTTCCGAAGGAGCGGTGCCGAGGGGCACAGGGTGCCTGGTGACACTGCAGCGGACACCACCGCGGGGGGCGATGCGTGGCTCCCAAAACCACGCGGCGCGGCTGGACCCGGCTCTGCTCCCGGTCCCGACGGGGCGGCGGCGGGCGAGCGGCGACCCCCGGGGGGCTGCGCACCCCCTGCCCGGCCGGCCCCGACCCCGGCCCCGGTGCTGCCTGAACCGCTGGGGGCCGAGGGGCGCTCGCTGCCCGACAGGGGCCGGGAAAGGCAGGTGTGGAAATAAAAGATCGGGGGCAGGCTGGAGGGAAGGGGAGGGGGCCGGGAAGGCGGGGGCGGAGGGGGGGGCTCTGTGTGTGTGTGTGTGTGTGTGTGTGTGTGTGTGCGTGCGTGTGTCCCACCTGACTCCCTGCTCGGCGGGAGGCGGCACACACACACAAACACACACACAGACACGCAGCCGCCGCTCGGTTGCCCCCCCCCCCCCCCACCCCCGCTTCCCATCGCCGCCCCCATCAGAGAGGGAGGCAGCAGGCAGGGACCCCCCCGGCCTCCCTCGGCCGCGCTGCCCCGACGGCACCGCCACCCCCTCCCCGGGGGCAGCGCGCACCTCCCCGCCCGGGGGGACCGGAGGAAGGAGGGGGTGGGGGGGGGACCGGGGAGGTGAGGGGGGGCCGCAGGCAGACGCCCAGACAGACAGACACGCAGACGCACGGGCAGGGCTGCCCCACGCCGGTACCTTGTTGCCCTGGTGGTTTCCGTCCGGGCTCCTCCTTGCTGAGGCAGCTCGGGAGCGGAGCCGAGCGGGCGGGTGCGCGCGTGTGGCTGTGTGCGTGTGTGTCCGTGTGTCTGTCTGTGCGTGTGGCTGGCGGTCTGTGCCTCCGTGTGTGTGTGTGTGTGTGTGTGCGTGTGCGTGCGTGTGTGCGAGAGCGAGCGAGAGCGAGAGCGACTCTCCCCCCTCCCCCCTCCCCCTCCTCCTCCTCGCTCTCCTTCCTTTAAACGCCCACTCCTGATGGGTGAAAAGACAACTTGAACTTCAGTGCAATTAACTTCGCCGGCGCCTCGGAAGCCGGAGGTGTCGCCGGCCTCGCCCGCCGCGCTCCCATGAGTGAGTCGCTCCCGCTCCTTCGGCGGCGCTCCACGGGCACGGGGGGGGGGGACGGACGGGGCCGCGCCGGGGGCACCGCCGCGGTGCTCTACGGAGCCCACCCGGCAGAGAGGGCGGGGGGACGGGGCGTGGGGGGGTCCGGGGGTGCGGGCCGGAGGGGGCTCCGTGCGGCGCTGCAGCCTGCGGAGCCTCCCGACGGGCGCTTTCTCACACACCTGCAGCCGGCGAGCTGCCGGCCGCCCGCCCCGCTCCCCTGCCCGCCGCCCCCGCGGCGAGGCGCAAGGAGCGGGGAGGGAAAAGAAAAAAAAAAAAAAAAAAAAAAGGAAAAAAAAAAAAAAAAAAAGAAAAAAAATCTGAAACTTTGGCAAACTTCTTCCCCGCGCTCCTCGCGGCAGCCCCGACGGCGGGGGAGAGCGGGGCGAAGCGCAGGGTCGGGAGGAGTGGCGGGGAGGGGGGAGCTGGAGGGAACGGGGGGGCTGCGGGGCGCGGGGGTTGCGCGGGGCCGGGCGCCCCCCGAGCTGCGGCTGCGGAGCTCCCCGGACCCCCCCGCGGCCACCCGGCGCTCCGGGGACCGATGCCAGGGGCTCGTCGCCGCGCTCCGGGATTTTTTCTTTTTTTTATTATTATTATTTTTCTTTCTTTTTTTTTTTTTTTTTTTTTTCCCTCCGTCTCCAAAGCCGGCCCCTGAGGTTTTGCGCAAACCGTCCTCCTTTTGTCGCCGGCTCCGCTCGCTGCCCCCGGGAGCGCTCCTGCCAGGCAGGCACCTGCCAGGTCCGGAGTTGCCCCCTGCCTGTCCCCAGGCTTCTGGGACCGCGAGAGAAACTTCTCTAAAATGCAAGTTAGATGAAACACTTCGCACCAGCTTTCGGAAGCTGGAGTGAGCTGAAAATGACGAAAGCTCTCCGCTGCTCGTAGTCAGCCCAAGTGAGCGCAGCGCGACTGGGAAAATAATTCACAAATTCGGATCCAGAGCCTCCAAGGGGCCCGGGCGGGCAGTGCCCTTGCCTTCTGGTCCGGGCGTGAGTCAGCAGCGGTCCCTTATTTCTACTCTCTATTATTTTGGTATAGTGCGTTCATATATTTGTCTGCTGTCTGCTGGCAAACATTAGCATTCAAGCTTACATTTTTGACAAATGTGCAGACAGGAATAGCATGAATAGGCATCTTAAATATTAACAACCTAAGCATCTGTTGTGAAACAAATTTAATATATTTACTCTGTTTTTCTCACATTGTTAGAAAAGGTTACAATAAGTGTAAAATTTCAACTGTAGTTAGCACAAGGAATGCTTGGATATTTCACTATCTCTTCAAGCATTCAGCACAATCGCCAGATAGAAATGTGTCAAATCAGGCGCACTATTCAAAAACAACTTGAGACAGTAAGCGGGGAGTGTAAAGACGTGAACGTAGGGTGTTCTCTGCAATTTGTATCTCCTTCTGACTCTGCAGCACTATCTGTAGAATTTGAGTGCTCTTATCAGTCCCATGTTCCTATATGCTCTTTAATGCATTTGTACATGCACTCATTTTCTAATTCATTCTGTCTTTGCAATTGTTATTGGTATTACCTTGCTTTTCAGGTCGAAGCAATGGTTTGCGCAGAAATGTGTAATAACATAGGGTAGGTAGCAAAATGAGCAAGCAGAAAATGTAACGTGTTCACTTCCAGGCGTGCATCTAAACAGCTAGCACGCGCACATAGAAGAAAAATTAAAATCATGGGCTAGCGTGCTGTGTATGCCCACTCGTGAATACAAACAGCTAGTGGAAAAGAAAAAACTGACCCCCAGGAATTCCTCCGGCCCTGGAATAAAACTGTTCTGACTAGAACAAGAGGACAGAAAAGTGAAGTCTCCAAAAAGACTGCAGAGTTATTTCAGGAGTCAGTGCATTCCTTCCCTTTTTCCCACAAGTTCAAATATGTAATAAATAAGTCCTTTGTATGCAAAAGAGTTTACTGGAACAAAAAATATTTAAATGGAATCCTTTTTGTGCATACACTTTGAAAATCTAGCTGTTTCCTTTTTACATTCTTTGCTGCTAATACTTTAAATAGGAAAGTGACTCCCAGTTTCTCCTCTCCTGTTATTTTAGCAGTGCGCACCGATCCGAACCTGCTGCCCTGTAAAGCAGACAGAGTCAGTCCATAACTCGCTGATGGGATGCGCTGCTTTGCTAGACAGAGGAGTGGAGAGGGTCTGCCACAAAAGCCCCAGATCTGAGCAGGGCATCTTTTCTGGTGCACGGCGTAGGCCCCGCGGGTCAGCTGATGAGCACCTGCCTTCTGCTGCTGCGCTTCCCAGGCGAGAGCAGAGAGGCCAGCGCTGCCTGCGGCCCTGCCAGCAGCCCAGTAGCACCGACTGCGGCCACCAGTCCCACGGGGGATGAGGACACGAAACCTTCCCAGAGTAGGAAAGTCCTGAATGGGCGCTGATATGCCCTATGTTGCAGGTTCAGGGTGGACAGGGGTTTTAAATGGGGACGACTGCAGTTTAGAAGATGTTCAGCTGAAGTCTGGTGTTCCTGAAAAACAGTAATAATAATAATAACAATAATAATAATTATAATAACATAAATCTTTTAATTGTATCGACTACAATTTTGGAAGTGATGCCACCTTTTTATTATCACTTACATTTTATATAGAAATTGTCGGATAAATTCAAAGACCTTCTTAATGCTTCCAGCTCTGTTTTGGAAAAAAAAATCAAGGTCATTACTTTATTAATAAAATAGACTGCATCATATAGAAAATTTATATTTAAAGTAGATTTCTGAATTAAAAATGGAGCGAACATGACTTATGAAATGTTTCGGTCACATTTCTAGGAACTACGCTATTTTAACGTAGATACTAGTGAAGCATTTTATTGCCTTCTTGTACATAACTGCCATTGCTCTCTCTAGATATATTTAATATATATCCACTGAAGCCACAAACTTTCCTTCCACAACAGTTTAAACACATCTGGAACATTTTACTTTCTTATAATTTATGTTAATAGATGTAGAGTGTATATACAATCTTCTCAGAAATCATTGCTTTTTCCAAAGGGGAATTTTTTTACTTTCAGTCAGGGAATATATTTATAAGAACAAAATAACTCAAAGTATAGGCAATTCTATATATCATTTTATTTTCTGTTAGATTAGGTTGATTATATAAAGCTTTCATTTAGAGCAATGGGATGATGAAATTACAGAGGAGTGATTGGCTTTTGTTTTTTCAAATGGTTCAAGTCGAGGGCTACAAAAATGAATGTTTTTGGTAAAGTTCTTTGAGTACATAATATTTTTCATAGAATTCTGACAAATTAATTTAATAGAAAAGCCACAAGTCTCTTAGCACGGGAGGCTATATTTTCAGGTAAAATGGGAGTTCTGCTTTTGCCATTATAGGCATCAGGCTTCAGTAATCTGCTCCTCTTGTGGAATGAACACTTTCTACTTAAAGCTATCATGCACCTACTGTTTATTTACGCTGCATTAAACTGACAGCACAGCAATCAGAGGAAAAATATGACTTACTTTCCTGAAGTAAACACCAGTTTATAGGTTGGTGCATGTATGTGTATTCCTGTTGCCACTAAATAATGTCTGTCTCCATTTTAATATCTACCTGTGATGTTATCTAGGGTAGCTGACTCTTCCTCGCTTGAAATGAGGGGAAAAGAAAAGAAGGGCAGGGGAAGAAAAGAAAGTTTCCTTATCATTCCACTCCAAGGGAAACTCTGTAGAAAAGTGAATCAGTATTCCTTTCTGTGGCATGCAGGAGCCAGTTTTAAAGACACAGCATTTAGTTTTGCTTGATGTATTTGAATTGCATCTCAAACAGGGAAAACAGAATTCCTTAACAGTATTTGTCTATCCAAGTCACTGAAATTGTATATTCAGGCAACGGCAGATTAAGGGCAGAAGCATTTTATTAATAACTGAAAGCACATATGTGTGTGTGATGAAAAATGTTCTGCAAATCTGTCACTATGCAATCAAGTGCATTTTTTAAACTTTAGTTGTCACAAAGTTGCCACCGATTCTAAAAAAAAAAAAAAAAAAAAAAAAAAAAAAAAAAGTAAAACAGTTTGATGGTTAAAGAGTAACTTACAGATCTTATTGCTTGTTATACTGAAATTTTGCAACTTTATAAAGTCCATGTCCGAAAACCCCATTGATGTTACTTTTTATCTTGGACTAACCAGTGTAAGTCGCTGGCTCTTCAACTGGAGATAACTGCAGGTAGAGTAACTCACAATTTATGGAAAGCACCCTTAAATTTTCTGCCAGAGGGTTCCATTAATAATCTTTACCCATGAAGTATATTTTTCTCTACCATTCTGTAAATTATAAAATCTAGCATTAAGTTAGCTCATATGCCAGCTCCCATGGAAGTGGTACTGGTATCACAAGCTCTCAACAGTACCTGACCACAATTTGTAACTGTTACTTCAAAAAGGATATGATATAATGGTGCCTTCTAAAATGTAGGTGTTTTCTAACATTTGCCATCCTGTGGCATCTAACTTCACCACAGTATCACCGACACTTTATTGCTTAATTGATATCTGCTTGCTGCTTTGCAAATGTTGACTTTCTAATGGTTCCTGCACTGCATGCTCTCAATAAGTATAAATCCAGGTAGAGATTAATTTTACATGGTTTTGCCAGTCCTGATCTTGTTCACATGTCCTTGTACCCTATGCCAACTGTAATCTACCCTTGATCTGCATAATCTGGTATAGTATAGTAGGAATAGCGTAGCACCAGCAAAGTACGGGAGTGGAGCATAGTTACGTACCTCAGGCACTGTCTGAATTGTAAATATCTGTTTTTAAACTTGCTGGGCCTGACTTTCCTCTCATGCACACTTGTGGATCTGTGTGGAGGTCCATAGACCTTTGTTTTGACGGTTTTGGTTTTGACGGGATCAGTGTTAGGTGTTCAGACGGGCTGAGGGACACACTAGCATTTACTATACAACATTTATGCCAGAGTCACCTTTTTCCTATTCATTTATAATGCCAATATAATGTGATCTCAGTTTTTCAGCAAGACTGTGGGCATTGGTGTATGCCAGGATTGGCACAGGCTGTAAGAAGGCCTCCTCTCACCGGAGCGTGGGCCTGCTCCTGTCCTTAAGCTGCTGTAAAACAGCATTGGAAATGCTTTTCCACATCTGTGGGTTCACAGGAGTTAGCTCGAGCCATCTCCTGCTTTTCTGGTATGAACTGCAGGCTGGATGGGCAGAAGAATCTGCATGTGTGCAGGTGGACCTCAGTCACCTGAACTGCACCTGGGAACAAAGCTTCAGGATGGGCCACGTCTATCAGCTGTGTTGGCCTTGCATAACTCCCAGCCACTATCTGCTTTATCTCTTTCCCTTGGCACATTATGACATGATATGACCTGAGGAGATGAGGGAGGTGCTTTAAACCTAGAATGCACCTCATCTTCCCAGGATCCTGCTCTGACAGGATTTATTTGGCCAGCAGCAATCGTTTGTGCGTCGTTCCACTTGCTGCTCGGTATAAGTGGTGATGCAGTGGGATCATGTATACCTGGAGGACTGTCTCGTAACCTTTTCTGGTGTCTGGAGTCCTGGTCTTGCTTTCAGTTCTGACACTGACAAGGTGTGTGGTCTTGGTAAAGCACTGACCATGGCACATTTGCAGCCCTTTATGTCATGAGCCTGTGAGTGCCAAAGCACTCGTAACTTTGTATGAAAGAAGAGGAAGCTGCAGCACACAATCTCTCTGTAAATGTGGCCTAAATACGCCTCTGGTTTATTTACCCCTCTATGGAATTAGCAATATATACATTTCATATATCACTGAAATATTAATTAATTCTTTATATTTGTAAATCGGTCCCAGAATGGAAGACATTTTTACAGCACAAGTACAAAGAATTGCTGCTCTGAACTCCAGCCCACATGCAAAGGTTTGACAAAGGTATTTCCTTTTCAGTAACTTCGCTTAGAATATGTCTAGTTGTAATGAAAAACATTTGCCATAAACAGAATAAAAATTCTAAATATGCCCTAAGTATTCCCAATTTTAACGCATCAAATAAAAGACAGAGAGGAGTGGAGAGCGTGCGAGACTGTGCATGCATGCAAACTCAGAGAGGAACTAAAGGGAAAAAAAATGTGGGGAGAAATTTCAGAGTGAGTTTTACAATGTTTATAATCAAAGATTAAATTATTATTTATTTTTTTTTTGTAGAGCTGTATTAGAATGACTTTAAATCATTAATGCTTTTCATCATAGGTGGGCTTCCTTGATAAATGTAAAAAATCTTGAGAATAATTAGAGGCATCTTAAAACTTTAAAAATGACAGTTTTAGCTTCTAAGGATTCATTGTAATATAATAATACTGTATGCTTTTTAGTGTTACTTCTGCACTAGACATTTAATTACAGTCTTTGTGAGACATGTTATCTGTATAGTAACCAGTGCATAAAAAGAATGATATATACTTCTACATACAAGCTCTTGCTTGCCAGCTTTCTTTTTAAGATTATAGATTAAGATCTCCAATCCAGAATGTTCATGTCTTCAATCAAAACAACTTAATTTTAGACAATTTTCAGGAGGAATGGGGCATTCATTGTAATAATATTTCTTCTCTCATTACTTTTCTTTTTACAGTAATACTTGAACGGCTGTTTAACAGCGGTTTTGGTTTGTTTTTTTCTTTTTTTTTTCCTGTGCAAGAGCTGAAAGCCAGCATTTCTTTGCTTGTTCAAAGGATAGATTACAGATCATCAAATGAAAAAGCATGTTTAACTTGCATATTGAGACAGAAGATTCAAAAAAAAGTAAGAGTAGTTAGGTAGGGTTTTCATATGTACAGCTTAATGTTTGAAGGAAATTTAGAGCTTGCTTTCCCTGTGTCAGTTATTCAATATTGTCTGATATGTGTTGTGGATAATGTAAATCTCTGGAATTCATAACTTGGTCCGTGCACGGCTGTGGAATAGGGAGTTTGTTTGCAAGGAAGATCAGTTAAATGAGAGTTTTCCTTGTGCTATATTTGCAGATTCCGGTAATTGTGCAGCATGTGTAGGGTGCTGAGCTGTGCCCGTAGTTCTCATTCTGCACTTTGGTCATTTGCAGGACTGGGCACAATGGGAACTGCATCTAACCCCTTCAGAGCAGATCTTTCCAATTGATCAGGTGCAGGTCCTCTTTCAGGTTTTTCTTTTTTTTCTTCTTAAGTAGAATTATTGTTCAGGAATACCACAATATTGGAGTAGGACCCCTCATTTCAGTACTCTTTATAAGAAAATCTCACGGTGAAATCAATCAACCAAAATCAATCTCTGTCCCCTTGATTCTACTGTATTGGGTTTCTTTTTCTTTCTTTTCTTCTTCATTTGACTTGCTGAATACCATAATCCTTTTGGCCATTCCTGAAGGATTTTGTTATCATCTTTTTAAGATAAAGGATGTAATAATTATGTAATAACATTTTTGGATTTAAAACTTGTGATTCCACTAGTTTATTTGGATTGCATGTCCTATGAGAAACTGACTTCTGCATTACCAATTAAAATGACTATTAGGATATGCATAGATGCAGTTATTATTTTCTAAGGACTCCAGAAGAATTTCCTAGATGCCATGCCAGCAAATTAAACTGCTAGAACTTTTTTATTTGTGTGGCATGATGAAAGATATGCCTTAAGACACATTATACTGTCTGATAAATTGCATTTCTAAACAGTATTTCATATAGGTTCTGTCTCTTTAAAAATGCAGTCTCCTCTATTTGCCCTATTAATTGTTGATATGTTGCCATCCACGAGACAAAAATTAGAGCTGTAATTAAATAATCATGTGATGCTCCTTAGTGCCAGTGAGAGCAAACTCATTTTTCCAGGCCCTGATGGTCACTGATTATTGTATTACTACTGGCTTGCTTTATTTTTTTTTAATGGCTCTATATTGCTGGGTTACCTAACCACTGCCCTTCTTTTCAAAATTAAAGGAATTGAAGAACATTAAGTCACTTAATTGGCCAGTGGTCTATGGGGACACAAAGTAGTCATACCTTCTCTGCTTTTTGGTCACTCAATTGGTTCTACTGGGAGAGCTACATCAGTGGTGTGGTTGCGTGCCATTTAATTTACACTGGTGTTTTGGCTGGGATGGATGCATATAGGGAATGCCAGGAGAATTACAAAAGGAGCAGGGTATTAAAATTCAGAAATGATTAAAATTGAAATAAAAGGATGCTGCTTCTTTGCCAGTACTCTGGCAGTCATAATGACACATAGAGATTAGTTTCCACCTTCATCTTTTCCTTCTTTCTCATTTCCTCTTGTTTATTGTTGACACATTTTCCTTATGTCTCTGCTTCTCAGCGCTTTTTTTCACTGTTACATATTCCTACTTTTTCTCTTTCCTTAAGCATGGAGAAGCTTACTTAACCTTATTATAACAATAACAGAATAGGTTATTAATATTTAATATGCACATGATTAAAATTTCTCTCTTAAACATAGGTCAGCTCTATTATTAACTGACATGTTATTTTTCATTAAAAAATTTTTATTCTGCCCTTACGGTTTCTCAAACACCCTTTACTTTGGTGGTGATTTAACACATAATGTTTAGAAAACTGTGTTAGGCTAGTGAAAAAAAAGAACTTACCAGTCATGGATAATCAATTATGCATGAATTCAGATATAACAGATGGAAACTGGTGAGTTAAAGTTTCTCTTTAGCTTCATGATTTTTTTGTTTTGTTTTTGTGACACCTGTCTCTTATGTATAGATAAACATCTAACATAGCATACTGCTTTTCATGCATCTTTGTGTTTTTTTCATTTGGGGGGTTGTTTTTTTTGTTGTTGTTGTTTCTTTTTGTTTCTGTTAGTGTGGCATAAACTCATTTTCCTCTGTTTCTAACTTACTATTTTTAATTTGTTTGTCTGTTGGCATTTCTATACTGCCTTACTTTTCTAGGGCCAAATTATCCTGTGATGATAGCACTTAAACTTCTCATAAACTACACAGTGTCATTTAACCTTAAAATTGTGTCAGCGTGATATTTTAAATTATATGAGTTCACTTCTGCCTTTAGCTGCTCATGGCCTATAGTGTTACGACATGAAAGCAACAGGGTAGACTATGGCTGTGCATATGTATTCATATATGCATATGCACACATTCTTGTGATTGTGATACTTATATAGGCGTTCCCTCCGAAGGCATTAATTAAATTTCTTTCAATCCTTTGACAATGAAGCAGATTGCTTTACTGCTTTTTATTAAAAACTTCAGTATGGACTGGGCATACAATTTCTTTTGGTCATGGAAAGATTTTCACAGGCCTAAATCACGCAAAAGACAATAATCCTTTGCTACGTGCCCACAGCAACAATCAATTGGTATTATGTAAAAGAAGAGCTACATATATTTTTTTTTCTCTCTCTTTTTTTTTTTTTATATAGAAAATTCTAAAAGAGCTTGATGCATGTGCTTGGATGAGTTTACAGATGTGAGTTTACAGTTTTTTGTGTGTAGTTCCTTCCTGGTGGCTTACTGGGGGATTCTTGAAATTGTCCTGTGTTTCAGAAACACAGGGGTAAGGTGATTTGAACATTCTTTTTCTGTGCCTGCAAAAGTTCGGAGCATTTCTTTACCTGGCTTCATCCACATTTGAAGCTGCACATTTTTGGACATGGTGCAGGGAGCTTTTCGATCTATGAAATAAAGATTAGTTGATAGGGAATGCACCCCATATTTTTCATGAATAAAAAAATTCAAAATTTCTTGTGAGCATGTTACGTACACTTTTGAAGAGAAAATTGTACTACAGGAAGGAGTTTGTAATATAACCTGCCAGGAATGAATGATATTGAAAAGAGTTCCTTAGAAAATGAACATGGACATTTTTGGACAATGTGAAAATAATTGATTTCAAATGTTATTTCGCCTGTCACCAGTGGAGCTCTGGTAGGAATCTTCATGTGCATGCCTCAGCTTCCCCACACGCTTCTTCCTCAGCTATTATGTCAACATCAAATACAAACTTTTCTCCCAAATGTTTGTATGTAGTTCGGAAATATATATATATATATATATATTTACACACGGGCATTTTGTTCTAGTTCTAGAATAAATGAACTGTCATGAATATTAACCGCATTTTGCCCTAAAAATGTCATATTCTAGTGGGTTCCCAACTTCTTACCCATGTCAGCCCATTTTCATTGTAGCTGATAGGTAGGAAATCTAGAAATGTAGTTATTTTAGCAAATAAATGCATTAAATACTGGAGCACACTTTTGCTACAGTTTTTATTTTATTTTATTTTATTTTATTTTATTTTATTTTATTTTATTTTATTTTATTTTATTTTATTTTATTAATCAGGACAAATATTTTGAACAAGTTTCTTGGAGTAACATTTTAAAGTGACTAGTTTTTGCCTTCTGTTGTTTGCGGTTAAACTAAACATACACTGATACATGTATAGATGACCTTTATCGTAGTGACACTGAATATGATAAACGTTTTTTGTTTTAGCACCCAGATATTAACAGGTACCTTGTTACTTAAAAGAACTGTGAACATTAACAGCTAATTGTTCCTGAAAAGAACTGTGAAAAACTCATTCATTTAATCTTCATTATTGTGGAATCTTCTGAGTTTGAGATTGGAACAAGTCCTAGAAGAAAAAGTGAATTCGGCCAAAACCACCAACTTTCAATTTGTTTTACACCAAAACCACACATTTTGCATGTATTTTATGTACAATGAATATTGACTCCTGTCAAGTTTGGCCGTAATTAGATGCACAGTTTTACTTAAAAGGTTTTGAACTTTAGAAAAAGTCTAGAAGAACCTGGGCAGAGTTCTGAGTTAACAATGAAACTGGAAACAGGACATTTCATGTGGTTTTGGGTTTCATAATGAAAGTTTGACATAGTTCAAGTCATCAATCAGTTCTAACCATTTCCTTAGACTTCAACTCTTCCATATTTTCATTTTTTATCAGTAGATTTTATTTATGCTATCAGGTAAAGAAAAAGATGATAGTTTGTCATGGTGGCGAAGTGTTCCAGTAACGAATCAGTGCTCTTTGAGCTCACAGAAAGCACCTGAACTCAAGTTAATAATGCTTGAATAGTCCTTCTGTAGCGCTAACCGCAATGGTTCTGATTTTCTACCATACCGTGCAGTTTTGCTTGGGTTGTGTGAAATTCATCCTCACTCAGAAGTGTTGGATTAAACTTCTGAAACTTCTGTATGCCCAAAAGCTTTTTTTTTTTTTTTTTTTTTTTTTTTTTGACTGGGAAAGAAACACAGAGGTTGGAGGTGATGGAAAAGGAGTCAGGAAAGCAAAGACAAAGTTTTGCGGTGTTTTGCAACACCGCAAAACACTTTAGAGTTAGCTTGGTGTAACGTTGCTTTTAACAAGCAAAACTAACTGAAACTCTACTAGTTTATATGTCTGGGGATCATTCTTTACATAGTATTAAATTAATAGAGCTTCTGTTCAGGCACATCCCTAAAATAACTGCTTATCAACCAACTCTTCTTCCAGGTAAAAATTATATGACCATGTATTTCCTATGAGTTACCTAGTGTTGTGATGATCAGGGTTTTACAGGAACTATTCTCTCTTCTTATTCTCTTATCTTGTATTAAATATGTTCACATGATAGGCCTGAAAATTATACTTCTTTGGAGAAAGTTGGGAAATAAGTAACCTGCAAAACACACATTTATAATATAGGCTGATCCTAAGATGCTGGCTTTCCTCCTTTCTTCCAGCTGCCTAATTGCATTAAAACTAATATATAAAACTCTATTGCATTTTTTTGCTTGTTGTTTTTTGTGGAAGTAGTTGGCTGTAGCTGCCACATGGAAATTACAAGCGTGACTCATCAAGGATTTAGTCTACTATTATGGATAGAAAGGGATATAGTCTAAAAATGTTATTTTATTTTATTTTATTTTATTTTATTTTATTTTATTTTATTTTATTTTATTTTATTTTATTTTATTTTATTTTATTTTATTATATTTTATTTTATTTAAGTTGAAGCTTATTGTTTGAAGTAGTTCTGAAATCCGTAATCATAAAAATATTGGCTTATATTAAATACCACATAGTATTTGTGGAAGTTGCAATGCTAATAATATACTTAGGGAATGAACTCAGCTTGTCCGCAGAACAGGTAGAGATTGGACAACTACAGAGTAAGAATTATATGATTAATCCATTAATATTCATTAATGAATGATTAATGCTCCGATCTTTTATGGGAATGTGGACACCTGTCTATTGCAGTTTCAACCAGCTAGGATTCCTCGTGGCAGGCAGAGGTGAAAGACTTTCTATTCTCATTAGCAGTCATGTTCACCCTTCACTTCCTCCACCACGCCAAACAGTTTTATTGGCTTTTTCTCTGTTATCTTCTTCCAGTAATTTGCCTCTCCATGACTTTTTTGGCAGCAAGAGGCAAACCTAAATGACTGTTGGGACCACATCAGCAAATGTATGTATTTACTTCAGTTATACCTTCATCCTAGTCAAAATAGATGTAGAGCTATGAAAGGTGCTTATGCAAAATGGTGCAGTAGTTTGACTAAAAGTAATTTGTTTTATCCCAAACCTCATTTTGCATATTCCTATTCAATTCTATTTTTAAAAGAAAATTCCATCATTGAAATACACTGCATAAAATGTTTGTGGGAGTAAACGAGCCTCGTCACATAGGCAATCAATAGGGAGATGTCTGTTTGTATATGATTTTACATATCTGCAAGCAAGCGGAGACATCCAACTACAAAATACTGCACCATGGGACATTGTGTAGATACCTGATACTTTCCAAGGGATCTGGGGTCCGTAAACTAATGAGTGCTCTACATGTAGCCATATATGTAGGTTTTTCACCTCTGGCGAATATGGTAAGGATAATTTACTTCACTTAATAAGCAATTAAGTGCAGTTCAATACAGCTGACTCCTGTAAGTTAAATATCCATTTTACGTAACTGTTTCAGGACACTGTATGTGAGAGAACACAAACGAGCAGAAATTGCTCATGCAAAATGTGAGAGGGGACGACAGCTTGTGTGCGATGCCTTTCAGTGCTATGAATTTCATTTCATAGCACTTTTGCTTTTTGACAGGCATACTATCCAGGCTGGGGCAGGTTGCAGTCAAAAAAAATCTAGGTTGGTATGTAACTTCGGTGCTCAGTGTGGGGGACGTCGGTGAATGCCACAATCCCCATCGGTGTGCATCAAGAGCTCGAGGCGCGTGAAAGTTGCAATTGCCGCAGCCAGGTCAGCTGTGGGTTGTGTGTGGTCGGGCACCTGCAGTTGTTCAGGGCAAAACGGAGGGGAAGGCAGTCAGCAGAGACTGAGAAACACCTTCAGTTAGAGGTACAACATTTGGAGGGCTTCAGGACTGAGTCCACAATGCAGTGGTGACCATGCTGGGGCTTGCACAGATGGCCAGTAAAGGGCAGTAGGATTTACCGGCGCTATTTCCCCCTAACACTTCTGTGTACCCCATGCAGAAATTAGGCACAAACTGCGAGGGAGCCATCCACCTTTTGGCCATAGATGTTTCCCTTCAGAAAGTCAGGCACTGGTATTTTCATTGCCTTGCGGTCCAGCAGTTACCACTAGCCGTAGATGGTCCCTCACAGCGTGGAAAATACTGCTCAAATTCTGAGTAAAGCGAATTTCCTGACAGTCCCGCTGCTGCACAGCTTCTCTGCATCACCTCCAGCACGGGCGGGAGCTGACGAGTTACCCAAATGGCTGCAGAGTTGTCAGAAATACATATTTACAAAACCCAATCAGCCTGATCTCCCCAAAGAAATCTGATAAAAGAGAATACACAGCCATGCTGGTTTTACTCTGCTGCCAGGTCATTTCTGTTTGTATTGCACAAGAGCCAAGCCTCAAGATTTGGGC
This sequence comes from Aythya fuligula, assembly GCF_009819795.1. NCBI lineage: Eukaryota > Metazoa > Chordata > Aves > Anseriformes > Anatidae > Aythya > Aythya fuligula. Next base: position 38,351,391 of record NC_045560.1, on the reverse strand, counting down.
CCGTATTTCCTAATTCATTTTGAACAAGAAAAGATTGGAATGGAGACCTTAGAAGGCACCAAGGCAGCATGCCACACTGGAGAATTTGTTTTGTTTTGCAGCCACTGAGACCGCTGCTCGAGAGTTAATTCATGGTGGGGGTGAAGAAACACAGTCCAACTTTATAACTATTTGTCTTATTTCAATGTAACCTAGCACAAAATGCATTTTATATATAAAAAAAAAAAAAAATACAGTGCAACAACTTTATTAAGGATTAATAAGCTTTATTAAGCGTATATTTGTTTGCTGAATGTTGACTAGAAGCTATGAAAAATGTGATGTTACTCTTGCTGCATGTTTAAATGATTGCCTGCATATGTATCCATGACAATATCTATTCATCTTCTGTTCTTTATATATGTTTTTATTATAAATATCTTTCTTCTAGTGGAACATTTTAATATCAAAGTTGACACAGTGAAGTGCAAATTGGAATAGGTCAAATGAAAATCAGATATCTGTATCTTGAATTCATTCCAAGTAGTTGCGTATTGATAAGAGAAATCTGCTGCCTATATGCCAAGACGCAGCAGCCCTCAGTTACCCATGCTTTCTAGTTACAGCACAGGTTCCACGCTCCACCTCCCAAGTCTGCAGTAAACACTTTACCAGACATAGGTGATACACAGAAATTAAATTAATCCGTGTTGCAGGGAGTTTGTAGGGCTTAGTACATATATGCAGCTTCAAGAAGACAGTGATTTTCCGTAATCATTTATCTCAAGCATAGGAAGCATATGCATGATTATATAATTAACAGAATATTTGTTTGTCAGTGTTTGGTTAGTGTGCATAATAATATCATTATTAGGCCTTCTGTGCTCCTGTATTATCAGATTGTTATCTCCCTGCTCCTTTAATTCTCTGTCTCTGCTTTTTAGATTAATCACTTTGTTTTACTCTGAACATTTTAAGGGTTTTTTGACCACGGAGGGAATGGTTTGTGACACCAAGGCAGAAGTTATTTTAGAACAGATTCTAATCTTTTTGTTTTCTTGGTGGTTGTTATTGTCATATCTGGTAATCATTCTTATAAAGTGGTGTTTTAGTCCCGAATCTTGTTCCAAATCATATTTTTAAATATCAGATCTATTCTAACCAGCTCTGCATCCCTCAAATTATCTTCACTGCATCCCTCAAATTATCTTCCTTTTTCTCCATTGCACTGCAGGAAGCACGCTGCCAGCTGAAACTCCCTCATCTTTCATGTTTTTCTTCTTTAGTGGTCAGTCTTGCTAGCTACTAGTTTACTGCATCAGACTTTCCAGGAAAAGATGAAAACTGATACAATATTGATATTTTCCATTGCACTCATGAAGTTTAACTTCAACTAGTAAACACCGTCTTTC